>NW_021635379.1:0-462638 GCF_004799145.2 Neltuma alba
CTCTGCCAACTTTCGCCGCGGCCAACATCTTATTTCGCCGCAGCGAACATTCTGAAATTTTAAAACTTACACTTTGCTTCTTTATCTGTGCATACATACTCATACCCACCCATACATACTCATACTCATCCATACACTTGCATACTTAACCATACACTTGCATTCATCACATTGCATGCTTTTAGTTGACTTTGTGTGCTGCAAGTCAATTTGTTTGCTCTTTCTCTTGTGACTTTTATCTTGCATGCCACGGAAAACAAACTTGTGCCCTATAACCCTGAGATTGAGAGAAGACTCAGAGAGATAAGAAGAGAGAAAAGAATTGAGGGGACAAGTGAGTTGGTGATTGAGCAAGAGAATATTTCTGTGGAATCTAGCCTATCTAGTAGTGAGAGTGAACCTACTGACCAAGATAATGGCTGAATTACCACAAAACCAACCTCATCCTAACCCCAATGCCAACCAAGTGAGGAATGGAGGCAATGGAGGAATGGAGAACAAGAGAGAGTAGGAGAAAATAATGGAACCCTAGGAGAAGAACAATTAGAGAAGCCACAACTTCTGATGTAAATTTTGATCCTTTTACTGCGGCTTGTCCAAATTTTGAAGTTAACTTTGAGATTAAAGGTTTATTGATTAACTCTCTTCCAAATTTCATGGCTTGACAGGAGAAGACCCATACCTCCATCTGCAATCTCTTTCCATGATTTGTCAGAGTATGAAGCCTGTGGGAGCATCATTGGACCAAGTGCTATGGAAGGTTTTTCATCTATCCTTGGAAGGCAAAGCTAGGGAATGGTACATGAGCCTCCCAAGACATGTAGCTGATGCATACCACAGTTGGGGAACTTAAGGAAGGCATTTTTGGAGAAATACTTTCCGGCTTCTCGTACTTCATCAATGAGGAAGGAGATTTATTCTGCCAAGCAAGACTACGATGAATCATGACTAGAATGATTCCAGGACCTACTTTCAAGATGCCCACATCATCAAATTCCGGATGAACAACTGGTGCAGTACTTCTATGATGGGTTGAAGAACCAAGAGAAGGGTATGTTGGATGCTGCATCGGGAGGATCTTTGATAGACTCCACTGCTGAGGAGGCTTGGGATTTGATAAAGAAGATGGCCCTGAATCATCAACAACATGGTGTGAGAGATACTAGAGGAGTACATGAGATGGGAGCTGCTTCGGTGCACAGTAGAAGAATGGACGCTTTGGAATCAAAAGTATTCTTTGGGAAGCCAAGTGACATCTCAATTGTCTTTGATCACTGCTGAATTGAAGAATATGAGTGTGCATCGCCCATCCGCTCCTATGGACATTACAGCGCCTAGTTGTGAAACATGTGGATCAGTCATGCATATTTCTAGCGTTTGTCCGGGCCGTTATGAGGAAGTGTCTGCAGTCTTCCAAGGCCGCCCAAATCAAAAGTGGGACCCCTACTCCAACACTTACAATGAGGGATGGAAATCAAACCCTCGATTGGGCTGGAGGAATGATGATAGTAGACCTCCAAACAGATTTCAGAAGAGTGGAGGAGCTGGTCCATCTTCAAACCAGTTCCAAAACCAGTCTCAAGCCTTGGCGGTCCCACCTAAGGATGAAACAAATCAACTCCTACAAAATATGATGGCTTTAATGAAGGAAGAAAGGGCTGCCAACGCTACTCAGTTCAACTCCTTAGCTTCACTAATTCAACAAGACTCATCCAAGAATGATGCTAGATTTAGTGCTTTGGAAAGAGAATGGAGCAATGGGAGACTAAATCTGAAAACATTAACTCCTATGTTACTCAGTTATCCAACAACATGAGTGAGCAACAAGCAAGGAGCAGTGGCACAATCCCCTCCAACACGGTTATCAATCCTAAGGGCTTGAACGCTATCACCCTTAGGAGTGGGAAGCAAGTGAAATTCAGAGACGAGGAGGATGAAGTTATAGAGGAGGAGATCTTGTGTGATGAGCTGCCACAAGCACATTCAAAAGAGAAGCAGTCTGAAAGCTCCAAGGAGAAGAGGCTAAAGCTGAAAGAAGCCTCAAAAGAACATGATGGCAAGGGGATAACTGTGAAATCTGAGCCAAGCAATCATGGAGCCTCAAGCAAGGAAGGTAAGGAGGTAAACATCAATGAACTACCTTTCCCTAATGCTTATTTGAAAAATGTGAAAATGGGTAAGGAGAGGCAAGATCATGAGTTGCTTGAGACATTTAGGAAAGTAGAAGTGAATATACCCTTGCTTGACCTGATTAAAAAGATTCCTAAGTATGCTAAGGTCTTAAAAGAATTATGTACTCAAAAGAGGAGATTTAAACCTAATGAAAGAGTCCAATTACCCTCTAATGTGTCTGCTTTGTTTAAACCCCAAATTCCTGTAAAGTGTCAAGACCCTGGATCTTTCACTATCCCTTGCACTATAGGAAAGGTTACTATAGGGGGAGCCTTGTTAGATCTAGGTGCAGCCATTAATGTCATGCCTAAGTCCGTATACACCTCTCTAGGAGTCAAGACTCTTAAGTCTACCACTGTTGTGCTCCAACTAGCTGATAGGACTATTAGGTATCCTGAGGGCATTATTGAAGATATTTTAGTCCAAGTTAAGGGATTGGTGTTTCCTGCTGATTTTTATGTGCTTGACATGTCTTCTGAACGTGTGAATGATGCTACACTCATCCTTGGTCGACCTTTCTTAAGGACTGCTAATACCATGATTAGCATGAA
This sequence comes from Neltuma alba, assembly GCF_004799145.2. Lineage (NCBI taxonomy): Eukaryota > Viridiplantae > Streptophyta > Magnoliopsida > Fabales > Fabaceae > Neltuma > Neltuma alba. The sequence continues at coordinate 2,724 of NW_021635379.1, forward strand.
AGAGGGCACCATAACTATGGAGGTGGGTGATAATAAAGTTTCTTTTAACATGTATGAAGCAATGAAACATCCTTATGAGGACTATTCACTTTTGGGGGTTAACATGATAGACATTGCTGTTGAGGATGCATGCACTGAAGTTGAATTGAAAAATGACTCTTTCTATTCTGATATTTATACTGATGAATCTAATGATGAGGATGAATCCATTTCTTCTTTTTCATCTCTTTACTCTACACCTTCTTCTTGCTCATGTGGTGGTAAAGTTACATGCCTCTATTGCACTGTGTTTAATTGTATGCTTTCCATTCCACATGCATTTTCTGTTTCCTCCCTTGACTCCAAAGTAGACTTTGATTCCTCTGTTATCAATGATAATTCCCTTGGGGAAAGGTTTTCTGTTGCTATTTCAGATATGGAGGAAGAAGTCATGGAGAAGTATCTCTCCAAGGCGGTTGCTGTAGATCAACTAGAAGTTGGTTCAACGCTTGGAGAGGAAGCTATCTGCAAGGTTGAGGAACTCTCACTGGTTGAAGGAAAGGGGAGTAATCTTTTCTCTCTTGAACTTCATAAACTGATTCCCTCTATTGTGCAACCACCTACTCTTGAGTTGAAACCCCTACCCCCTACTGTGAAATATGCTTTTCTAGAGTCTGATGAGCGATTACCTGTCATTATAGCTAACTCCCTGTCTAAGGTTGAGGAAGAAAGACTCCTTACTGTATTGAGAGAGCATAAGAGGGCTATTGGGTGGACTTTAGCGGACATTCCTGGAATTAGTCCAGCCATTTGCACACATAGAATCTTGCTTAGTGAAGGTTCAAAATCAGTGAGACAACCCCAGAGAAGACTAAACCCCCTGATTCTTGATGTGGTTAAGAAGGAAATTACCAAACTTCTAAGTGCTGGGATCATCTATCCCATATCTGATAGTGAGTGGGTTAGTCCAATACATGTAGTGCCTAAAAAGAGTGGGGTTACTGTTGTTAGAAATGATAGGGATGAGCTTATTCCTACAAGAGTTCAGAATTCCTGGCGTGTGTGCATAGATTATAGAAAACTCAATGATGCCACACGGAAAGATCATTTCCCTCTTCCTTTCATAGACCAGATGCTTGAGAGACTTGCAGGCAAATCTCATTACTGTTTTCTAGATGGTTTCTCTGGGTACTTTCAAGTACCTATTGCACCGGAGGACCAAGATAAAACCACTTTCACATGCCCTTTTGGTACCTTCGCCTATCGTAGGATGCCTTTTGGGTTATGTAATGCTCCAGGGACTTTCCAACGTTGTATGATGGCTATATTCTGTGAATTCTTAGAGGAATGTATGGAAGTCTTTATGGATGATTTTACTGTTTATGGTGGTTCTTTTGATGATTGTCTTGCTAGTCTTGAAAAGTTTTAAAAAGATGCATTGAAAAGAATTTGATTTTAAACTTTGAAAAGTGTCATTTTATGGTCAATGAAGGGATAGTGCTAGGGCATTTGATTTCTAAAAAGGGAATTGAAGTTGATAAAGCTAAGATTGAGGTTATATCTTCTTTGCCTTATCCTGCTTGTGTTAAAGATATTAGATCATTTTTGGGTCATGCGGGATTCTATAGGCGGTTTATAAAAGATTTTAGCAAGATTGCTTTACCTCTCTCAAAGCTTTTACAAAAAGATGTGAAATTTGATTTTGATGATTCTTGTAGAGTTGCTTTTGATGATTAAAGTCTAAACTCATTTCTCCTCCTATTCTTGTTGCACCTAACTGGACTTTGCCCTTTGAAATTTCATGTGACGCTTCTAATTTTGCTGTAGGAGCTATGTTAGGCCAAAGGGAGGAGAAGCTCTCAAGAGTCATTGCCTATGCTTCGAAAACACTGGATGCAGCTCAAGTCAACTATACAACAACAGAAAAAGAGCTATTTGCAGTTGTTTTCGCTTTAGAGAAGTTTAGACCTTACTTGTTAAACTCTCATGTGACTGTTTTCACTGATCATGCAGCTGTTCGCTATCTTCTTAAGAAACCACAATCGAAGCCAAGATTGATTAGGTGGACATTACTTCTTCAGGAATTTGACATTGAAATAAAGGATCGAGCAGGGGCTGAGAACCATGTAGCCGATCACTTAAGTAGGCTACCTGATGATACACGGGGAGTAGACTCTTCTGAACTCACCTGTGATTCCTTTCCTGATTCAGTATTATGTGCCTTAGCTGTTAAAGAGCCTTGGTATGCGCATATTGTTAATTATCTTATAACTGGACTCACCCCTCCTTTCATGTCTAAATTTCAGGCACAAAAACTTCGAAGCGAATCGAGACACTACATTTGGGATGCCCCTCACTTATGGCGGATATGTAGTGACCAAGTTATAAGAAAGTGTGTGCCTAGTGAAGAGTTTGAGTCTATCATTGCAGCTTGCCATTCAATGGTTTGTGGTGGTCATTTCAGTGCAAGGAGAACATCTAGGAAGATTCTAGATTCTGGTTTTTATTGGCCAACCCTTTTTAAAGATTCTTATGACTTTTGTCGGTCCTGTGACAAATGTCAACGTTTTGGAGGGTTAGGTAAAAGACACGAAATGCCTCAACAACCTTTACTTTTTTGTGAAATTTTTGATGTTTGGGGAATTGATTTCATGGGTCCCTTTCCTCCGTCCTTTGGTTTTATATACATTCTTCTAGCTGTTGATTACGTTTCCAAATGGATAGAGGCTGTACCTACTAGGAAAGATGATGCCCAGGCGGTTTCTAAGTTTCTTAAGTCCAACATTTTCTGTAGGTTTGGGATTCCAAGGGCTGTGGTGAGTGATAGAGGTACACATTTTTGTAATAAGGTAGTAGATAACTTGTTTTCTAAATTTGGTGTCACCCACAAAGTCTCCACTGCATATCACCCCCAAACCAATGGCCAAGCTGAAGTTTCAAATCGAGAGGTAAAACAAGTACTGGAGAAGATAGTCAAACCATCCAAGAAAGATTGGAGCCTAAGATTAGAGGAAGCATTGTGGGCCTATAGAACTGCTTATAAGTCACCTATTGGAATGTCTCCTTATCGCTTAGTCTTTGGCAAAGCATGCCACCTACCTGTAGAATTGGAGCATAAAGCATATTGGGCAGTCAAACAATGTAACATGAATTTGGAATCTTCTGGGATGGAGAGAAAGTTGCAGCTGCAAGAGTTAGAGGAGTTGAGATTGGAGGCTTATGAGAGCTCTCGACTTTACAAGGAGAAGACAAAACTCGTGCATGATAAAGGTCTCCTACGGAAGAATTTCAAGGTGGGAGACAAGGTACTGGTGTTTAAGGCCAGATTCACTTTTAAGCAAGGAAAGTTCAATACCCGCTGGGATGGGCCTTACACAGTCACAAAGGTGCATCATTTTGGAATGGTGGAGCTTCTTAATGAGGAAACTGGAGCAAAGCTTAAAGTTAATGGCCATCAACTGAAGCTCTACCATGAGAACCAAAAGCCTCCTTAGCTCCCTGGTAGTTTCTTTCCTTCACTCATTTACATGCTTTTGCTTAATTATTGATCTTGCTATGTTTTGTGCATTGTATGTTGAATGAGTGTGGGGGAGAAACCCTTTTCAGTAGGAAAGTAGTGTAGTTATTTGTTAAATTCAATAAGACCCCCTGGAAGTTTTGATCTCTATCTTATCTTGTTTTGTGCTTGATGATTTGGTGCTTGGAATGGATTATATGATTCAGATTGATTGAGAAAGTTTGTATGTGGTATACTGCTTAATCATGGATTTATTGAGCACCTTCTGATCTCTTCTGTTGCACTTTAAAGTTTTTGAAGTATCCAGCCTCGTCTGTTGTTTGGTGTTGTGTTTCTCTGGTGTTTGAGTGTTTTGTGTTTTGTTCTGTGCTTTCTGTGACACTTCGCCGCGGCAAACCCTAACCTTCGCCGCGGCGAAGTGGTTCGTTTCTCTCTTGTGTTGCTTTCGGTGATGTTTCGCTGCGGCGAACTTATGATTTCGCCGCGGCGAATCACCAGTCTGTCTGTTCCTCTCGGGAAGTATTCGCCGCGGCGAACTTATACTGTCGCCGCGGCGAAACGTCCTTCTTCCCTTTGTTTTTTCTCGGGCATAGTTCGCGCGGCAAACATATTTCGCCGCGGCGAAAGTGCCGTTTCTGCGCTGAGCGGTTTCATTTTTTCCCTGATTTTTCACGTGATTTCCCATTTTTGCCCCCCATTCTGATTCTGATTTACCAGCCTATTTTCCTACCCATTTCCGTCTTTTCCCCCCCACTCCATTAAACCCCCTTTAACCATTCTAATTCTCAAAACCGTCGCCCTCTTCCCTCTCCCAAACCCGCTCTCCCTTCCCTCAACGCAGTCGGCGCTCCTCTTATTCCTTCTCCTTAAATATCTCTTTTCCGTCTCCTATTCCCCCTCTTTTCCTTCTTCTCCATTGTTTTTCTTCGGTTCCCTCTATCTCCTTCTCTGCTTCGCCGTGCGTCTCTCTCCCTCCTCTCTTGGTATGTTTCTTTCTTTTGTTCTTTCTTTGTTTATTTCTATTTAGTTGTTAGTTTGCTTAGTTATTCTGGCTTTGTGTTGTTGTTAGGTTGGGTTCTTTTGTGGTTAGTTTGTAGTTACGTAGCCTGTAGGTTATCTAATGATTCATAGTACATTGTGTTTTTCTTTAATCTCTTTGCTTAATTTTGAAAACTTTTGGTCCTCTGAAAACCTATGAATCATTAACTAACCATTTGCTACTGTTTAGGTTGTAATTTTGGTTATTTCTGGGTTGTTTAGGTTGTGGTTGTTTTTGTTGTGTTTAGTGTTCTTATTGTTTGTTGCTTCAGGAAAATGCCTCGCACTAAAAATCCTGAACCCTTACCCGTGTCTGACTCTGACTCTGAGGAAGCCGTATCTTATGATGACATCTATAAGTTAGTTGACAAGCGCCCCCTCCTTAAGGAGAGACCCTTTCCCCTTGAACCATCCGACCACCCCTTTGTCCAAAGACTCCGGGAGTCCCAATTGCTTGAATTGGTTCGCCCACGAGAAATGGGCAATGATGCCTTCGTCCGCCACTTTTACACCTACGCCCGCCTTCATGGCATGCTATCCATTCCCTTCCGTGACCACCTTGTCAATTATTCCTTCACTACTTATAACATAGCCAACCACTACGGGCTTCCTGAGGTTCGTCATTCCCATTACTCCCATTATCGAGATAATTATCCTTATGATGAAATTGTCCAGACCCTATGCCGGGATGGTGCCACTTGGCATCGTCCCCGCACTGCTGAGCTGTACTTGAAACGTTCTGATTTTCGGCCTGAGGCGAGGCCGTGGCTGCACCTGGTCTGCAATAACATCTTGCCCACTTCCCATCTCCAGAACCTTCCTAAACGCCAAGCCCTTATTGTTTTTCTCCTCATGACCGGAAAAACTTTCGATGTAGCTGACACTATCCAATCCGCCCTCCACGATTCCGTCAACACCAAAAAACTCACCAATAGCATCATCTTTCCCCACCTTGTCTCTGACATTTTCCGCAAGTGCGGAGTTCCTTCATTTGATAATGACAGCTATTTCGAACCTGCACCTCTATTCCGGTATGAGCGCCTCAAACAGCCCACTCTTGGACCCCACCCACCTATCCACCCTGTTTACGATGTTAGTGCAGGCCAGGCAGCTGATGAGCCAGCCGAGGCCAAGATGCTCCTGAGCCTTCCCAGCCAGTCACCTTAGACACACTTGCGGATGACATTGACGAGCTGTCTGAGGAAGTTCACCAGATACGCGTTACACTCCTCCGGGAGATTAAGCGGCAAAAGGATCGTGATGCATTGTATGACCGAGATCGTCGCTACCGCCGCCGCCGTATTGATGCATTGATCGCGGACCGGTTGAACTTTGCCTTACCGGCTGAGGAGGAGGAGCCACAGAGCAGTATGGGTATGGACGGAGCAGGCACATCCGGTGCAGGACCATCAGGTCCGGAGCAGATGATCCTGGGCAGCAGCTTTAGTTTTTAGTCTCTTTGTTTTTGTGTTTTCTGTTGTTTTCGTTTGTTCTGTTCTGTTGTTCTGAGGCTGGATATTTCTGAACTTTATTGTGCTCAGTTAGCATTGAACTTGTTTAGATGGATGCTTTTTCATTGGTTTGTTATGATCTTTGCTTTATTTTCACCCCTACACTTCGTTTCTGGTATTTCTGTCATTGATTCTCACCTTGAGGACAATGTTGTGTTTAAGTGTGGGGGAGGGACTTATTGTGGATTCTAGCAAATATTTCTCTTGCATCCATGCATCTATTTGATTTTGAGGTGTTTTTGAACTTATAAAGTGGTTGAATTGTGAATATTTTGAGTTTAGTTGCTGAAGAGTTGAAATTGCACAGGATTTTTTTGTTTCTGCCACCCTTCGCCGCGGCGAACTTCCCCCTTTCTTTCACGTTAATTTTCTCTCGGGATACTTTCGCCGCGGCGAAGGCCAGCCCTTTCTTCAGATTTCGTCTCTGCCTCAGTTCGCCGCGGCAACCTCAATAGTTTCGCCGCGGCGATCACCCTTCTTAAAAAAAAATTAAATTAAATATTCAAATAATTAATTCTTTGCAATTTCAACTGGTTTTCAGAAATTTTTCCTGGCTTAGATTCTTTATACTCCTGCATCCCTTTTTAAAATTATTAGAAAAGTTCAAATTGTACTAGTGCTTTTAGAAAATTTTCCATGCTTTTAAATGAGGGATGAACTTAGGCTAGTTATTCTCATGTTTTTGACAGATAGTAAATGATGATATGCTTTGAAATCATGACTATGTGGTTGTTAACCCTTGAGATTGATTAATTGAGATTTTAACCTTGTTGGAAGGATCTTTGGGCCTAAAGTTATTAAATTGAGTGAATCTACTTATTTCATATTTCTCTAGAACTTGTTTTAATTCTTAATCGAAGCTTAGTGAATCAATTTTTGTAAATATGATAGAGGCATTCGATTTCAAACCCTCGTTTCCCAAACACAAACCCAATCATTTCACCTTTGTGAACCCCTTTGAGCCTTCATTTTGAGTACATGCATGCAATTATCTTGTAATTTATTGTTAAAAAAAAAAAGAAGCTGCTTCATTTGAAAAAAAAAAGGGTAAAAAAAAAAAAGTAAAGAAAAGAAAGGATAAAGATATAAAAATTATGGAATAAAAACTAAGTAGCTTCTTCCCTTGCTTTTATTTAGATTAATTCTGTCTTAATAATTTGTACGCTTGTACTCATTTTCATTTTCATTCTCATCCCATTCATTTCACTTGGCCTTCATTCAAGTTCTAAACCTTAAAAGTCCTCTTGATTTACAAAGTTTGCTTCCTGTGGTGGAGAGGTAGAATTATTACAAGCCTATGGTAGAAATTGGATTTAGTAGACTTGGAGTGAAATAACCCTAAAACAAGTGAGTTAAGAGTGAAACACTTATCCGTGAGTTAGATCTTTCTTGATCAATCTTTTGAGTTAATTATCCATTGTGCTCATTTTCTTAGCATATCCTTGTTTACTGATGTCAACCCTGTGAGAGTTTCTTTCTAATCTTCTACTTTCATCTTTAAGCATGGTAGTGTTTCTCTTTGTGCTAGTATCACTTTGAATTATTCTTGAGCTTTGTCCAGGAGTACAAAGGTCTAAGTGTGGGGGAATTTGATTGAGCTCAAGATATTATTATCTTTTCATTACATTATCCATGATTTTGTGGTATTTTCTGGCCCTTTTTAATGATAATTGTGCTTAATTTAGATTAAGAGTCCTTACTTTAAGTTAGTGTCATTTTGAGGATTAAATTGTCATAATTGGTTATTAATTGGACTCAATTGATTTCTAGGACAATTGATACTTCAATTTGTTTCTTTCTATTGTAGGACATTAAAGATTGGGACCAGAATTGAAGAACTCAAGGCACAAGAAGCAAGAAAGGATCCTCTGCCTAAGTTCGCCGCGACACACATCTGACTTCGCCGCGGCGAAAATCATCTTGAAGCAAGGCTCTCTGCCATGTTTCGCCGCGGCGAACCTCTCGTATCAGCAAATCTCAGACCCGACCATTTCGGGAAATTTTGACCTACCCATCCCCAGAAACCGACCCATGCACGCAATTTTCGGGTTAGAAACCCTATTTTGGGTATGATGAGGTCAGACTCTCATTATTCAGCCTCCACCTACGTTTCTTCATCCTCTTCTCTCATCTTCCCCTCAGAAACCCTAATCCCATTTCCATTTCTTCCATCTGCTACTGCCATGGCTGAAGAACAATACCTAGTTGGAGTTGATTCAAGAGTTATGACGAGCTAAGCTTCTCAACTCTTGAATATGGTGGAAGAAGCATGAGTTCCAAGAGCTTCAAAGGGGAGTTAGCTTCATCCATAAGTTCTAGTTCTCATTTATGAATTTCTAGGTCTTAGGATTTGTAAATTTGGGCTGAACTATTTTGATTATGGTTGTAATCAATTCTGGATGATTATCTTGTGTATTGGACTAGTTGATGTTGAAGTTGAGCTTCAATATATGTGGTTACATGTATGTTTCTATGCAACTCTTTTGATACTCTCTTTCTTGCATGGTATTGTGTGATTGTTGAGTTAATCTAGGCTTGCATTTAACCAAGTGCATTAATTGATCTTAATACACACACTAAGTGAGCTTAATAGAATCTTATGAAATGGGTACCATTGATTAAGATCCTAGACTTAAAGAGTTCTTTAAGGTTTTTCATTTAGAAAACTTGGTGATTTTTACTCCCAAAATTATTTTGAACTATGATTGCTTCAAAGCCATGTTCAAGAGATTACATATCCTTAATTTCCACTACATTACTACTATCTCAGAAAAATCCAAAAACATAGTAACTTAGATTTGGTTTAATTGCATTTAGTTTTGGCATTTCATTAATTGTTAAAAACCCAAAAACCCCTCTTTTCATTACTCTGCATAACATTTAGTCTAACCTAGATAACTAACTAAGGCTCCCAAAAGAGAACGACCCGAGTTTGCATTACTGCATAGCTTGGATAAATTTTTGAGTGAGAACCTCTAAGCTAACGATAAGAAAGGCTCTCTTTCATAGATAAAGCAAAAATAGAAATCATTTGATCTTTGCTATATCCTGAAACTTTGAAAGAGCTTAGGTCTTTTCTTGTTCATTGTGGCTTTTATAGAAGATTTGTGGAAAACTGTATCGAAATTGCTTTTCCATTGTCTAAACTGAAAAAAAAAATATTGATTTCAATTTTGATTATGAATGTAAACATGGAATTGACATTCAAGAATATGCTTGCTTCCCCACCTATACTCATTGTGTCACATCTTGTTAATTTTAACCTTGAAAATGGAAAATATAAAATAGATTATGGGTCAAGCAGTGTAGTAGATAGATGGATGACACAACTTTTAAATTGAAATTAGATCGGAGATTGGACTGTTATTTTCAAAATATCTGGTCAAGATATAATAGAGTGAGAAAGTGTACCTAAAATTTTTAAAAAATTTCAAAAAATATGAAAAATAGAATAAAGGGTTTATAATAGTATTTAAGGTCTGGAAGATGAAAATAGCATAAAAATAATTTATTTTGAAGTTTTCTATATTTCTATGGAGTTTTGGCTAATTAAGAAAAAATTGGACAAATTGAATTATTTAAAATATATAGGGGCCTTAGTAATTTATGAAAAAATTAGAAAAGTTATTTGAGAGGTTATTATGAATTTTAAAATTGTTTTTGGCCTTTAGAGATGCAAAAGTTAGCTTTAAATTATTTAAAACTGAATTATATTGGTAAAAGCCTGATTTCAGGAAAAATTTAATTGGAGTTAGAAGGTGAAATAAAAATTTGAAAAAATTAGGAAAACCTCTCCTCATCAAAAGAAAGCTATTGGCACAAGGAAATAAATTTTTAGAAACAATGAATTTAATAGGATCTAAGACAAATTTAATTGATATCGTGAAATTATACAGTATAATTATCATAAGCTTGGTGAGGCAAAATTTTCTCCTATTTTTTTGATCAATATGGCACCATATGAGGAGGAAGAGGACCTAAGTAGAATAATATAATTTGTTGAAGGATAGAATTGGAAGATTGGAAGTAAGAATAAAAAAATAGAGATTTTTACACATGTATGTTTATATGTCCCTTGAGGTAGCATCTTCATTCAATTTAGGAGGCACCTAAGGAGCTTATATGGCATGATCTTAAGGGAGAAGGGTTAAGATGAAGCCGTGTGTGTTGAGGTGAAAGTAAATGGTAACTTAGGTTACCACAAGGTAAGGATTTAAGGCCAAGTTTATATATACCATTCCTTTCCTCTTTAGTCATTTTTTTCAGTCATCTTTAGAGCTTAGAGGAGCAGAGCATTTAGTCAAGCAAGGAGGAAGAAGGAGGAGAAGAAGAACAAGAAAAATCAAGGTAGTTTTAAGTCCTAAATCAATGTAAAACTTGGCTATCCTTTCTAGTTCATGATATTCTATAGATTGATGGTTGTAGACATGGTTTTGATGGAGTTTGATTGTTGTAAACCTTGAGGAAGGATGCTAATCGAATTGTTCTTTGATGGAATATGATTGATTCTAAGTTTATATATGGATTAAGGGATAGAAAATGGTTGTTTGATAGTGGTTAAACCTTGTTATTTGAAAGACTTCAACTTGTGTAACCCTGTGCTATCGTTCAACTAGAGCTGGTTCAACATGCTAGAGTTTGATTTTTGTTATTTTGATACTTCTAATTAGTTTAGAAGGTGAATTTGTGTAGGGTTAGGTGGAGAACATGTATTTGGAAGTATTAAAATTGAAAATGAAATTTTAAAACCCTAGAAAGTACCTTTCGGCCAAGATAAAAAGTGAGGAAGGAGTTAGATTTGATAAATTTAAGTTCATATATGGATTCTATATGAAAAATCATGCAGGTAAAACATATGGGAATTATGTTAAAGAAGATGATACTAAAACTCTAAAATAAAGGTTAAAAGGTTAGGGTTTTGGACTTTCATGTTTGATAGAATGATGTGATTGATTTGGATTGCTATTATTCTTGTTGTCTAATCAGCATTATTATTGAGCAAGAGAGAGTTCAAGGATAAGGACACGAGGATGTGTGATCAAAAGTAATAAGAGGTAACATAGAACTTACAATTCGATGTTATCTCGCTTGGTTTGTTGCTATGTGTAATTCCTTGTTTATATGCCATGATGTGTTAGAACTAGATGGATGATAATGTATTTAAATCCTTGTATTTTATGCCTTAGCTATATGCATTGGTGAGTTGATTATTATAATGGTGTATTGCTTCCTTTTCATGGCATGAATGTTGAATGATATCTTGTAAAATCACGTGACATGCTTTGCTTGATTGACATTGTAATTATGGTTCTTTGCTAATGAGATTTCTATAAAATCTCACTCTTCTTCATGCTCAAATGAACACTATTAAGGGTTGCAAGTGCTCAAGGAAAAGGTAAGGAAGTGGCTCTAGCTTGAGGAATAATCTCATGTGCTTATGTGAAATTTGTGAACAATATGTTACAATGTTGTAATGATTATAATTTTTGATGATTTGATGACTATTTGATGGTATGTGACTTAAGTGGAGAATGTTTTTTAAATGATGTCAATTATGGCAGAAGCATGCCTTGAATTGCTATGGAAGAATCCAAGTTGACATTTTAAAAGGATGGATTTGACCTAAAATGGACCAATATTTAATTTCACATGATTCTGAGCAAATGAACGAATTTGATCATGAAACTTAGCAGATCAATAGATCTCACTTTTAATTTTAAAATGAGTGGTAATTCATTAAAATTAGACTTTTTTACAAAAAGTTGTACCTATCCAAAGTTAGGTATAGATTTTGAAAAATTCAAAAAATTGACCATATAAATAGTGTGCATTGATGTGTAAATTGGGCACACATTAGTTGGATTCACAACTTGAAAGTATTTTTTCCTTAAATATCTCTCTGAAGGCTTCAAGTAAAACTTGGAACTACCTTATGTTAATTTTTCTAGAATTAGTTATGATTTTTTAAAATTGGGCCAATTTTTAGGGTTATAATAAATAGTAACCCGAGAACATTAATTTTAAAATTTAAATTTTTCCAACTTGAAGACTTAACGAATGGTTCCAAATACTTTTATTTGATGTGAATAAGGGTTATAAGTTAAGTTGTTACATGCTATACCAAATTGGAATTTCTCATTTGAATTTTCTTATGATGCCTCTCATATTACAATAGGTGCAATGTTAAGTCAAATGATTGATAAGTTGTCCAAAATAATTTTTTACGCTTCAAAATAAATTATTTTTAATATAAATTTGTTTCAATTTGTATAAAACCTTCCTACAATGCCAAATCAAACAGACTAATTTAGAAGAATGCAAAACCAATTCAAAGCTAAAACTCAAATCTCATACTAACATAACTAATGTTTTCAATCCTTATTTGATCAACTAGACTTACCAATCAATAACTTAACCAGTTCATAGTTCAACTAACCCTAATAAATAATGAATTAAAAAACCTATATTCAATTATTATTACCAAAATTTTAAACTTCAAAATGTTTATCAACCCATATTCTCAAGTAATGTTACTGACAAAGCTTCTCTCATTAAATTGATTTCTTTAGGATCATATGCTGCACTATCTCAAAATGCCTGTAAATTAAAATGAACAAATTTGGTAGTCAATTGGATCAAAAATGTGAAAAAAAAAATTGAAGAATTACAATGTAACTTTTATTTACCTCATTTAATTTCTCAGTAACCCATCTCAATGATGTCATTCATATAGTGGATTATGAATATCCACATTCAACACTCCTGAGTTGACAACAATACTAACAAAATAAAAAATAGAATTGAATATTTAACTTTGATTATCTAAAAATTTTATAACATATACTTAGCTTAGAACAATATATTTATGAGAGACTTCATATTGGCAGTGGCCTTTTCTTCTCAATTATTACGTTGAAACTTTGAGAAGCTCTATCAAGAATTAGGGAAAAGAAAAGATATTATAGCACGTTTTTGTTAACTTTATATGTAATAAATTTATAAACATAAACTCATGTCTCAATGATATTCTTGGTATAACTAACCTCTCATCTCTCTTTTGCTACTCCATAATAGGACATGAAGACTAATGCTGGGTTTTTATCTTTTAAATTAGAAAAATATATAGCTTTGGCTACTAACATTATCCTACTATTCTGCATAGTACTTTTATTATCTTAGGCTTTTGCGTAAAATGAATAGTCATTTATATCATATCTTCCTTAACACACAACCTTAAAACGAGACCTATAGCTAGCCTTTGTATTATCTTGCAAGGATTTATATCCTTTAATACTTCTTGCTTGAATCACTCTACAAATGACTTGTTATGTTTCTTGCTAATTGTATGTTGCTCTTTCTTGGGTTTATGTTCTTCAGCATATTCTTGTGAGCATCCAAGTAAGTTAAAACTTTATCTGAATTGTCCAAAATGCATAGATGTGTGAGATATGGACCTCACTATGACATCCCATGTTCCTTTGCTTCTTCCCTGATCATGCCGAGATTGAGGAAATCTAACTGCCTTTACCCTATTAAGATATTGGTGACAAAACTCAACAGCCTTCTCAAAGACATATCTCTTAACAATTGATGCCTCATGTTAATAAGGATTTTTAGAGTATTCTTTTAGGATTTTTATGTATCTCTCAAATAGGTAGATTGACCTTAAACACAAGAGGCCACAAAGTCTTATCTCCCTCATAAGATGAGCATTCAAATGTACCATAATGTCAAAAAGTAATAGAGGAAAGTGTATTTATAATTAAGAGACGAAAATATAACCTTTATTTTCTAATTCATCTGATTCAGTAAGATCAATCACCTTGTTGCAAGTAGCATTAAAAAACATATAAAGTTTCATAATAGTGCTTCTCACATCATTTTTCATAATGTCCTGTCACTAGAAGTAATTATTATATTAACATGTAGCAATCATAAGACTTTATCCCCATTATCTTCAAATCTTGCTTTGAAACAAACTTCTTCAAATTAGAAGAATAACATTGTGACTCCTTAATACCATTCATACAACTATAAAAACTCGTTTTCTCTTTCTTTGACAATGTGTACACTGCTGGATGCAAATAAGCCCTCTTTCTTGTGAGTGTACAATTTTTTTAACTAAGTCCCGTCAAAAAGCATACTAACAAGGCTCTCATACACGTTTTTCTTCATATGCATGTCATCTAGACTGTGTCTTACTTCAAGACTCTGCTAATATGGAAGATCAAAGAAAATAAACCTCTTCTTCCATATATTCCTCTCACCTGCAATATTCGTCTTCTTTTTACTGAAAATGACATTAACTCCTTCCATCCGTTGATAGCTTCTTCTTTGGTTAATGATATTTGAGTCATTTGATATTCTTGTAAGCTATTAAATGGCTTCTTCGACCTACGGTTAGGGTGATGTCGACTAAAAAATCTTCCATGACCAAGGTAGACCATCTTCCTTTCATGTTTGAGTTGCATGTAATGAGTGCCTTCTTCGCATATTGAACATGCTTTATTCCATTAACACCATATTCTGACAAATTTTCATATGCCGGGAAGTCATTTATCATAGTGAAGATCATGGCGTGTAGTTTGAAGGTCTCTTGTTTATATGCATTAAACATATTAACACCTTCCTCCCATAGTTTCTTCAAGTTGCATCGATATTGTTTTCTGGTTGTTTTATCCCTGAGATCATTAAAGATACTATAATATACTTTCTTTTCATACATAACTAAGGAGGCAAGTTATAAATTGCAGGGAGAACCAGCCAAGCACTATGTGTGTGATCTAACCCTTTTCCTCACGTCTTGGGAGGTTAAAATCAACACAATTTATAAAACCAAGGATTGCAATAAAATAGCCACCTGAGTCATCTATAAGAAGTCAATTTATTAAATAGCCTAGTCAACTATATGCAAGAAGAGGTTGATTGAAGTTAAAATTCATTTTGAAAAAAAAAAAACTTTGTAATGTAATGAAACTATTTTTTTTGGATTTTTATGGAAAAGGAAAACGGTTTGAAATGCAACATGAGATAGATGCTCTCTTGAGTTAAGAGATCAAGTGCCAAGCAATGGTTTATTCATTAGAGGGTTTGGGTACAATTAAACTTAATTCCTATTACTTCTTCTACTATTCCTCTTGTTCCAATCCTCCAATAGTTCCCTTTCTTTGGAGACGAAGGATTGGGTTGCTTGATTTTACCGAAACATCTATGAGGTTGCCGCTTAGAGACATGACAGTGGCTTCCCTTTAAGAAACCCTAGGAAAGGAGACATTCTTCACCCCCAACGTGAAGGCAGTGATAAGAATGGAAGGTTTTGATTGTCTTTGTAGTTTAATGAGATTGTTTTGATAAAATATAACAAAATTTTGTAAAGACGTTCCTCTTGCTCCCAATCCTCCGATCATTCCTTTTTTTTTTTTGGAGATGAAAAACTAGGTTGCTTGATTTTACTGCAAGATCCATAAGGTTGCCGCTTGGAGACATAGCAGTGGTTTCCCAAAGTAGAGGAGACATTCTTCACCCCAACGTGAAGGCAGTGATATCATAAAAATGGAAGGTTTTGATTGTCTTTGTAATTACTTAATTATTATAGTTTAATGAGATTGTTTTGATAAAATATAATAAAATTTTGTAAAGATGGCGACCATACTTATTTTATATAATTATGAAATTTTTATTTATTTTCTTTTTTGACACTTAAAAATATATACATATTAATTTTTAGTTTAATTTGTATTTCCAATGTCATTATATTATGCTCATGAAATTGTAGCTTGGTGATATAAAAACTCTCCTAGTAAGAGATTGTGTTTGATCTACTTAAATTTCCGGACCAGGCTTCTCTTCACTCCCTAGTCCATCCAGTGCCTTTACCTAAAACATTGCTGTATTGGGTCCATAGTGATGGGTGCTGATTGTTTTTTTCGGGTGTTGCTGTCAAAAATATTTTAAAGTACTGAGTGTATTAAAAAAAAATTTTCGCTATACAAGGCTCTCCTAAAAGAAATATTCTAAGGTGCTAAAAGGACTAAAATTATTTTAAAATATTGGGTACTACGTAAAAAAAAATATTTCAATATATATATATATATATATATATATATATATATAAAGAATCAGGACCTCCTAAAAGAAATATTCTTGTATATATAGGGTGACAAAAAAGGCACTGTTTTGGGTAAAAGAGGGCAGCGGAGAGAGGCCTAGTCGATAAGTTTTAGCCTTTTTAATTTTAAAAGATAAGAAGAAATTCATCCTATTATCTACCGAACAAGATGTTAGACTTCGGATCCTATAGCAGCTACTGATGGAACCCCAGATGTTCAGTTCTGTGAAAGCGAAACCCTTTCTTCTTCTTCGAGATAACGCACCGTTTAATCGAACTTCGAGATTCCAAAGACAGATCTAGAGAGAATTTTATCAAATCAAATTCCATGGGAGAAGCAGACACAAAACTCGACAAGTGTCCTGACACGTGTACAGCAGAGAACACATGCAAAACACCATCACTGGACACGTATCTTCAGAAACACCTTCACCTCCCCTATATATCGGTTCAACACAATCCTCTTCTGGGCCTCACAGAAAAGAGTACTCAACTAGTCTCGTGGAACAAGAATAACTTGGTACGTCATCCATCAATAATAACTACGTATTGCAATATACTTTGCTGAAGCGGGTTTGAACTTGAAGGTTGTTAAAGTCATCAGAAGAAGAAGAAATGGCTACAGTTGGAAGAAACATAGCAGCTCCATTACTATTTCTGAACTTGATCATGTACTTCATTGTGCTTGGCTTCTCTAGTTGGTGCCTCAACAGGTTCATCAATGGCCAAACCTACCACCCCAGTAAGTCTTCTCTCTTCTAATTAAACTCCCAACCTAAATCTTCTGCTGTGTGTGTATGTGTGTGTGTTTATATCATAAGACATCATGATTTGATTGATTTGTTTCAGGTTTTGGAGGAAATGGTGCGACTATGTTCTTCTTGACGTTCGCGTTGCTAGCTTCTGTGTTGGGGATTGCGTCAAAGTTCTTGGGAGGAAACCATCTCAGGACTTGGAGGAATGATAGTTTAGCAGGAGCCGGAGCTTCTTCTTTAATCGCTTGGGCTGTCACTGCCTTAGCCTTTGGGTAATTAAATGTCAACTTTATTTATAATTATACACATAATCTCTGTCTTAGTTGCTGTATCTGAAGAGTATTGCTTACTAAAAAATAAAAAAAAGAACTAATAATAATAACATCGCTGTGATGTAATAAACAGCATAATATGAGTCATTTAATTGATACCCAATTACTGTAGTAGGATTAGTAATAAGGCATTATCCTTCAATTTTCAAAATTTTCTTTGGTCAATGCTATCCATTATGTTTCTGTTTTGAACTAATAATATATCATATAATAACATTAATTATAGCTTTTCAACGGAAAATAGCTATAGAGATTGATTCAGTCAGACAAAGAAGTTGACTTTGTTAAGATTTGTACTTGTTCATGGTTGTTAACTGTGTGCGGGGGGAAAACTGTAGCTTGGCGTGCAAGCAGATAAACATAGGGGGGCACCGAGGGTGGAGGCTGAGGATAGTGGAGGCCTTCATTATAATCCTCACATTTACACAGCTTCTCTGCGTGATCCTAATCCATGCCGGACTCTACAGCAGCAAGTACGGTCCCGGCTACCGCGACACCGACAACTACGGCATCGGAGGGGCAGGCGGAGACCCCATGCATAAGGGTGCAAATGTTCCTGGGACTCGTGTCTAAAGAACTTCTTTGCATGTGTTCCTTAATTGTAACATGTTTCTGTGGGTTGGTCTGCGTCTGTCAATTTGTTTGTTTGTTTCTTTTCCTTTTGGTTTTTTGCCTTTTTAGTTTCGTTTTGGGTTTGGAATGATGCCTTTGGTGGATTTGATAGTGTTACTTTTGAAGTAAGGCATCCATGTTGTACAAGAACGAGAATGTTTAGTACTCTTCCGGTCCTAAATATAAGAACTAATTGGAAGAATATATTTTAATATCTGAAAGTATAAAACAAAATTAACGCATGATTATCTTTACAATGTTGAAAAATAAATCATGTTTTGATTACTCATTGATTTTTGTTTAGGATAATATAATACTCAAATTTTTATTATTGTATTTTTTTCCCTATTCTATCCCTTCAAAATTGGAGTTTGTGGAATGGAGAAAAAATTGTTCATGGACTATTGTCAACCTATGTTTAACTGTCCATACCCTTAGTTTGTTGGTGGTTCTTCCACTCCAAGCTATCTCTTCTAGGTTCATTTAATTAAGATTCTATTTTTCAATTAACTTAAATTTCATAGAGAAATTGTTCATGGACTATTGTCAACCTATGTTTAACTGTCCATACCCTTAGTTTGTTGGTGGTTCTTCCACTCCAAGCTATCTCTTCTAGGTTCATTTAATTAAGATTCTATTTTTCAATTAACTTAAATTTCATAGAGAAATTGTTTTAAATTAGTTAGTAGTCTTAAGTTGCGTTTTGTCTAAATTTTTTTAATAAACCAGGAAGTCCGTTTCCATTTTTTAATAATAAAATTAATTTTATATGAACATAATTTTTTTATTGAATTTAAAAATTTTTAAATAATATTTTGTGTGTAACAATTAATATAAGGATAAAGATTAGCTCTCCTCGTCTCCCATTCTCTGCTCTTCCTTCCTCTAACCAAAGAGGTCGTGAAAGGGAAAAGAAGTTTTGGTAAAACAAAAAAAAATAACAATAATAAAAGGGAAACGAAGAGAGATGTACCACTCACGCTGACGCATAATTGACAAAGAAACTAATGAAAAACAGAAAACTAATGGGTAAAACCAAAAGAATAGGAGCCCATTGACATTAATAGGCGTATAATAAAAAGCCGGACCCACTCATATATGACTGACCCAAGGAAGATAAACTGGGCCCAAACTAACAAGATTTAGCCCATAACCAATTCAAAGAGGATACGTCAGCCCATAACTTCAAGTTTGATCCGCATGAATTCGGGGGACAAACAGATAGCGTGGACTCTTTACGTATTGGTTTTTAATTTGGAGCTTAGCTCTCTCTATTGTGCCAAAAAAAAATTGTAATAAATATTAATATTAATATTTTTTAAATTAGCACTCGAGCAAGATATTTACATATTTATATTTTCTAATTAATATGATGGTTTAACTTTCTTAGACTTTGATTCATTCTTGAGTGGATTTAAGGCATTGTGATATTTCACATCAATCCACCCTAGGCTCTAAACTACTAATTGTAAATCCTTCTTTTGTCTAATTGAACTGAGTAACAGATGCCTGGAGAGAATATAATGTGTATACACCAAAGCAAAAATCAATAAAAATATGGATATTTATAAATGGGTAAACGTGATCCAATATTCTAATATTATTGTGTTTCTTTTTATTGTACATACAGTACCCTAATATTATTTTTTTAGTATATCCAATATCCCGATGTTACTTTTTTAGTTACATTTAACACCCTAAAAATTGCTGGATGCACTAAAAAATTATTAGAGTATTGGATGCATCAATAAAAAAAATTAGTGTATTGAATGTACCTGAAAAATAAAATCACGTTACTGATTTTACCCTTTGCACTTATACATAATGGGCAATGGCATCCATTGATGAGCATAAAAGGCATCTTAAACTAAATAGCGTATATCGATTATATTTCTATTTTTGTGGCATATATTACAATCTTCCATATTGTTATTGTAAAGTTTTGTTGGCCAAAAATTATGAAGTTTTAATATATATTGGACTGAAAAATGTATTAAAAAAAATTAACATTGGAAAACTTCCATTGAAATACCGCCCAGATTTACAAAAACTAACTCGAATTTGCCTAATACCAGGATAATCTCGATGCTGGAATTTACAAATGACAACATGTCTTAGCAGATTTCTCACATAAATAATTTATTCTAAAAGGTTACTATTTCTGAATATTTATTACACTTCATTAACTATTTATCATATCCATTTAAAAAATGAAAACACAGGCCAAAGGTCTTGTAGCCTAATAATATCCACCACACCCAATAACAACGAGCACTGTCATTGGAAGCGTGTCTTAAAATTGAAAATACCAAAAATGTAATATTAAATTGGACTCCCCATCAGCAGTTGGGTGAGATGGCGTGTTTAGAGGTATTTTGGTAAAAACATATTTTAAAATTTCATTTTGTTACAAGTGGCACTAATATGGGATTATGCAAATTGAAATTACTAATTTGGGTTTTTTCCAAATCTTAAAGCCATTTATTCGGAATTTTCCTTTTAACATTTTCATCTTTGGTATATATTTTGATAAATGTAGAGCCTTAAACATTTTCGATATTTTAAAAATAAATGTTTTATTCCAAGAATCAAAATGTCCACTTAATTATTTTTTTTTAATAATTTAAAGGAGAATAATTGAATACGGTCTCTCCAATACGAAGAAGTATGAACAACCAAACTCCGAAGGAATATATTGGCACTGTCTCAAGTTTTAGAAGAAATTAAAATAACTTATTTTGGACAAATCTTTTCGTTGGTGGCATAGATAGAAAATCCAGCTTGGGCTATACCCAAAAGTATTGTCCTCAAGAGATATTCTATCCCACCCAGTAGAAAACGACAACTCTCTTAAGATTAAAGAAATCCTGCCTATAAAGAAAATAGGGGCACAAAACAATAGAAATATTGCAGAAGTAGAACAAAAGAGAAGGAGATTATGAAGGAGCACAAAAACTCAAGAGCTCGGTGTGTTTTGCATGTTACAAGCATATTGTCTTTTACTGACAGCATGTAAGGATGACTTAATGAGATCAAACACCCAAACGTTTGTGAATTTTAAATTGAAATTCAAAACCAGTAGGGGGGGGGGAGAAGACTTTTCCAACAAGCTAATATGAAAATGATTTTGTACTTTCATAAAA
This sequence comes from Neltuma alba, assembly GCF_004799145.2. Taxonomy (NCBI): domain Eukaryota; kingdom Viridiplantae; phylum Streptophyta; class Magnoliopsida; order Fabales; family Fabaceae; genus Neltuma; species Neltuma alba. The sequence goes on from NW_021635379.1 coordinate 23,719, forward strand.
TGATTTTTGATAAAAAGTGACTAGTAGTGTCGCATTTAACTAGCATGTGAGGAAAAATGGGCAAATTTTAGTTGTGTTGATTTGCATTTGTTATGTGAGCGAGCCTATTCCACTTGATTTTTTCAATAATCCGAATTCTCATCTTAGCATACATACATTAAGACTTGCCTTAAAAGCAGCGTGAAACTTCTTTTGACACACATGGGAACTACACAAGACCTTCATTATAATATCGTCTAGGACGGCTTAAAACTATTAACAATCAAATTTAATTCAAAATAACGATTATTTTCCTAGCAGAAAAAGAGAATCCGTTTCTAAATCTTTCTCATCTTTTTACTCCCATTACACTCTATAAGCTTTATTTATTGGCTAATTTGACGGTGCCTAAGCTTCCCAACAAATATTTAGAGTCTTTTCCTCCATCTTTTCATCTTTTCACATGATTAACTATCATATCGTAGAGCCAGATAGTGAAACACGCCTAAGGCTTTAATTAATTTTTAAATTTAAAGTTGAACCAAGTTGTCTTCTCATAGATTTAAAAAAGGAGAAAAATTAAGCCATAAAATATAAAAAAGGTATTGGAAGAAAAAGGTCCATTATTTTAATAGTTAATTTATTCCACTAATGCACCATCAAGTTGGCTGCAGATAGGGCCTTAATTAGTGGAAATACAGGAGGGTTTAAAACAAGAGCATATAAGCTATTTTTGGTTTGATTTAATGCTTTAAGGGGTCCCAGAGATCATAATATCTTTCCCAAATTGTAAAAATTCGTGTTTATCATTTAATGAATAGGAATAGGAATGCAATTAATTTGCGTAAGTATGACACCATGAACATATGCTAGGTTCGTTTATTGGTTCCCCCATAAAAAATCCTGTCATCTAAGAATTCCATCACTTTAAGATATTCGATCGAATGATCAAATTTTCTTAGTTTGAAACTATAGCTGAAGTAATCAATCATTACATTTTGTGCACAAATCATGTAGTTCTAAAATTTATTCTTCTTTTCGTCTATTTGTTGTTTTGTCTTTCATGTGGAATCATATCTTTTCTTTTACTTATTTATTAATTATTACTATTGTTAGGTTCGTACAACAAAATCAAATCATGTAATCATGTAAACTTTGATTTGAAGTAAACTTAGGAACGTTTGAATTGTAACTTAATTGGATCTGTACTCTACTTTTCCTAACATCCATGTATACTAGACATAATATAAAGATACAGTATGAATTCTGCCTATTGTTCAACGCACAAAAAAATGGCGGGTCGAGTTGTCAAAATGGCACCCCACTTTTTGAGGCAGGCTCCTAACCCACTGTTCAGGCCGGCTCAGTTTTTTTACAATTTGCAACTTTTTATTTTAATCTTAGTAAAAGAAAATAAGTTATTATCATGTACTTAATTTAAAGGATGAAGTACAGATTTACCCATACATTTATACCAAATGTGCACCAAAAACCATAAATATTTTTTGGGCGCAAAACTATCTATGAAAGTTTAAAATGAGAGCAAAAATGACAACAACATTAATTATGACAAATGTCTGTTACTTTAAATTTAATGTGTCCCACCTATTGACTGAAAGTGCTAAAATGGAAACAGATGTATTCATAATATCATCCTAGCTGTCAGTAAAAGAAAAACAAATAAAAATAAAATCCTTCACCCCCCCCCCCCAAAACAACATATGCAGATTTGTCAACCATCTTCCATTCCCTCCTCTCAGCCACAACCTTCCTCTCCCGTTACCTCCACACAACCACAAACTCCGTCTTCAGGTGACCCGTAATGCAAAAGCATCAGGACTCGATAAACTATGGGCATAATGGCATGGCCCTGGATGACACGGCAACAAGCAATAATGCCTGCAAATATGATGGAAGATGACATGCAACATGTAACATCCCAAATTTCGAGCCTAGAAATGCAAAGAATAGCCCAAAATAAATAGACTACAGGACCTTTTTTTGTGGAAGTCCTAGAAATTCTCTAAAAGGATAGAAGGATCCTTCAGGACCAAATTGCAAAGTAAAAATTTTTTGTGACCAAGATATGAGGAAGATAGAGACTCTGATAAAGTTTCGGGGGTTGAGTATGGGAAATTGAGATGATTATGGGCTAGAAGTTATGTTAGAGATCTCAATGAGATGATTCTCAAGATTAAACCCTAGCAGGGACAAACTATAATTTTGAAAAGCTTTGGGCTGAAAAGGATGATGATGAAAATATATGCCAAAATTCCATAAAATTGGAAACGAGGTATAAAGGCCCATTTGAGGTTAAAATAACAAAAATACTCCTAGGATGAATTTAAGAAATTTTTAGAAATTTGGCTAATTATCAAAATTTTGGCTAATTACAGAAAAATTAGTCAAGTCAATTATTTTAATTATATTGAGGCCTCAAATAATCAAACAAAAATGAGAAAAAATTAGTTTGGAGATTATAGAAAATTATAAAAGTTTTCCTGACCCTTAAAAGTGAAGAGGTTGGCTTTAAAAATTTTTAAAGCCAAATTTTACTAAAAAAAAGGTTTATCCGGTGAATCTTTAAAAGAGATACCTACAGGTTGAGTTTTAGCTTAAGAAAAATTAGAGAAATTCTTTATAATAAAATAGGATTAATGAAGCAAAAGAATGAATTTCCAGAACTAGGAAGCCATTTATGGTGGGAGAAGAATAATAATTATAGGATTAAGGTAACATAATACATGCCAGTATTATCAGGTAACTCAGGACCTAAAAAATTGCTTGATACGGTGTAATATTACAAAATTGATGGAGAAGTAACCTAGGGTTTATTTTTGGATGAATTTTTCCCTAGTTTCTTTCCATTTTTGACGGCATTTTTCATGGGAGGATAGTATTAGAATTATAGCATTTGTTAAGGGGCAAAATTGAAAAGGAATTATGAAACATCCTACCTTTGAGACACTCAACTTAGTCCCACATATCATCACAGAAATTGATATGGCAATAATAAAAGCAGCAAACCAACATGATTGTAAAAAGAATCATAATCATCTGATAGGCATAATTATCCCTAATCACTATTCCTAAAAAAAGGCCTCAAGCCACTACCTTAAAGAGAAATTCCACTTATTTAAATGAACTTGTTCACCTTCTTGTGGATCCACAAATAAACAAAATAAAAATAAGCAAATCCAACGGTTCTGAACCTAATAATCAAGTGCAGTCCAATTCCGCAGCAATAAGATCATAATAAATGCAATATTTCCCAAATTCACTAAATGAATGGAAACTAGTCTAACTGTCCTAGGTGGCAATTAACAATAAATCAAGCATGACAATTATGGAAGGCTGGCTACTCCCCAAAGTAGCCTCACTCCTCCGATGTTTTCCCTGCTGCATCTCCCCTGCTCCCCTCACTTGAAAAGTGATAAAAGTAATGGGATGAGACAAAACGTCTCAGTAACTCAATTCCTATCTACCTTACCCAACAACACTACCTGTGAGATGCCCAATGGAACTCGTAATTTAAGCAGATAACCAGGTGATTAAATCAACAGTTCAAGCATATCATAAAGGTGTTTATGACAACAATAGAGCTATAACTATAACAATTAAAAGTATAGCAAGACAATAAAGTATACCACACATGGAAGTTTGCATTCTATTTTATTACTAGTTCCAACCTTATCTCCTCCTTATTCCCGCCGACGTGAACCCATGGGCTAATTGCTACCCACCAGTGTGATGCGGACTGGCCAAAGTCGGCAGAGCACACAGGGGCCATAGGTTCCTCTAGTAGGGGATGCTGCCCTCAGGGATGCTGCCTGGGTATGAACCACTAGAGTGTCGCAAGCCTAGGGGATGCTGCCCCGGCATAGGAAGTGGCCAACCACTGAGCGCCATGTGGTGGTCGTGCCACGTGGTCACAAATATCATGTCTCCCTCACGACCTCCTCCTTTAATAACAATTAATCAATCCATCTTAATTACCATTCAGTTAGTCTTAACAACTGCTTCTCAGCATGATGGATCTCACATAAATCATAGAACAAACAGTTAAGATAATCAAGGCTAAATAACTTAGTTTCTTTCATCCAGTATCTTGAAGAAATAACTGTTCCACCGAGCAGTTTCATAAAAGCAAAAGTCCAATATATTAGCCAATAACTAAGTTTTCTTTCTCAGATTTTCATAAAGCTCACTGATAGTCTTGATAAGTGAAGCAAATAAGAAGAGAGTTACCTGGTGCTCTAGCAAAAGTCACTCTAAGATCCTTAATCGCAGTCTACAAAATCACAACACAATATTTATTACTATACCACTCGAAACCACTCTAAAGCTACTCTAAGACTTGAGGATACTCTAAGGAACCTAAGTAAATATTGTCAAATTCTCATATTTGGAATTCAATACTTCTCATTTTCTTTCTAAACATATGTTGTGAAAAGTTTGTCATCTTATAAATAAAAATGAAAACATTTAGACTTAACTTGGTATCACTGTTTTCGATAACTAAAAGAAATCTCCTTCATGATAATTTATATCCATTACTTGAATGGTGGAGTTACGTAGGAAAAATATATAAATTTTCTAAAGCAAAAAATTAATATATATATATATATATAAACGAAACAATTGTTTTTGCTAGCCGAATGTATATATCTATATATATGTGTCTCATTATGAAGGTACGGTAGTGTTTTTATGATAAATGAATAGAGTATACACACACACACCATACAAATTTGACGGAAAATTTTGGGAACTTGGCAAGGAAGATATATATATATATATATATATATTTCTCCTTTTGAAACTAGGATTAAAATACTGTCATATTTGTGATAGATGGATTTTGCTCTTTAGGAATAAAAGAACATAACAGGGAGGAAAGCACATAAAAGGTAAGGAAGGTTAATCCTTCTGATTCACGTCCCACACCAGCGTCTGCATATAAATAGATTTAACATAATACCTCTCCACAATAAATATATATATAGTCTCTCACTGCGTCAAAGCTAGTTATAATGAGGAGAGCAAGTTACGTACAAAGGAGGAGGAAGAGGAGAAAAATACAGAGAAAGAGAGAGAAGAGGCAGAGGAAGGGACCATCACTGTAGAGGAGGAGAAAAAAAAAAAGAAAGTGAAGAGGGAAGACTCAGGTACCTGACGGCAGCTCCAGAAGAAAAATACTAAATGAAAGCAGAGGTTGGAGCCTAGGTTTAGGTCACTAATATAACTTTTTAAAATTCAAACTAACATATATATATATATATATATATATATATAACTTACTAAGATAAATTTTTAAAATTCAAACTAACGCATCTTACCTTATCTTTTTATTATTTTTATTTTATTTTCTTAAAAAAAACTTGTAGATGAATTTTATGATAACAAAAGAGTCAGGATATCTCAAAAATTTTATATGGACTTTTCTAAATGTTATATACATACATATTTTATACTTCAATATCTCTTAATTTATTTCTAGATATTTGGGTGTGTGTATATTTTGCATTATCTTTTCTTGATTATATAGTCTTTTGTGATTCCCGTTATCTACTAAATTAATTTTTATATATTTTTATATTTGAAGAAAAAAAAGAGTACTTTAATTTCTTGTCATTCCCTGGCTCTCCTAGTCATTTGGACCTACTAATTACGCACCTATTCTTCTTAAAGGCCCAAATTTCACTCTAACCCCAAAAGGAATCAGGATGTTACAAATTACCTTAGATTTCAAATTACCTTCCAATTTAGTTAAGACCACATGGGGGCATGGAAAAGAAGACACATGGCAGTGGTAATTTTTTCAACTTCAAGGGCAAAATAAGGTATTTATGCTTACATGGAGCTTGGAATAAAGGACACATGGCATTATAAATTCTTCCAACTTCAAAGGCAAAATAAAATGGAGAACATTATAAAAACCCATCCTCTCCCATTTTAGTAGAGATTTTTGGCCAAGCTTGGCGAGAAGGAGAGGATCCCAAAATTTTGATGAGGGAAAGGAGAAGAGCAAGAGCAAGAAGCCTCAAGCCAAGTCAAGTTTCAATACAAGGTAAAATTGTGGACTTTGATATAGTTTATGTTGCCCTTTGTATTGTCAAGTTTGGTTATGATTTTTGATTTAGTTGTGGAATGTGTCTCTTTTAAAGCTTCTGTAAGGATGTTTATGTTTGTTTGGATGTCAAAACCCCTACCCTTGCTTAGTTTCTTTCCTGCTGTCTAGCTCGAAGATGCTTGGAGTATGCCTTCTCTTTACTCTTTTCTGCTGCTCTTGTTTATGTGATAAAAAGAGGAAGAAAGAATTAGTTAAGTAATTGAGGCTCAGCTATAAAGCTTTATCAATGTATTTGCTTGATATATATACATATATATATATATATATATTAAAAGTAAAGGATAAAACATAAAGATAAAACCTAATGTCTTGAAATTGAAATTTTAAATCAAGATAAAAGTAAATCCTATCTAATCTAATTCATTCTAATTTAAATGATACATAAAATAATTAATAAAGTACTAAATAAAAAATTAAAATAATTGGGTCTTCCTAAGTGGGCTTAGGCCTTCATCTTTTAACACTTTCCCTCAAGCTAGCGAATAGATGTTCATCATTCCCAACTCTTGTGAGAAGCTTTTAAACTTTGCAGTTGACAGAGCTTTAGTTAGCACATGTACAGTTTGTTGACTAGATCGAGTGTGTATGATATTAATAGTCTTTTCTTTAATCTTCTCTCTGATAAAATATTGATCTGTTTCAACATGTTTCATCTTGTCATGATAAACTGAATTATTTACAAACTTTATAGTGGTTGTGCTATCACAAAACACTTTTATTGGGCCATCATGAGCTATTTTTAGCTCCTTAAGAACCCTTTCAAGCCATAGGCCTTCACATATTACTTCAGCTAATGCTGTCAATTTAGCTTCAACACTACTTTATGAAACAACTAACTGTTTCTTGCTTCTCTATGTTACTAAGTTCCTCCAAATAAAGGAATAGTAACCTGTGCTAAATCTCCTATCTACTACTGACCTTGCCCAGTTAGCATCTGAGTAGATCTCTACTCCTCTGTGATTTTTCTTCCTAAAGAATAGTCCTTTCCCAGGTATAGACTTTAGATAACGTAGTATTTGATAAACTGTTGTCATGTGATCCTTATTTGGATCGTTTAAGAATTAACTTACTACTCCTACTGCATACAAATATCTGGCCATGTGTGAGTTAAATAAATCAGCTTACCAACCAAGTATTGGTACCTCCCTTTATCAACAAGGGGATAATCTAGCCTAATACCTAGCTTGAGATTAGTTTCAATAGGTGTATGTGCTAGCCGGCATCCTACCATACATGTTTCCTTTAATACGTCAAGAGTATGGGAAACAATAATACCATTCTTGGATCTTGCAACTTTCATACCTAGAAAGTATCACAATGATCCGAGGTCTTTTACTTCAAATTCCTTTGCTAATAGTTTCTTTAAGCTTGCTAGCTCACTAATATCGTCACCTGTGATAATAATATCATCAACGTAGACTATTAGAATGTGAACCTTTCAAACCAAGCTTGTGGAGCTTGTTTAAGACCATATAGTGATTTTCACAATCTATACACTATATCTTTGGTTTTTATTGACTTTGAATCCTGAAGAAATGTCTATGCAGATCTCTTCCTTGAGATCACTATTAAGGAAGGCATTTTTCACATCAAGCTGATGCAGTGACCAGTCAAGATTAGCTGCTAGTGATAGAAGTATCTTGATGGTATTGAACTTTACTGCTAGGACAAAGGTTTCCTAATAGTCAATTCCATACTCTTGAGTGAATCCTCTGACCAATAATCTAGCCTTGTATCTGTTCATAGTTCCATCAAGGTTATATGTCTTAGTTAGTACCCATTTACATCCTATTGTAGATTTACCGTTTGAAAGTTTGGTTAACTCCCATGTAGCATTCTTTGCCAGTGCATTTATTCCTTTATTAATAGTATTCCTCTACTCAAGAATTTCAATAGCCTCATTAACAATTGTTGGAATATTATCATATGAGATTCCAGTTGAAAAAGCCTTTAAAGTAGGTGATAATTGTTCATAAGATGCAAGATTGATAATAGGATGCCTAGTAGTACAAGAACTTATCCCTTTTGGCAAGCTAATAGGCCAACTGAGGTCATCATGTGCAAGATTTGAGGTTGGGTTAGATGATTGGTGTAACATCCTAAATTTTTTTGCCTAGAGGTGTAAAAAATGGCCTGAAATGGGCAAATTACAAACCCTAATTGGTAGGAGTCCTAGACATTCCCTAAAATGATAAGAGGGTTTTTAGGGACTCATTTGTAAAGTGAAAGTTCTTTGAGGCTGAGAAATGAGAAAGGTAGAGACTCCAATGAAGTTTTCGGGGTCTAGTAAGATAAATGAGAATGAATATAGGCTAAAGATTATGCTAGAGAATTCAATGAGATAATTCCTAAGGTTAAATCCTACTAAGGGCCTAATTGTACTTTGAAAAGTTTTAGGTCAAAAATGGTAATGATGAAAGCATGCCCAAAAATTCATTGAGAAATGAGGAATTTAGAACTAACAAAGAGCTAGATAAAACAGTAAAGACGGAGATGAAACAAGTTTTAAAGTGAAATATGTCACATCTTGTAAAATTTTAACCTACAGGATGAGGGATTCAGAACTGACTGTGGATTAGATAGAATAGTAGAGACATAGACGGAATAACTTTTGAAGTGAAACCCAGGCAAGGACCGAATTTTCATTTTGAAAGGTTCTGGTCAAAAAAAGAACAGTATTGGAAAGTATGCCTAAAATTCCTGAAAATTCATGAAAAATAAAGTAGAGGGTCTAGAATAGCATTTGAGGTCTAAAAGGTAAAAACAAAATAAGAATTATTTATCAAATTTTTTTTTACATTTATGGGTATTTCTGGCTAAACAGGAAAAAATTAGCCAAAGGAATTATTTTAAATGTATAGAGGCCTTCCAAACCCTAAGGCAAAATAGTTGACGCCAAAGACCCTTCCAAATTCTGTTAAAAGTTAAGCCGAAGACCCCTGTTTCCTAACTGAAAAAGTATTAATTAGATCCTACTCATATCACTGAGTGTGATGGCATCGCACTATAGGGAGACTTGACGTTTGAAGCACAACCACTAGGAAATGTGTATCGGAAGGTTAAGCAATTGCAAAGTAAGCTAATCTCAATAGTAAAAGTGATTTGGAAAGTAAGTTAATCTCACTAGTAAAAGTGATTTGGAAGGATCTGACATAAGAAGATACAATCTGGGAAGAGGAGATGAGAGAAAGAGCAGCTCCCTAGAGCTCTTCACCTAAGGTATATTTTAAATTTTGAGGACAAAATTTATTTTAACGGGGGAGATATGTCACATCCTACCAAATTTGACCTTGACAATATGAATAATAAATTAGATAGAGGGTCAAATAGTAAAGTAGACTCAGAGGCGGAACAACTTTTGAGTTAATCTCATACCTTTGTCCGGATTGATATTTTTGAAATTATCAATCTAGGAAGGGCAAAATGAAAAAATTAGAAAAAATTTCAAAAAATTTTCAAAAAATGATAGAAAGATAAATTAGAGGTTTTGGAATCCTATTTTAGGCCCTAGAGGTGGAAATGGAAAAGAAATAAATTATTACAGAATTTTTTGTAAATAGAGAGGTTTTTCAGGAAAAACAGTGAAAAATTAGCCTCAAAACAATTATTTTAAATATGTAGAGGCCTCAATAATTTTGAAAAAAATATGAGAAAATTATTTAAGGATTTATTTGAATTTATAAAATTTTTTCTAGGCCCTGGAGATGAAAGGATTAATTATAGAATACTTAATTACCAAAATCTTATCGGTAAAGCCTGATTTCAGAGAAAATTCAAAATAAATAGTTAGAGGTGGAGACAAATTCCTGAATTTTTCAGAATGCTTTCCTATATTAGAAAGGAGATTTTGATGAAGAGAAATGAATTTTTAGAACCCCAAAACTATTTAAATTAGAACTGGGCTTTTCTTTTTAAATTAGAATTAGGCTTCATATTGGGCCAAGAGAGTCCAAAAATTTCGTGCAAATGGTGGCCCAATAATTAAGGAGTCTTAAGCCCAAATCAAGTCAAAATATAAATGAGAAAAATCAAGCAAAAGGATACTTGGACAAATCAGAAAAATTAGGACATTGGATGGCAGTCACACAGCCATTTTGTTGGCCAATTTTTGGCCACAATTACAGAGGGGAGGTTGGCCTAAAATTTTCTATAAATATCCCCTCATTTCATGCACAATTTGGCCTAATAGAGAAAAATAGGGGGAAATCTTGCCAAAATCAAATCTCAACTCCAAACAGCTCCTAATACCCTCCAAATTCAAGGATAATTATCAAGCTTCAAGTTAGGATCCATTAAGGTATGTCCAAACTTGATTTTGGTTAGATTTAAGGGGTTGTTTTGATGGATATTTCATGACAAATTCCATAGTGTCATGCTGTCATAATTCGGCTTGATTGAAGAAGCATTAGGGAAGGACAGAAACCATGAATATAAGCTTGGAATTACATGATTAATTGATGTTTTGATTGAATTTTGGAAGAAATCAACATTAGGGTTTATGTAACCCCTATTTGGTCACTATGATATCTCAGGGTAGGAGTTTTTGTCAATGTGATTTGATTATTTCAATGAGTTTAAAAGGTATTTTTATGTAGGGAAACACTAAGGAAAAGTATTTAAAATCATTAGAATTAAAAATAAAAATTTTAGAATATAAACCCTACCTATTCGACCAAAATGAATTGAGGGGGAAGGAGTGTGATTTTCTTAAATCTGATTTGATATTTGGATTCTACATGAAAAATAGTGTAGGAATGGACAAAGAGATTGACGGGAATAAAGAGAGAATAATTATGTCAAAAATCAAGAAAAAAAGGGTTTAATTGAATTCAAGGTTGAACATTAAGTTTATGCTTGGATTTTTGGTAATTTGGGATGTGTTTATGCATGAATTGATAGGCATTATGCAAGAAGACAAGGAGGAACCCAAAGGAATCAAGGAAACCAAAATTGTGCATTAAAAAGAGGTAGCATGGAATTTACAATTTGTAATGTTAACTTACTTGGTTGTTACATGATATGATTACTTGAATGTGTGCTTTGTTATGTTTGAGATTATTTGATGAAAATGACATGTTAGTTGATTGCATTGTATGCCTTGGCAACATGCATTAATGTCAAATCCAGTAATATGGTAATTAGGAATAAGGATATTCCTAAACATTTAAGGGCCAAAAATGATAAGGAGAAATAAGAGAATTTTGGTGAAAAATAATTATTATGATTTTCCAAGTCAATTATGAAAGTTTGATTAATTAAGGGAAATTGGTCAAAAATAATTGTGAAAAAATATTTCCAAACCTCAAAAAATTAAGGAATAATAAGGATAATATTCCTTGAGAATTATATGAGGATGTATAATTGGTTTTATGACCAAATTACCCTTAGAAAAATTACAAAGGAATTTAAGAGTGATTTAGGCTAATTTGAGGCCTTTTATATAGAAAATTCCAAATAAATATTTTTAAAGAGAATAAAATTTCAAGAAAATTTCTATGATGTTCCAAGGATTATAAGAGATTTGGGATTAAAAAGAGACTCTTAAATATCCAAGATTTTTTCTAATTCTTTTGATAGGTGGAAAGATCATTAATAAAAAGAAAAGTAGTTTTCCTTTTTATTTAATTAATGGGAATTTGAGATTGAGTTAAAGAGGGCATTTTGGGAAGAGAAAAATGAGGAGAATAAATTATAGATCTGACAGAAAATAATTACAGAGGCCAGAGTATTGTAATTATAGAAAAGAAATCAAAACCGAAGTAAAAGTGCACTAATAAAGTAAAGACTAGAGTCTTGTACTTTACTTGGCCCACAGTTTGCCACTTTTCAAGCCCTTAATGGAGAGTATTTAAAGTTGTGAAGTGTAAAGCCTTAAATGGAGAGGATCTTAACTTTTGAAATTAATTACATTTAGATTTACTTAATTATGAGAGAGGTTTCAAGACTAAATAGGAAATTGACACTTGGCACATCATTAAATATTGGTAGTTGAGATATTTTGGGCATTAAGAGAGCTCATCCTCCCTATTTTTTAGACCAGTCTTTTTGGCCAAGGAAAGAAGAAACCCTTACCATCCATCCATATTCTTGAGTTCAAACAAGGAGAGAGCAACCACCTTTGATCAAGAAAGCTTAGAGTTAAGGTTAGTGAATGATTCTATGTTGTTTCTTGCTTGATTCCCTTGAGTTTGATGGTTGAAATTTCTGGTTATCCCCCTTGAAGTGTGCTAGCCAAATTGATAAATGATTAGGGAGGGAAGTTTTGGTTGCTAAACATAGTTAGAACACCTTGTTTCATGGTTGTTTCAAGTGGTTATATGTTGCTTTTGAAAAGATTTCAGTTGAATTTTAAGAGGTACTATTCGGCCACTTCAAGAACCATAATCTAGGATGATATTTTCAAAGTCTTGATGATTCCATTGTGTTTAAAATGGGAAATGGTGTAGGATAAGCCCAAAGAACAAGTGTTGGAAGCATTAAAATCAAAGTTGTGATTTTTGAAAAACAAACCCTAAGTGCTGCAGCCAACTTGGTTCTTGAGGAAGGAAATTTCTTTTCTTAAATCCAAATGCATATTTGGAATCTACATGAAAAATGATGTAGGAATGAACCAAGAAATAATTTTTAGGGTTTAAGGAAACAAAGCTCCAAAAATTCAAAGATTAAGGGGTTAAGGGTTACTTAATTATTACCTTTGATTTTTGTATGGTTAGTTGGTAATATGGCTGCCCCTTTTTGTGCTTGTGATATTATGGTTTGATATTTGTGGAGGAGAGGTAGAAGATCAAAGAATCAAAGAGCTATTGGAACAAGGTAGTGGGATTTAATTAACTACTAATGTTAACTTTGCATTATTATTATCGCATGAATGCTTGCTATTATGTGAGTGAACTATGATGATTGTGATGTGGTGATCCTTGCATTTATTGCTATGGCTATTGCATGTTGATGTTGCCTATTTATAAGAAGATTAGTTCTCCTATGGTAGCTAATGTTGAAATGCTTTAATGATGATGCATGTTGATGTTATGGTTGATTATTCTTACTACTAGGATTTCATTGAAATCTCAGCCCTCCCAAAAATAATCTAACATTTTAGGGACTCAATCATCCGAAGGGAAGCTGCAGATTCAAAGGTGATTATGGTGTTAAACCATAAAAATCATTTGGCTTATGGTTATGTATGTTTATGAATGTTGGGATGCTGTAACCCTAAGTAGACCGTCCACTTGGAGCTATATTTTGATTTAGTTCCCAAATGAATTTTACCCTAAAATTTGGTATGCTAATTTGGTATGCTTAAAGAACATATCTTGAGCTTTAGTTTGATAGGTAGCACCTTAAAAATGGACAACTGTGCCATTTTTGGTGAATTTTCAAAGTTAAGGTTTAGAATATGGAAAAAGGATTTTTACCAAAATAACAGTGGGAACTTTCACAAAAATTTGGCACTTTCTCAAAAGAAATTGGTTCAAAATATTTTTTTTTCTTGAATGAGCTTTCAAAGAGCTTTTCACAGAATTTTAAGCCACTCCATTTCAATTTTTTTGATTAAGTTATGATTTTTTGAAGTTGGGACAGAAATCTGGAACTTATCACGTGAACAGTAAATTTTTGAAAAGTAACGTCCTAAACAAAATTTTTGAGTTTAAGATCATCCAATGTGGTCTAAATTGGTTCCAAATGAACTTTAAGTCATTCTAGAAGTAAGATATAACAATTAACATGTTGTTTATGAGTGAATTGTGATGATACTTGCATGGCATAGAATGTTCATGAATCTATATGTAACCTACCTTGTATGTTTGACATTATTATTGTAATTCCTGCTACTAAGATTTCTATGAAATCTCATTCTTCTCAATATATAAATAATCAACAGAAACCTTAAGTGTTGTGACCAAGGGCAAGGAGATGGTATTTCCATGAAGAAATTATGTCATGGAATCATATAGAAGTTATTTGAACCTTATGTATATGTTTTTGTAATTATCATGGATTGTTATGTATATTGTGAACTATGTTGGAATATTGTATTAATGATGAATGATGCTTTACATGTGGGCATTGATTAAAGAATCATGTGCAAGCATGAGTTATGAAATGGGGATGATCAAGTGGAAGGAAAAAAAAAAGAAAAAGCAAGAGTGGCATGCCAAAAGGGATAAAAGTTGACTCTTTAAGGGTGAAGCTTGACCAACAAAAGTTTATACAATTTGATGAGTCTTGAGCTGAAATTTGGCAAACTTATAGATTATATTGTTAGCTTTAAAAAAAGTGGTACTTCATCAAATTTGAAGTTTTGTACAAAAAGTTATGCCCTTCTAAATTTAGGCATAAATTCTGAAAAATTAAAAAAAAGCCATATGAACAATACCATTTTGAACGAAATCCGGGATTAATGGATAAGTTCTGGATGCCAATGATTATTTTTTCCCTTAAGGAGCATGTCAAGAGCTTTCCATAGAACTTAGAACCATCTCATTTCAATTTTTCTAGAATTAGTTATGAATTTTCACAATTTAGCCTTTATTAGGGTTATAATAAATAGTAATCCAGATTTAAGAAAATTTGAGGTTCAAAATTTTCCAACTTAAAGCCATGGTTCCCATTGAGATGATATGTGGTATAAAAGTAAGGTGTGACAGTTTGCTATTAAGATTCTCTCAAATCTCACTCTCCCTTAACCAATCATAATAGGTATGATGTGTAAGGGAAGAAGAATGCATGAGGAAGATCAAGAAAGAAGAGACAATTTGAGAAAAGTATTATATTATGTTTTATTATGCCAAGTAACTTTTTATGATAATGTAATCATGGATATACCCTTAATATTATGCAATGAGGAATGATGATATTGGCATATATGAATGAGTATGATAATACATAGGAGTATTTAATGAATAAATGGGATGGTTGCATCCATGATGGTGGTGGGTCATAGCGTGTTAATACAAGTAAAAGGATAAACTTTCCCATTATGAGTAATGAAATTGTGACCGAGAAAAAGTAAAGTAAATGAATGAATCTACCCATAAAATCTGGTGATACAATTTTAAGCTCTAAAAAAGTAGTAAATCACTTAAAATTGATGTGTTTTCTAAAAGATATGATTGCCTAAATTTAGGATAGAGAATATGAAAATGTACTATTTGACCAAATCAATAGTGCAACTTTACATGAAATTCTAGAGTGAATAGTAATAAAATGAATTAATTAGTATTTTTCCCTATATAGAATTTAAAGAGCTTTAAATGGAGACTTAAATAGCCTCAATAAAAAAATTTTATAATTAGTTATGAATTTTCAAAATCGGATCAAAAACCTGAAATTTACTAGTGAATAGTAACCTAAGAAATTAAATGAAGTTTTTGATATATGAGCTTAATTCCTAACTTGTATGAATCATAACACTTCTGACTGTATACTAAAAAGGGTAAATGAAAGGATATTTTAATTGGGATGAGGTATTTGATTCATGATTTCTTGATCCTCATTCTGGTGCTGTAACAACAACTAGTTGTTATTTTCCCATATTATGATCTGGTTCAATCAGTAGTTGAAAGTATGATGGCTTGACATAAAGGTTAGCCAGTAGTGATTGGGATGTTATAGCAACCTCTTCAAATAGCCATTCGTAATTAATGCTGCTAAGATTCTCCCCTTTAATGGACATTTGGGGACAGTAATACTACTTCTCATCAAAAGTAATATCATAAGACACAAAATATTTATGTGTAGTATAACATCCTGAATTTTGGGCATAAAAAGTATAAGATATAGCCTAAAATGGGTAGGAACCGGACTCCAATTGATAGGAGTCCTAAAAGTTCCTTGAAATGATAAGAAAGATTCTCAGGGACCAAATTACAAAGAGAAGGTATGATAGGACCAAGAGATGAAGAAGACAGAGACTCTAACGAAGCCTCAGGGGCTAAGTAAGAGGAATAAGGATAAATATGGGTCAAAGGTCATGCTAGAAACCTCAAAGAGATGATTCTTGAGGTTGAACCCTAGCAGGGATCTAATTGCAATCTTAAAAAGTTTCGAGCCAGAAAGGATAACGATAGAAAGTATGCATGAAAGTTTTTGGTAAATTCTAGAAGATGGGAAATGAGATGTTAAGGCCTATTTAAGGTTAAAAATTACAAAAATGCCCCTAGAATGGATTTTTAGTAAATTAACTAATTGTGGGAATTTTGGCTAATTAAGGAAAAATTAGTCAAAATCAATTGTTTAATGTCACACCTTACTTTTATACCACATATTATCTCAATTAGAACCATTCTGGATCATTTGTTATGGTCTTAAATTGGAAAAATTTAATCTTTTAAAGTTTCTTAAATTCAAGTTACTATTCATGATAACCCTTATAAAGGCCAAACTTTAAAAATTCATAACTAATTCTAGAAAAATCAAAATGAGATGGTTCTAAGTTCTATGAAAAGCTCTTGACATGCTCTTTGAAAGAAAAATACTCATTGGCATCCAGAACTCAACTATTAATTCCAGATTTCATTCAAAGTGGTACTGTTCATTTAGTCATTTTTTAATTTTTCAGGATTTATGCCCAACTTTGGAAGGACATAACTTTCTGTACAAAAATCCAAATTTGATAAAGTACTACTTGTTTTAAAATTAAAAATATGACCTATAAGATTTTGTTGGTCAAATTTGACCCTTAAAAAGTCAACTTTTATCTCTTTTTTGCAATTCTTGCCTTTTTCTTTTCTTCTCCTTTCACATAACCTTTCCAATGACATAACACATACTTAAACATGATTCCTTGATCAATTGCTCATATGTAAAACATCTTTAATCATTGATACAATATTCCAACATAGTTCACAAATATACATAACAATACCTAATGAATTACAAAACATAACTTTAATGGCATTAAGCTTAATCATCTTCCATAGTGAATTCCTTTCCTTTCTCCTTACTTGATTCAATGTGAAGATTTAAATATAAAGGAATGAGATTCATAGAAATCTCAGTAGCAGAAATTACAATGATAATGTCAAACATGCAAGGTAAGTTACATATACATTCATGAACATTCTATATTATGCAAATATCATCACAATTCACTAATAAATAACATGTTAATGCATGTTGCCAAGGCATACAATGCAACCAACTATTATGTCATTTCCATCAAATAATCTCAGACATAACATAGCAATTATTCAGGAAATCATATTATGCAACAACCAAGCAGGTTAACATTATAAATTGTGAATTCTATGCTACCTCTTTTTAGTCTAAGATTCTTGGCCTCTTTGCTTTCTTTGGATTCCTCCTTGTTCACTTACACAATGCCTATCAATTCATGCACAAGCACATTCCAAATTACCAACAATTCAAGTATAAACATTAATGTTCAACCTTGAATTCAATTTAACTCCTTTTTCCTTGATTTTTGATATAATTATTCCTCCTTTGATTTCAACAATATCTTAGCTCATTCCTACATAATTTTTTTTTTGTAGAATCCCAATATCAATTCAAATTTACAAAATCACACTCCTTTCTTCTCATTTCTGTAACACCTATTCTCTAAGCTACTCAAAACACCATATAAAACTAGTTTGATCTTAAGATCTCAATAATAAAGCTAACACTTAAAGAGTCAGCCTTTTAACCACTACATCAAATAAATATGAGTAATAAAACCCATAATATAATTTGAGCATTAATACTCAAGTCCGCAGTCTCAAAGTCTAACATAACATAAACAGTAGAGAAGACTTGAAATAAAGCGCTAAAGTCCATCAATTCAAAGAATTAACAAAATAATGATCTAGTGTCCTAGGGTCATGGCAAATAGTAGATAATCAAAATAACTCAGCATGTACTTGAGAAGTGTAAGAGCCACTAGCTCACTCCTTTAGTACCTTCCCTTGCTCCCTATAAGATTTGTCACTTGAAAAATGTTAAATAATTGGCGTGAGCACTAACGTCTTAGTAACCCAGAGTTCCACCATACATATACAACCATTACCCAAACATTTTCATATTAGCTAGGCAAATAAATATTGCAACAGCTTAAATAATTATTAGCAAAACATATAACTAATTTAATAATATACCATGTTCATATGCAATGGATGCTTCCTCCCTTCTTGCTTCGTCCAACCTTATTCCACTGACTAGAACCATAGGCTTATACACCGTCTGGCCCATATATCACACCTTACTATCAAATCCACTTAGAGTTTAATTAAACCATTTTAGACCATCTTGGATGGTCTTAGACTAAAAAATCCATGGAAAATGCTAATTTTCGGATTTTTACTGTTCATCAGGTAAAAATCCAGTTTTCTAGCCCAAATTCAAAAATTCATAACTTAATCTAGAAAAATCAAAATGGAGTGGTTCAAAATTCTATAAAAATTTCTTTGAATTCTCTTTCAAGGAAAAATAATCTTATGAACTAATTCCATTTGAAAAAGTGTCAGGTTTTTGTGAAAATCACCTCTGTCTATTTGACAAAAATCCTTTTTCCAAATTCTGAACCTTAACTTTGAAAAATCATTAAAAATCGTGTAGTTGTCCATTTTTAACTTGCTGCCAATCTATTTGAAGCTCATGACATCAAATTTAAGCATATCAAATTTCGTGCAGAAATTCAGTCGGTAACTTAATAAAACGTGGCTCTAATTTGGCATCCTACTTAGGGATTACAGCTCCAACCATACATGCTTATACATAACCAAATATAAATGTTTCCTCATGATTCATCACCACATTTATCCTTGGATTTGTAGCCTCCCTTTTGATGATTCAGTTCCTAAAATGTTAAGTTGCATATGGGGGATGAGATTTTAATGAAATCCCAGTAGCAAGGTCAATCAACCAAAACATTAATATGCATCAATTACAAGCTATCCAATCTTTTGCTATTAATAGGGAACTACTTTACCTCATACATGTAGCACTCTAACATGCAATAACCAAGGCACATAAGGCAAGGAGTATAGCTACACAATCATCATCATCATCATCATCTAGTTCAACCACATAATAGCACATGAAATTGCATAGCAATCAATGCAACACTCAACATTAAGGTCAATTAAATCTTACTACCTTGATCCAATACTCTTTGTTTTTCTTGTTCTTCTTTCTTGCTTCCACAAATGCCAAACCCTAACATGGCAATCCACAAAAAGGGCAGCAAGAATCATCAACCATTCCACATAAAAATCAACAACATAACTCAAGGATAACCTTTGTCCCTTAAAGCTTTCACCTTTGTTCTTTAAATTTTAGAGTTGGTTTCCATAAACCCTAAAAATTCCCTCTTAACTCATTCCTATATGATTTTTCGTGTAGATTTCAATTATCTACTTGGATTTAACAAAATCAAATCCCTTCTTTCAGTTTCAGCTTGGCCAAACCAAAAGGGTTCATTATCCAAAAATTTCAACTTTGATTCTATGGCTTCTAACACTTGTTCTTTAGGTTTACCCTACACTATTTTTCATTTTGAACACAATGGAAGCTTCAAAACTTTGAAAAAATCATCCTAGGTTTCAGCTCTTGCTTTGGCTGAAATGGACTTCATGCAACACAACAAAGAAAACACTTTACAAATAACATACAACCACTTGTAACCACTAGGATCTATCATGCTTTGAAGTGTTCTAGCAAGATTTAACAACCAAACTTCCTCCCTCACTTATTATACATTTCGTCCAGCACCAAAGAAGGAAGAAAATCAGAAATTTCAACCATACAACTCAAGGGAAACAAGCAAAGAACAACATAGAATCAACTACTAACCTTGACTCCAAGCTTTCTTGATCCAAAGTGGTTGATTCTTCCTTGTTTCCACCTCAAGCTCTCTCCTTTTCTCTCTTTTCCCTCTTTGGCCAAAACATGATCTGATTTAGGGGGAGGAAGAGCTTAATTAATGAACCAAAATATCCCAGCCACCATCATAAATGAAAAGCCAAGTGTGACCTTCCTATTTTGTCTTGAAACTTTTCTCTTAATTAAGTAAATCATAATGTAATTAAATTCCAAAGTCAAGATCCTTTCCACTTAATGCTTGACACTTGGAAAGCTTTAATTACCATCCATTAGAGGCTTGACAAGTGGCATCTTGTGGGCCAAGTAAAGTGTAAGACTCTACTCTTCACTTTATCGGTGCCTTTTTACTCCGAGTTTAACTTTTTTTTATAATTACAGTGCTCTGGTCTCTGTAATTATTTTTTATTATATCCATAAATTATTCTCCTCATTTTTATATTCCCGAATTGCCCTCTTTGTCTCAAATTTAATTTTCCAATAATTAAATAAAAAAAACTATTTTCCTTCTCTTTGGTGATTTTTCTACTTTTTAAAGGAATTGGGAAAAATCTTGGATGCTTGAGGCTCTTCTTTTAATTCCATAATCTCTTATAATTTCTTGGGATATTATAGGAATTTTGTTGAGATTTTATTCTCCTTCCAAATATTTATTTGGAATTTTCCAAATAAAGGACCTTAAACTAGCTTAAATCGCCATTAAATTCCTTTGTAATTTCTCTAAGGGTAATTTGGTCATAAAACTAATTTTATAATCCCATATAACTCCAAAGGATATCATCCTTATTTTTTTCTTAATTTTCTGAGGCTTGGAAATATTTTTCCATAATTATTCTTGACCAATTTTCCTTAATTAGTCAAACTTTTCATAATTGGCTTGAAAAACTATAATAATTATTTTCCACCAAAATTCTTCCATTTCTCCTTGTCATTTTTGGCCTTTAAATATTTAGGAATATTTTTTATTCCTAATTACCATAGTACTGGATGTGACACCATACACTGGATTGACCAAAGCTACTCCAATACTTAGAATGTATCTAGCTAAAGATACAAAACCCAAGCCTAGACTATTGCTCCCCTCCTTAAAGAACAAAAACCAGGAAGTGTCACTGTCCCACATTCTCCCTCTACAAACCTGGCTAGGCAAGTATTAAGGAATAGGGCCTAAAAAGGCCAACCACTTTGGGCTAAGTGGAGTCAAACCACGTGGTCAGTTTTTCACATATATCCATATTATAAGCTCCCAAGTCTAATTGCTTATGTGAAACATTCTTCCTTTAACCCCTCAGAGTATGCATTTAGAAGTGTTACGGTTCAAGCAATTCATGAAACAAGCTCGTAGATTAAAAATTTGTAATTGGTTCTCAGGTTACTGTTCACTGGTTAAATTCTAGATTTTTGGTCCAATTTTGAAAAATCATAACTAATTATAAAAAAATCATATTGAGATGATTCAAAATTCTATTTGAAGCTCCTTCAGTTCTTTATAGGAAAAAAAATATAAAACTAAAACTTAACCTTTGCCAATTCATACAGTTTATTCATTGAAGTTACTATTTATTTGGTCAAAATTGTATGTTCCAGTTTCTCTGCCCTAACTTTGATCAAGGATAACTCTTAGCACACACATTCATTTTAGGTTATCTACCACTTTTTCAAAGCTTAGGATGTGAACATTGACCATACCAAATTTCATGGGCAGAATCAATCATTTGTCTCACCTCCACTCTGTCACTAATTTGTGGCTCCTTTAGGGATGCTTTAACTCCCTAACTTGCATTAATAATTCATAATTAATTCTTTTCCATTCAATCCATAAACTACTCCCATACACTATCATAATCAATTATACATGCCATCATCATGATTTAACATCACATAACATTAATGGCATATTCATATCATACATTAACATACAAATTATACAACGTAATCCAATAAATTTTCTCAATTCTTTTCCTCTTTCCTTGCTTCCACTTCATGCATCCTCTGCTTGATCATTATCACCTATTACGGTTGGTTAAGGGAGATGGAGATTTAGGAGAATCTCAATAGCAAACATTACCATTTATGCATGCAAGATGGATGCAAGTGTATGATTTGCTTACTTGATCTAACTCATGCTTATTTATAACATATTCTCATGTTCAATGTTTCATACTAACATGGATGGCCATGGAAAACATCATTGAACTAAAGCATCATGCTAGCATCACCATCTTATAACATCATCCAATCACATAATGTACATCAATACACAAATATACACATTAAGCATACAAGAAAGGTAAGTTCACTACCTTGTATCCTTAAACTTTCTTCTTGCTCCCTTCCGATTCCAACTATTAAGGTTGCTTGTTTAACCTTTGCCATTTATTTTCCTTGATTTCTCATGGCCATAAATACATCAATACATCATTTCCATTCATTCATTAGAGCCATGGTAATCAACAATATCAATACTTTGTTTTCTTTGAACTATATTGACTTCTAACTTTTAAGCTTGATTTCCAGCCTTTTTAAAATTAATTCCATATGCTATTCCCACAAAATTTTACATGTAGAATCCATTTCCAAGCTTAAAATAATCAAAATCAAACTCCTTCCCCCAAACCAGCCTTGACCAAAATATTACTTAAGTTACATAATCATGAATCTAACCAATTTTAACATAAAACCACTTGATTCTTGTTCATTTCAAGTCTTTAAATATTATTCTAATATCAATTTCATCTTCCTCTATTCTTAAGAATTTCCTGCAGCATATTCCCCAAGGGTTTCAAGCTCCCAAAAATCATTAAAATCCGTAACCAAGCTCAATAATAACAAGGGTAGTGAAAACTATATCAAAAACCATGAACGTATCTTGTTTTAGAGCTTGATCTTACATGGAGTCACTTGACCTTTCTCTCTCCTTCTTCTTTCTCTCTCTAGAATTCATTTTGCAAGAGTTTCCCTATGGTTCCCTTGAACTTGGACGAAATGAGGGGGAGGGGAGGGGGTATTTATAAAGTTTAAGAATAAATCCTAGCTATTGATCTTAAAATTGCAAGATTAAAGCTTGGCCATCCATTTTTCCCTCTTTGTCTTGTAGTAACAAGTGTCCTCATGACACCATGCTTACATCATCAAGCCAAATGCCTTTAATCCGACCTTACACGCGTCTTGTATCCGACCATACATGTGTCTCTTCCATCTAACCATACACTTATCTCTTCCATATCTCTCCATCATTTTTATATTAAAATAGGGAAGAAATTAATATAAAATTCATGCAAAATACATCCCTTAGATATTCCTCTACCTATGTTGTCATTCTGTACCGTATCGAATATTTTTTCGGGTCCTAACTTACTCGAGACCACTAAGACATGTTCTGGCACCATTTTCTAACCTCAAATAAATTCACTTGGCATTATATAACATTCTCAAAGAGGAAGTGATACCCTTCCCTTGTTCTTTCATTAAAATGATTAATAATATTTATTTCAGAGTGAACTTGACCGAATTCTTTTTACCATTCTACGACTCCGAGAATCTGTCTCTGGGTACTAATACTATTTATTCATCACAAAAAATTTCTCTAATTTTTCTTAAGTCAAAAGTCAACCTCTAGATATTTGACTTTGACTTTCTCCGGATAGTGTGTAAATAGGCTTTAAATTCCATTAAAGCTAACCTCTTCGCTTTCTGTGGACAAAAATATTTTTAAAACCTGTGATAATTTCTCAAGTATTTTTTTCATTTTCTTCTAATTATCTGAGGCCCCCTCTACTTTAAATAATTCATTTTCAATAATATTCAGAAATAGTCAAAACCATGGGAATGCCACAAATTCCTTTCAAAGGCATTTTCATCATTTTGAGCCTCATATGGGCCTATGGACTTTATTCCTATTCTTTTGGAATTTTTATAAGTTATTTAGTCCTTAACCTACTATTTCCTATTTTCTGAGATTTTTTTGGGATTTTCGGGCATAATTTCTATTTTTGCCCTTACCAGCCTAAAACTTTGCAAAATTATGATTTTGCCCCTAGTTTTGCTTAGCCCAAAATCCCCCTCATTGAGGCCTCCAATATAACCTTTGGCCTATATTTATCTCTATTTCTCATTCTTGGGCCTCGAGACTTCATCCAAGTCTCTAACTCTCCCTTTTTCTCAATCTCAGAAAACTTTCCCTTTGCGATTTGGTCCCTGGGAATCCCTCTACCCTTCCAGAGAATCTCTAGGACCTCTGCCAAGAAGGGTCTGGTAGCATGCCTATTTCAGGCTAATTCTAGTACTTTTAGGTCTAAAATTCGGGATGTGACACTACGCATGTCATGAATATATAACAAATCCATCATATACAAGCATGCTTGAAAGAAAACAAATCACCATGAATTTTCACAAAACAACCAAAATCTATTCATGCTTGAAAGAGAATTTTAAATACAGTAGAAGATAATACTATCATATCCCTGCACCTTTTCATTCTTATTTATTTATTTATATCAATTAAGCTGATAAAGTTAATACAAATTTAATCATGATGGATAAAGACCGCACTCACTTGGAAAAACCCCAAGTTACCTGATTCCCTTTGCTCTTTAGTAGTTAAACAATAATTCCAAGCAATAAGGTCCTCAGTGAGAGTCTACAACAATTACACAAATATCAAGTCAAATTATATTTTGAGCTATTCAAGTTTATCTTAAAGCTACTCTAAGATTTTTCCTAAAAGCTATTTAAGTTTTAAATCTACACCACAGACCCATAATTAAGCCTTCTTAAATTTTCATGATCACAAATCACTTACATATTATTGATTTCAAATATTATTTTGAAGTTGTCAAGATACCTTTTAAATTCATACCTATTTATAACTTAACTAGTTTATTTTACCCATAAATTACATACATATATTTGGTTTATGCATTTTCCCGTCATTTATTTATTTTAGCCTATTATGAGAATATATATAATTTTTATATAAAAATAATTTAAGGAAACAATCAACTAAAAATTGAAAGAGTCCACCGATTCCCACCACTTATGTGTCCTTAATAATTTTTTTTAAAGCCTTTATCCTATCTTTTAATGCTAACAGTGGGTAAATTTTTGTACACTATATATGTTGCTAAATGTCTTTTACACACACACACATGAGTATACACCCCTATTATTAGAAGGGAGGAGCAAAGAAAACAAAATAAAGGATGATGATATATATAGAGGCACATATAATTATTCATATTTCTATCACGCATATATACATGCATAGTCGTATGAAGAGGCAGAATTTGGAAAAAAAAAAACATGATACAAGGAAGAGAGCAAGGGAAGAAAAGAGAAAAAAAAAACATTAAGTATTAAAATAGTAGTCAATGGTGTCAAATCATTTTCATCTTTTTTCCTATTAATGTATATGTGTATATATTCATGAATAGTAGTTGTCAAATGTGAGGAAGAAAAGAGAGAGAGATGAAAAAAGAAAAGAAAAGTCGGTACACACTTTAATAAATATGTGTATGTCTTGGAGATGATGATGATAAGAAGACCTACGGGTGAACTATGGGGAAAAGGATGAAAGGAATGAGGTAAAGAGGAATTATCAGAAGGGAAGTAAATAATAACAAAAGGAAAAGAAACAAGGATGGAAAAATTTACCTTGAATGTATTTTGATTTATGAGGATGGAGTGTTTAGAGTAGAAGGAGTAACTTTTTTTTGAAAAGCCACAAGTCTACAGTAGTGGAAAGGGAAAAGAAGAAACTGAGTGGCAGCTAAAGGATAAAGAATGAGCGGGTAGGAAGGAGGATTAAGTTACTATATCCTTAAAATTAATAAATCTTCATTTAATTAATTAATTAATTATTTTATCTTATTGTTATTATTATTTGAAATCCCGTTAAACTTAAGTAGATAACCGGCTTATATAAAATCTGCTAGAATCATTAATTTTTTTTTAAAAGTTAAACTCAAATCTTTTTTTTTTGGTTATATATAAATATAAATATATATTATTAAACTTCATATAACAGATTTGAAATTTGAATTTCAATCTATTTCGTATTATTATTATTATGATCAGCACCGTCCATCGTCATTTTTTTTCCTACTTTTATTTTTAAATACCTATGCACTTATTTACAAATTTTATTTTATTTTCCAGTATAGTTATTTAAGTGGATAATTCCACACATAAGATAACTATTTGTGATTACTTCCACTTGGTTCAAATTTCAAATCCCCGATTTCTTTAATCTTGTGTGATAAGCTTGAAATAGTTAATAATTGAATCCTTCTTGTTATTCTTTAATTAACCAATAATACTATAAAACCCAATTAAATTTGGGTTACAATTTCATCTTGGGCGAATAGGGGTAGTATATTTTTCAAAAATTTATTTTTGATTCCAATGATTTTAAACACTTTTCCTTAATATTTTCCTACACAAAAACACCTTTTAAACTCATTGGAATCATCAAATCATAGTAAAACAAACTTCTACCCCAAGAAAACACCTTGGCCGAATTGGGTGTCTTAATTCCCTAACTTGGTTTTCTTCCAAAAACTTTTTGATCCAAACACCATTCAAATATGATAATTCTAACTCATTTTTAAGGCTTCTATCCTTCTCTAAATCATGCTACACTTGAGCAAATTGGATAGCATAGAACCTTAAGATTATGTCATGAAATTTTAATCAAAACAAGCTTGAATCTTAACCAAAACAAAGCTCAAACATACCTTGATGAATCCTTGACTAAAGCTTGGTATTTCCTCCCTCAAATGCACTAATTAAGACTCACTTTTAGGTTCAAGAAATCAGTTTGGCAGCACCTTCACAAGGTTTTCCAATTTAACCAAATTTTGAGTACTTTAAGGGGTATTTATAGAGCAAAAATTTGACCTTTCCCCTGCCATTTAGACATGTGATTTGGCCACCTAAGAGGCCACTTGGCTGCCATCAAATGCTCCAAATTTCCTGATTATGCCATGCGTAAAATTTCAAGAATATTCCATTGATTTTTACGTGAAAATTAGGCTTAATTCCATTTTAATTATTTGGGCCAGGTCTTGCATGAATTTTTAGGCTTTTCTTAGCCCAATGTGGGGCCCACTTCAAGTTTGGAAAGTTTCAAAAAGATAGCCCAATGATAAGTCTCATATTTTATACATTTTCTTTAGTCCAAACTTTTGCTTTTGTAGATTGTAATTGTGTAATTTGGGTTAAGATAAAGGTTATTGTGTATCAAGGGTATAAGAGTCAATTATGTGCTTTCATATGTTAACTTCTGAGTTTATTTCATTTATTGGCTTTGGTGTATCCCACATACCCTAGAATAGATGACTATGAGTTTAATTTGAATATTGTAGGTGATTAAAGGATCTAAGGAATATTGGAAGAAGATTCTGCCTTACTTTGCCGTGACCAAATATGGATTTCACCGTGACTAATGTTCGTCATAAAGGAAGTACTGTCACTTATTCATACGGTGTTGTTTTGAGTTAGTAGCGACCAATAACTTAATACGTTGCGACAAATATGTGAAATTTCTAGATTTAATTCCAAAACGCGTGCCAGTTTTGTCATTCTACAATTTCTTCGATTTTGGCTTCGTTTTCTCCATCTAGACTCCCCCATTTTGTCCCTCTTCACCCCCTATCATCCTCCACCATCAATTCATCATTTTGACTCCAATTCTTCCATTTTCTATAGATTATTCTCCTCCATTTCCCTTCAGATCATTGTTGTTATGGCCATAGAAGCTGCAGAGCTTGGTGAAGCTCTGATTTCAGTCATGAGAGGCTAGATCTTCATTCCTTGGTGTTCAATGAAGCCAATCTGAGTTCCTAGAGTTGTAATTAGGAGTTTCTTCTACCTTGATCTTAGTTTCACTCTCTACATTCATGGTAATTTCTATGGTTTAGATCTGTGATTTATGATTTTAAAGAGGTGTAATTCGATTGTTTTACATTGAGACTGAGATTTGGATTGTATTTTGCACTTTAATTGATTAATTGAATCGATATTTTCTTCTGTTATATTGATTCTTTCTTCTCAAGTGCTTGAATCCCTTGATTGACCGGTTAGGTTGCTAACATTGTTAATTAAGAGGGTAAAATACCTTTTGCAGAGCATAATCCATATTAGATATTTAGGTGAGCTTGATGAGTTAGGGTTCTAGCTCATTATTCACTGTTTGTAGAAGGTCTTCACAAACCGATTCTAATAAAGGAATTGAACTTAATCAAGAGAGGAACTAGGATGATTGGTGGAATTGACCATCAAGGATAATTCATTCATTGCATTCACTTCATTTATTAAATATAGAAATTACAAAGAATTTAGATAGTTTTACTTGAGTTCTGGTTTAGTCATTGGTTATACAAATACTTCATACATCATACTGGGTTAAATTGATATTTGTGATTGATTACTAAGACATTCTTAGGTTCCTCAAGAGATCGACATTTAGGTTAGTGCTACTTTACAACATTTAGCTTAGTTTTATTTGATAGTTTAACAACAGGGCTACATCAAATTTGGCGCCGTTGCTGGGGAACCAAGTTCTTTGATAATTGAGTGTCCAAGCTTTAGTTGACTAGTTGTGATTGTTGCATTTCTTTCATTTGTGGTTTCTGGTTTATAAGAAATTTTTTTGAAAAATCCAGGAAAAGTTTTCTAGCATTGTTTTTCTTTGTTTTGTTTAGTGTTTTGCTTGTGTATCTACTGAAAAATAGCTGCTGGGTGTGACATTGGTGAATTGGGAAGCAGTTGTATTAAGGACGATTGAAATATGTTCTGCATCAGATAATCAATTCTGTCATCTTTTCCGTCATGGCTAAGGCTTCTGTTCATTGCAACCAAATCCAAAAAGAGGAGAAGTTCAATTCTATTACCTTTTTCATCATGACGAAGTCTTCTTGTTGCCGTGATGAAGGCACAGAAAAGGGGGAAGTTCAGTTCGGCTAAGTTTTTCACCGCGACCAACTATAGCTTTAGTCACGATGAAGTCCCCTGTTATAGAAATTTCAAGGACTGCTCTGACTTATCCTTCACAGATTCTTGAACTTTTTGACATTATCTGGAATACCCTAAATTGCCTTTAATATGCATTCATTGATTCTTTGATTGGTTCATTCAATTTCTTGATTCTTGAAGATTGAACTGTTTGTTGGGTGCTTAATTGCTTTGAGTGGTCTAGGTATTGCATGGCCAGATCTAGAAAAGAAACACTTTTACCACTTGACACTGAAATAATAAGACCTTAAGAGCACTTAAGAAAGAAAGATTACTTGAGGGTAATAGTGGTTTACATCTTAAACATCCTACACCTTTTACACCTATATTTTTACGGCATTCTAAATATTCTTCTAATTCCTTTAAGTTTGCTGGATCTGATTCTTCACTCGCTAATTACATAAACCATCATTTTATCATGGATCAAAATAATATGCCTAAAGATAATGAACCACCTAGGGTTAATGAAGTACATAAAGAGGAGGAAAGGCCTAATCTAAATAACAATGTACAAGAGCAACAACCTAAAAACAATAGAGCTAATGTTAGGCATAGAAGCATAAGAGAAATGGATTCTTCTAATGTTGATTATAATCCTTATGGCTTCTACAATTTTAATGCTGATTTTGAATTAATAGGAGCTTTGATAAGTGCCTTACCTAAATTTCATGGCAATGCAGGAGAGGATCCACATAGGCATCCCCAAAACCGTCATATGATATGCTCTTTTATGAAGCCTCCTGGAGCCCACTTTGATGATATACTAAGTAGAGCTTTCTTGTTTTCTATGGAGGGCAAAGCTAAGGAATGCCTGTACATGTTACCCAAACATTTTGCAAACTTTTATGGGAGCAATTGAAGAAGTAATTCCTGGAAAAGTATTTTCCAGCTTCAAGGATAGCTAGAATGAGGAAAGAGATCTACAGTGTTTAACAAGGGGTTGGACAAAGCTTATATGAATATTGGACAAGATTCACAGCCTTTTTTGCCAAATGCTCATCAAATGTCTCAACCATATTTGGTTCAATATTTCTATGATGGATTGCTAGATCATCAAAAGTCCACCATTGATGGTGCTGCTGGTGGTTCTTTAATTGATTTGACTTCTCAAGGAGCATGGGATTTGTTAGAGAAGATGGCTGCAAATAATCAACAGTATGGAGTTAGAGATACTACCCAAGTACATAGAGTAGGGGCTTGGCAAACTGATGAAATTCTGAATAAGTTGGCCATTCTAAGTGATCAAATGGTTTATATACAAAAGGCCATGCAAATCAACAAGGCCACCAAGTTAAAGCTCTACACCCCATGTAACACCTCATGTTTAAATCAATTAACTTTCCTTGCAGAAGCATTTGGAATCACTTTTGAAGGCTACAATTGATGAAAAATCAAGTTTGAAAATTTTCATTTACGGGTTACTATTCATTGTCACCTTAAAATGTGACAAACTTTGAAAATTCATAACTAATTGTAGAAAAATTGAAATTGAGTGATTCCAAGTTCTACAGAAAGCTCTTTGGATAAAATTTTGAGAAAAAATAGTTTCTGAACTGATTGCCTTGAAATTCGAGCTCAATTTCCTTTGAAAAAGTTACTGTTCATTTGGTCATTTTCGGATTTCACTGTATTTTTGCCTAACTTTGGAAAGGCATAACTTTCTGCTCGGTTATCGGAATTGGGAAAACTACCCCTCATTTTAAATAGAAACATTAGATCTCTTTGCTTGCCAAATCTTATGACCTAACTCACTCGTTTGATAGGTCAAACGGGAGCTACAAACTCAGTGCTCCAGGACTTACATTTTATCCCTTAACATCTCTTTAATTCTTTTTATTTCTTTAGCATACATAACATGGCCATACTCTTTCCTGTTTATGCTCATACACTTTCATTCATACCATAAATATTATAATTAAATACATGGCATCATTGGCATCCATAACATAGTTCACAAAATAGTAGAATTATACATTTATCAACAGTCTCATCCATTAACAAGAATAATTCTCCGCTTACTTCTCCTTGCTTCTCATGCCATTATTGCCCATCATTGATTGACCTAAATGGTTAGTTAGGGAGGGGTGAGATTTGGGAGAATCTCAGTAGCATACACTACCCATAAGCATGCAAGACATAATGCACATGTATGACATGTTATAACATTAACACATGAATGCCATGGAAAGTAAGCTAAAGCATTTCATGCTTCTATAACATATTGCCAAGGCAAAACATAACATAAACTTGCAAACATAACTTTGCAAACATTTCATCATAGCTTAGTCACATCATGGCAACACAATCACATCATGCAAGCATACATATCAAGCACACAGTATAGGTAAGTTCACTACCTTGTAACATGGCTTTCCCCTTGCTTTTCCTTTGATTCCCTTGTCTTTCCAACCATGTGGACATTCGGTCAACATCACCAAACATCCTCTTGGGTGTTCCAAAGGTCCTAAACATAGTCACATTGATCATACAATCCATTAGGACCACTAGATTACATAAAGTTCAAGACTAGCTTTCTTGAACCTCAACCCTTTCTCTTAGTCTTAGGATTTTCTTTCTAACTTTTATAATATAAATCTTATCATTTCCCATCCTTAAGATCCATTTCTTGTCAATTAAGACCACTTTAGATGGCCTTAGATTCAAGAATACCAAATCTGGAAATTTTGGTTCGCGGGTACTGTTCACGCAGAATTTCCAAAATTTTTGCTCAACTTTGAACATTCATAATTAATTCTAGAAAAATCCAAATTGAGTGGTTCCAAGTCTCACTGAAATCTCCTTAAGTTAACTTTACATGAAAATTAGTTTTAGGAACCAATTATATGCCGAATAGCACCGGAATTGTATGGAACTCAAAACTCTTCCAAAAGTTCAACACTGTTTCCAGATTTCAAACCCTAACTTTGAAAAATCACCATAAATCGTACACATATCCAAATGAAGTGTTCTACCTATGGATTTAAAGCTCACAGAGTTTACTTTAAGCATGCAAAATTTCAGAATCAGATACGCACAGTAACTAATCCGAAATAGGCATAAAATCAGGTGCTATAACCATCACATACCTTGTTTTAAAGTTTGATCTGGCTTGGAACCACTTGGCTTTTCTTTCTCCCTCTTCTTTCTCTCTCTAGAAACCATTTTGCAAGAGCTTCCCCATGGATTCCTTATGCTTGGACGAAATGGTAGGGAGGGGAGGGGGTATTTATAGAAAAACAGACTAAATCTGGACCGTCCATTTTCTCTTTTGATCTTACGGTGACAAGTGTCCTATGACATCATGCTTACCTCATCATGATGACATCATGCTTACATCATCAAGCCACATGTCTTTAATCCGACCGCACACGTGTCTTGCATCCGACCGTACACGTGTCTTCCATCTAGCCGTACACGTAATATTTTCTTTTTCTCATCTAACCATACACTTGTCACTTTCATGTCCTTTCATCATTTATGGCATTAAAATAGGGAGAAAATAAATGGAAAATTCGTGCAAAAATATTTTCTTAATTATTTCTCCACCTATCAAGCCAATCTTGCACTGTAACGGATATTTTTCGGGTCCTGACTTACCCTGTACCGTTGGGACAAGTTCTTCTTAAAATTCTGGCCAATAAAAGGTACATATATGGCGCCATCTTAGAGGAGCATAGATGAAAATAATTAGCTCTACTGACAGGCTACTTAACCTTACTGAGTCATGCAGTAGAGATTTCACTATAACGGGTAGATAAAAGACTGTCTAAAATATTCCCGTACTGCGTTCTGATTTTTATGCTGTCCATAAATATCTTCTGGTGACTCAGCATGATGACTCGTAGGTGTCATGATTATGCTTGATGACTCATCGGTGTCATGATTACGCTTGATGACTCAGCATGCTGACTCAGCATCGTCATAATGGCTCTTAGATATTTTCTTTGGTTTTGTCTCCTATTTAGGGGACAAAATTATTTAATATTTGACTGGAGCATTTTATTCAATCCAGAGCTCCAAAAATTCATCCAAAAATATCATAAAATTCCTCATATTCTAGAGAAAATCTGTGAATTTTCTCAGGTCATAACTCAACCTGTAGCCCCACTTAAAAATCATTCTTTAAAATGCCCTTTTTTTGGCACAACTGGCTTTTAAGTATTCTTAAAGCCATTTTACTGGTCTTCTAGGGATGAGACTAATTTTATAATTTTCTATAGTCTCTTAGATCATACATCCCCATTTTACCATAATTTTTTGAGGCTTTCTTATGACTCAAACAATTAAATCTACCTCTACATCTCAAATTGAGCCATAAACTTATAAATTCCTTTTAAGTTACCTCAGGAGTATTTTTATCATCTCTCTTCACAATAGAGTCTTAGAATATTATTTTCCATTTTCTGGGATTTTCTTAGAATTTTCTAAGTACTTTCCATTTTTACCCCTGATGGCCGTAACTTTCTGAATTTACGGCTTTACCCCTGCTTAGGCTCAACCTCATAAAACAATCTCTTTGAGGCTTCTAACTTAATCTTTGGTCTGTATCTAACCTCTTTTCTCTTTCTAGGCCTTTGAGACTTTACTGGAGCCTCTAACTTTGATTACCCTTTAGCCCCTTAAAACTTTCACTTTGCAGTTTAGTCCCTGAAACTGCTTTAACTTCCTTTCTCATCTTTAGGACCTCTACTAAAAAAGGGTTTGGTAGCCTATCCCATTCAGGCTATTTCTAGTACTTATGGGCTTAAAAATCGGAATGTTACACCCCATCCCTATAACTCAAGCTCTTGTTCCTACTACTTGTGATGTGTGTGTTAGTCCTAGAAACACTACTCCTAATTACCCCTCTATGATTAAATCTAGAGACATAGCTGCCATAAACTTTCAAAGACCTAACCAATTCTCCCAAAACAATCACAACAATGGTTGGAGAGGAGACTTCCCATCTAAATGGAGTAGCAATGATAATAGAGGATTTCAAGGTGGTCAAGGCAAGGAAAATATGTATAGAGGTGATGGAAATTCTCAAGGATAGTTTGGGAATGCCTCTATGGGAAATTATACTGGACCATCTGCAACAAGAGAGATCCCAATTCAAGAACCAAATAGAAAGGACACTTTATTAAAGATGATAAGCAAGCTATGTGACAAGGTGGAGCAACTTGAGGTAAAAAACAACAATCTCCAAGCCTGTGTTACTCAAATAGTAAACTCTAAAAGTGAGGAGGTTGCTAGGAAGAGAGACTTACTATCCAACATTGTGATTAATCCTACCCGTAAAGGCGTAAATGCCATAAGTTTGAGAAGTGGCAAGCTAGTTGGGAAGAAAGATGATGTAAGTGAAGATAAGGAGGTAGTATTGAATAAAGGTTTGCAATTTCAAGAATCAACCTCTATAGCCATACCCTCATTTGAAAGTGTAAAAGAAAAGAGCATCTTAAAGAAGAAAGCCACCATACTTGTGAATGATAAAGAGGATGTTGGAGCTGCTAAAGGGAGTCAACCTCACACTCAAGAAGTTGTTGCAATAAAGGTAATGAGGTAAATCTCAAGGAACTTCCCTTTCCATATTCTTACCTTCAAGACATTAAGAAAGCTAGTGTTAATAAGAAAGATGATGACTTGTTTGAGCTATTTAGCAAATTGGAAGTTAATATACCTTTACTTGAGTTGGCCTCTCAACCTAAATATGCTAAGATTTTGAGAGATTTGTGTAAATATAAAAAGAAGTTCAAGCCTAATGAGATGGTCCAACTACCTTCCAATGTTAGTGCACTTTTTAAGCCCCAATTGCTGGTTAAGTTTCAAGACCCGAGGAGCTTCACCATACCTTGCATCATAGGAAGTACCACTATTCCAAAAGCCTTACCAGACCTAGGAGCTACTATTAATATGATGCCCAAGTCAGTCTATGAGTCCCTAGGTATCACGACACTTAAACCCACTAGTGTTATGTTGCAATTAGCATATCACACTGTTAGATATCCACATGGGGTGCTTGAGAATGTGCTAGTAAAGATCATGGACTTGCTCATTCCTGCAGACTTCTATGTTTTAGATATGTCTAAGGAAAGCATGAATGAAGGTGCATTAATTCTTGGTAAACCTTTCATGAGAATTGCTCATACTGAAATTAAAATGAAGGAAGGTTCTATCACTATGAGTGTAGGTAATCATTTTGTGCATTTTAACATGTATGAAAGCATGAAGCAATCTAATGAGGATTATTCTTTGCATGATGTGCACTTTATTGATGAAATTGATGATGATTTGCATGTTAACAATGATAGAGCTTCTCATATGGTTGTTGAATCCTCCAATGCACTCATGGTCCATTATCCCACTTCTATCCCTTCTTCTATTTTCCCCTCCCATGGTAGTGATGTGTTGTATTCTAATGCATGTTTATTGGATTACACTTCTTCTACTCCATTCATTGTTTCATGTAACAATACTATGCTTGTTGAACCTCCCACTAACCCCAAAGTACTAGAGAAAGGAACTTCTTGTGATGATTTTGCAGGGTATAATGGAGTTGTAATGAAACGTCTTGCCTTTAACCCCTCAGAGTACGCATTTATAAGCGTTATGGTTCAAGCAGATCATGACACAAACCCACGGATTTAAAATTTCAACATAATTACTTGGGTTACTATTCACTGTTTAAGTTCCAGATTACAGGTCTAACTTCAAAAATTCATAACTAATTCCATAAAAATCTTATTGAGGTGTTCTAAAATTCTACAAAAAGATATTTCGATGCTCTTTAAGGGAAACATATCAAACTGGACTTATCCTTGCCCAATTCATACAGTTTAATCAATAAATATTACTGTTCATTTCATAAAATCTGGAACTTCCAGATTCTGTGGCTCAACTTTGGAAATTTGTATCTCCTTGTGTACACATCCAATTGAGGTGATCTACCTATAATTTTAAAGCTTGGGATGTGTACTGAGTCTGCCAAAATTTGTGACTTGACTCATTCATTTGGTAGGTCAAACTAGAGCTACAAACTCACTGCTCCAGGACCCACGTTTTATCCCTTAACATTTCTTTACTTTAATTTTTTTTATTTCTTTGGTATACATAACATGGCTTACTCTTTACCGTTCATGCTCATACATTTCTGTACATACCATAAGCATTATAATTAAATACATGGAATCATAGGCATCCATAACATAAATTACATAATAGGAGAATTACACATTGGATAATAATATCATTCATTAACAAGAACAATTCCTCGCTTTCTTCTCCTTGCTTCTTATGCCATTATTGCCTATCATTGATTGACCTAAATAGTTGGTTAGGGAGGGGGTGAGATTAAGGGAAATCTCAGTAGCAAACAATACCATATTAATCATGCTAGATGGATGCTAATGCACTACACGTAACTTGTTTATTCTCTTGTTAATTAGTAACATATTAGCATGCTCAAAGCTAACTTCTTGATGCATGGCCATGGAGACATAATCTACTCATCATGAATAGAAATTAAAGTAGCTAAGACGTGTCACAATAACATTTAGATAACATATACACAGCAACACACAAGCATACAACATCAAGCAATAACAATAAGTAAGTTCACTACCTTGCACCTCAAGCTTTCCTCTTACTTTTCCTTTGACTCCCTTAACTTTCCAACCATGTGGGCATTCAGTTAACATCACCAAACATCCTTCTTAGATGTTCCAAGGTCCTAAACACAGTCATAATGATCATACAATCTATTAGGACCAAGAGACCACATAATGTTCAACACTAGCTCTCTTGAACCTCAATCCTTTCTCTTGGTTTTAGGGTTTTGTTTCTAGCTTTTCTAACATAAATCTCATAATTTCCAATTCTTAAGATCCATTCCTTGTCAATTAGGACCACTTTAGATCGTCTTAGATTCAAGAAGATCAAATTTAAAAATTTTGCTTCGCGGGTACTGTTCACACAGAAATTCCAGAATTTTTGCTCAACTTTAGAATTTATAATTAATTATATAAAAATCAAAACTGAGTGGTTCCAAGTCTCACTAAAAGATCCTTAAGTTCTCTTTAAATAAAAAATAATTTCAAGAACCAATTCTATGGCGAATAGTGCCGGAATTGTACAGAATTCAACACTCTTCCAAAAGTTAAACACTGTTTTCAGATTTCAAACCCTAATTTGAAAAATCACTATAAATCATACACATATCAAAATGAAGTGTTCTATCCATGGATTTAAAGCTTATAGAGTGTACTTTAATCATGCCAAATTTCAGAATCAGATATAAAGAGTAACTTATTAAAAATAGGCATCAAGTCAGATGCTATAACCATCACATACCTTGATCTTGAAGCTTGAATCTTGTTCCTTCTTCTTGGCCTTCATCCCTACATTTTTCTCTCTAAATTTTGGCAGAGTTTCACCTCTTAAACTCATGTTGGCCAAAAATATGAAGGGGGAGAGGCTCTATTTATAGTCAAAAATTTGGCTTGAATCGACTAAAATGCCATTGGTGGCTAATAAAAAGAGTAAGGACAATCTTGGAACTTCAAGTTAACTTTTACATCATCATTGCATCATCTTCTTGCATCATCCTTACCTCATTCTTCTAGAAGATGCCAATTGTCACAAAAGTGGTTGAGGAGAAGGGAGATTAGATCCTAGCCATTGGATCAAACTTGTTCCCTAAGTTTCCTCTTAATTTACTTGGCCCACGTTTCTTCGGCTTTCTTGATGGCCTTTCAGAGCTTAGAAAATTCTTCTATCTACTTCATAAATTTCCTTTAATTCTAGAGAGTATCTATAAATTTTCTTAGGCCATAACACTTCCTTTAAGCTTTGCATAAAAATTCATTTACTAAAATGCCTTTTTAAAGGCATAACCGGCTTTATATTTTATTAAAGCCATTCCACTGGCCTTTTGGTTATAGAACTAATTTTATAAATTATTACAACCTTTCAAGCATTTAACCTCATTTTTGTGTATATTTTTAAGGTCTCTTGATATTTTAAATAATTATCTCAAACAATGTACCTTTTATCGACCATAACCTTATAAATTCCATTTAAGCTACCTCAGGGGTACTTTTGTCTTTTCTCTTCACAGAAGAGCCTTAGAATATTATTTCCCATTTTTTGGGATTTTCTTGAAATTCTCTATATACTCTTCCATTTTTACCCCTGTCGATCATAACTTTTTGAATTTACGGTTTAGTCCTTGCTTGGACTTAGCTTCATATAATCCTCCCTTTGAGGTTTCTAACTTAACCTTTAGCTTGTTTCTACCCTCTTTTCTCTTTTAGGGCCTTCGAGACTTTACTAGAGCCTCTAGCTTTGATTACACTTTAGCCCCTGCAAACTCTTACTTTGCAGTTTAGTCCCTAAAACTGTTTTGACTTCCTTTCGCATCTTTGGGACTTCTGCTCAAAAGGGGTCTAGTAGTCTATCTAATTCAGGCTATTTCTGGTACTTCTAGGCCCAAAAGTTAGGATGTTACATGTAAGGTCTCAATCTAAGAAGCCATTAAACTTGATCAAAGTATTGAGGGAGATAGGACAACCTGTTAAAGTCTTGTGTGACATCCATCATCCACCATCAAAAGAAGAGACATCATTAGACCATACAACTGAACAATTGATGAGACCACTTCTTCCTCTACATGCGTTGACATTGGATCCTAAGACACTTGCCAAGAGAGCTCTCCAAGTTGATAAAGAGGAGTATGACGTTGGTGACTATGTCATGGCTAATGTTCCTAATCACTCTACACCTCATGAAGACTTCAAGGACACTTGGATAGGACCTTTGGCTGTAGTTTCAAAACTTTCAAATAGAAAATACAAGTTGAAGGATGGCTTTGGTAAGCATTTTCACTCAAGAGCCAACCGCCTTACCACACTAGTTACAAGCCTCTATGATTAAGGTTGTATCTCTCTTTGCCTTGTTCTTAGTTATCTACATTGAATTAATTGCTACATGTTGTTGAACAAGTGTGAGGGAGAGAGATACCAGTAGAAAAAGGGTAGTTTTTATAGTTTGTGTGTTTTGTCCTTCCACCTTATTCTTTGCATTTCCAAACATATTGTTTGAGTCTTGTTTTTGGGTTGCATTGAGGACAATGCAAGGTTTAAGTGTAGGGGAGCGTACAGTAGTTTGTTTGTTTGTTTTGTTTTGTGTTGTGTTTGTTTGTTTGTGCTTAATTTTCAAACTCTCTTTTAGCAAAAGGGCTCATTTTGGGTTCAATTTTTCAAAAATTTTATGCACTTGTGGACTGAATTGGCTGTCTTGTATCTCAATTGCATTTTGGTTGATTGTGATTCCTTACTTGTGAAATGAAGTGTAAATGTCATATGCATTAAGCTTTATGTGTGGTGTATAGGCTAGGCTTGATGAGTGTGATAGGAACAAAGAGCCTAGTTGGAAGGATTTGAGCCTATCTTTCATTTCATTGTATGTGACACATTCACTTAGTCTATTGTTCTCTAGAACTTGTCTTGGTTCTTGTTTGAGGCTGCGTTTGCATTGACATGATAGAGATGACATAGGCATTCATTTGGAAAGCTAGTTTAACCAAAAAGCCAACCTTAGAAAACTAATCATTTGTTTAACCCTTTGAGCCCATCATTTTCATTTCTTCACCTCTTTATATAAGAATGAACTTAACTGTATTGTATCCTAATCTTTTCTTGAGTTGGATGACCCCCTATATCATTAAAAGGAAAATAATGACCATTCTGTGATATATTTCACCGCAGCAAATGAAACTTTTAGCTGCGCCGAAATTCCCTAGAAAGAGGAACAGAAAGTAGAAAAGAAGAAAAAAACAGAGAGAAAAGAAGAAGAAGAAGAAGAAGAAGAAGAAGAAGAAGAAAATACATATATAAAGGAAAAACAAGAAGAAAAAAAAAGAGGAAAGAAAGAGAACACATAAATTTTAAAAAAAATCTTTGTATTGTTTGGAATAAAACAACTTTATAGAGTTGTCTTCTATACTCCTATGTATTCAATTGCATACAAGCATTTAGTTCGTTCCAATTTCCATTCTCCTTATCTTCCTTCCATTACATCCAT
Source organism: Neltuma alba (assembly GCF_004799145.2). Taxonomy (NCBI): domain Eukaryota; kingdom Viridiplantae; phylum Streptophyta; class Magnoliopsida; order Fabales; family Fabaceae; genus Neltuma; species Neltuma alba. Next base: position 63,719 of record NW_021635379.1, read on the forward strand.
GCATTTAACCCTTCATTCATTTACCTTTCCAACATGACAACCTAATAAAAGTCCTACTGATCTTTTGTGTCATTGCTACTAGTGGTGGAGAGCTTAGAACTATTACAAGCATATGGTAGAGCATAGTTAAGTGGATGTTGAGTGAAATTTACCCTTGAGAGTTAGAGTGAAACACTTTTACTTGAGAGGTTTCTTGAGCATTCATTTGGGTTAGTTCTTGCACCATTTACTTATTTCTTTTAGCATGTGACATGAGCATGGATTGGATGTGAGTATGGAATTGTGATTGCCAAATGTGATTCTTGATGCTTGCATAGTTTATTTTATCCTACCTCTGGTTTTGTATTGAAGTGTTTTGCCTAGGAGTGCAAAAGCTAAGCATGGAGGAGTTGATAAGTCTCATATTTCATACATTTTTCCTAGTCCAAACTTATGCTTTTATGGATTGTAATTATGTAATTTGGGTTAAGATAAAGGTTGCTGTGCATCAAGGGTATAAGAGAGTCAATTGTATGCTTTTATATGTTAATTTCTGAGTTTATTCCATTCATTGGTTCTAGCATATCCCACATATCTTAGAATAAATGACTATGAGTTTAATTTGAATATTGTAGGTGATTAAAGGATTTAAGAAACATTGGAAGAAGGTTCTGCCTCACTTCACATTGACCAAATATGGATTTCGCCACAACTAATGTTTATCATGAAGGAAACACTGTCACTTATTCATACGGCATTGTTTTGAGTTAGTTGTGACCAACAACTTAATTCGTTACAATGAATATGTGAAATTTCTAGATTTAATTCTAGAATGCGTGCCAGTTTCATCATTCCATGGTTTCTTCCATTTTGGCTTCGCATTCTCCATCTAGAGCTCCTCCATTTTGTCCTTCTTCACTCCTTATCATCCTTTACCATTAATTCACCATTCCGACTCCAATTCTTCCATTTTCTACAGACTATTCTCCTCTATTTCTGTCACACCTTCATTTCAAACCCCACTATACATCATTTGGACCCATTCGGAAGTGTTGTGCTATACTTAAAGTAGGTAAAAACCAAGATTGGAAAATTTTGATTTCGGTTACTATTCATGTAACCCCTAAAAATCGGGTCAATTTTGAAAAATCATAACTAAATGTAGAAAAATCAAAATAGAGTGGTTCCAAGACTCACACGAAGCTTATAAAAATTCCTACATAGGAAAAGTAATCATGGATATCATTTCCTCACGGATCAGTGCCAGCTTCCATGAAAATATGTACTGTTCATTTGGTAAATTTTGGAATTTCCAGTATTTTTGCTGAACTTTGGAAGGGCATAGCTCTTTGCACAAAATTCCAAATTTAATGATCTACCACTTGATTTAAAGCTAAAAATGTGATCTATAAATCTGCCAAATTGCAAGTCCAGATTCAACATTTTCTATTTATTTCATGCATACCAAGTTTGGTCATTTCTAGGGAAAGTTCATCCCCTAACTACACTTGTTTTGGTTCTTTCTTAACCTTTTACCCATCCTTAATCATTTAGGAGTTAACACATGCTTGAACATACATTTTACTATACTTTCACATGTTTAAACATAGGCATACATGCTTGGCTCCCATTAGGAGCTATTATCCAACAAAAATTTCCAAAGTCATAATATTACATAACAAGTTCCAAAAGTCATTCTAGGGTGTAGTAAATATTCACTTATTCTCCAGAACTACTTCCTTGTCTTTGCCCTTGTTTGAACTCCCTCCAAGGTGATTTTAAACATAAGAGTGAGATTTCAATGAAATCCCAGTAGCAAAGAATCACAATTATCATGCATTCATGCAAACACTACGTGCAATGCTTTTGTGCATTTATCTTGTTTATGTGTTCATGCTTTTATGCCATGGAAAGTAAACTATCATACACATATTCAGAGGACATAATGCCAAGGCAACATAATTCAGACATTGCAATCAATATTTGCAACAAAGCTTAGTCACATCATGGCAAACTTTGCACACATACACATTAACACATCAATGTAAGCAAGAAAGCAATCAAATGCAATTCAATGCTACCTTTTGACACTTGGTTCATGATTTCCTTTAGGTTCAAGATGTTCTCTTGAGGATTTGGCAAGGTACCTATCAAACCAAGACCAATGCCAATCATTCAACAATTATTTAAACACATTACACATTACTTAAACATTAAACCCTCTTTCTTTGGATTTTTGGCCTAATTGTTTTCCCTTTGATCCAAGAAACCTCCTTGGCTATTCTTACATGATTTTTCATGTAGAATTCAAATATCAAATCAAATTTTACAAAATCTAATCCCTTTCTTAAGTTCTGGTCAAAACAGAAACTAATTGTACAAAGGAAGATGTCAAAATTTTCAATTTTGATTTTTTTAATGCTTCCAAATTCAATTCCTCCATATATCCCTACACAAAAACACCCAAGGAATTCAATGGAAGCATCAAAACCATCAAAATCCAATCCTAAGTCCATGGATTCAAAATGGCTCAACAGCTCCCCTTAGGTTCCTAAATTTCCACATTTGATTCCAATGAATTAAAACATACTTTCATGGGACAAACCTACACAAACTCACATTTCAAATCCATTGGAACCATTAAAACACATGGAATCAAATCCCATCCTTGAGTTCTTGGTTTGGCTGAAACAATGTTCTTGCACCCTAAGAGGTTTCCTTTCCATAATCCATTCCAAAACAGCACCAAACACAACAACACAAGCTCATAACTCAAATTACTATTCTTTCCTAGAACTTTCAGCAAAACAGAAATGGAACAGCACTTCTCCCTCAATTTTAGTCATGATTTGGCCATTGAAAAAGCATCAAATTAAAGCCTAAACATACCTTAAGGAGTCTTGGATTAAAGCTTGATGATTAGCCTTGGATTGGAAGTGGTTTGAAGGGTATTTGGAAGTCAAGAAAATAGTTGTGCAGAACCTCCCCTCTTTTGTCAATTTTTTGTCCGAATTTTGAGTGAATTATGGGGGTATTTATAGACCTCATGTGCTGCCCAAAAACCTACCATTGGGCAGCTATTTCTGCCCCAAAATTAAGTGCATAAGTCGGCCAAAATGAGGGGGCAATCTTAGCCACACATGCTTTGGCTTAATTTCAAGAGAGTTGATCCAATGGTTGAGATTTTTCCACCCAATTGCTCTAGATGTTTCTTGGGCTGGGGAGCATGGTTTTGGGCTTAGTTAGAAGGGAATTAAATGGGTAAAAGATTGGTTAGGAAGTGATGAAATTGGTTAGGATAATTTAAAAATTCATTTGGTCACATAATACCCAATTTCTTGCCCCCTATTAGGAAAAATAGCTAAGGGCTTCAAAAATTCCATTTCTTTTCATGATAAATCCCTATTTATTCCAAAAGTTTTATCTGGAATTTTTGGAAAATTTTCAAGATCTCTAGGTATTTATTTCACATTTTCCCTGAAATCAGGTCTTCACCGATAGGAATTCAGAAGTAAATTCCCCATGAATTATTTCCTACATTTTCAATGCTTGGAAAAAATTTTATAAATTCATATATATTCCTAGGGAGTGTATCAATATTTTTCCTTGAATTTTTGGGGCCCTTAGGTAATTAAAATAATTATACCCCTTAAATTACCCTTTATTTCCCCCTATTTTCCCCAAAAAAATTATTTTTTTGAGAATTTTCACCAAAATTTATTTTGGGCTATTTTCACTCCCAAAACATTATATGTGACTCAAAAACACTTGATTCCACCTTTTTCTATTTTAAAGGAATTGTTGGAAACTTTTCCTAAAATTACCGTTTTGCCCCTATGGACCTGATTAAGTCGGTTTCGTCCCGTTTTGGGTTTCCATGCTTTATTCACACCTCATGCTAACCAATCATATCTCATTCCTCACATTCCCATTACTAGGGTTCCAAATTTTGGGATGTTACAATTTCCCTTCATATCATTGTTGCTATTGCCATGGAAGTTGCCAAGCTTGGTGAAGCTGTGATTTTAGTCATAAGAGGCTAGATCTTCATTCCTTGGTGTTCAATGAAGCCAATCTGAGTTCCTAGACTTGCAATTGGGAGTTTGTTCTATCTTAATCTTAGTTTCACTCTCTACATTCATGGATTGTAATTTCTATGGTTTAGATCTGTGATTTATAATTGTAAAGAGGTGTAATTCGATTGTTTTACATTGAGACTAAGATTTAGATTGTATTCTACACTCTAATCGATTAATTGAATTGATATTTCCTTATGTTATATTGATTCTTTCTTCTCAAGTGTTTGAATCCCCTAATTGATTAAGAGGGTAAAATACCTTTTGCGAAGCATAATCCATATTAGACATTTAGGTGAGCTTGATGAATTAGGGTTCTAGCTCATTAAATTCACTGTTTGTAGAAGGTCTTCACAAACTAAGTCTAATAAAGGAATTGAACTCAATCAAGAGAGGAACAAGGATGATTGGTGGAATTGACCATCAAGGATAATTCATACATTGCATTTACTTCATTCATTAAATACAAAAATTACAAAGAATTTAGATAGTTTTACTATAGTTTTGGTTTAGTCATTGGTTATACAAACACTTCATCATCATACTGGGTTAAATTGATATTTGTAATTGATTACTAAGACATTCATAAGTTTCTCAAGAGATCAACATCTAGGTTATTGCTACTTCACTACCCTTAGCTTAGTTTTATTTGATAGTTTAACGACAGGGCTATATCACCCAATAATAAAATATTAATTCTAAGCAATATTGAAGCTTATCAGTTACTATACATTTGTAACTTTTCATAATTATTCTAGGTCTCTAAAATAACATTTTTCTCTATGAAAAATCCTATTTTAATATAAGAATACAATCTAGAAAATTCTAGAATTTTTCTCCACCTCCAACTATTTATTGCGAATTTCCTCTGAGTAAGGCTTTATCGGTAAGACTTTTTGGAATAAATTTTTTAAAATTAATTCCCATATTTCTAGGGCCTGAAATCAATTTATAATTCAATCAAATATTTAAATAATTATTTCATATTTTTTTAGAGTTATTGAGGCCTCTATATATTTAAAATAATTATTTTCCCCTCAATTTTCACTATTTTTCCCACAAAAAGTCTGTTTTCAGAAAATTCTGTAAATAGCTATTTTCATACCATTTTTACCTTCAGGGCCTCCATTAAGGTTCCAAAACTTCTAATTTACCTTTTTACTATTTTTCAAGAATTTTCTGGAATTTTTCTCCAACTTTCCCATTTTGCCTTTACTGGAGCGATAATTCTAAAAATATCAATCCAAACTCTATTCAGATTTTATGTCATGCTTGGATTTGTCAGCCAGTCTACCTTCCATATTAGCCCTTGACTTAATTTTTCATATCCATTGTTAGGGTTAATTTTTTCAGGATATGACATTTAAAATATGAAGAGGCCTCAAATAATTAGACAGAAATGAGAAAAAAGTAGCTTGTAGATTAAAATTATCCCCGACCCTCGAAAGTATAAAGATTTGCTTTAAAGAAATTTAAAGCCAAATTTTACAAAATGAGAGTATCCGAGAAATCTGTAAAAGAGGCATTTACAAGTTGAGTTTTAATATGAGAAAAATTAGAAAAATTCCTATCAATGAAAGAAAGTTAATGAAATGGAGGAATAAATTTTCAAAGTTAGGAAATATTAGAAAGTATTTAGTCAAAGTTACAGTAGAATAAAATAATTCAACGTTTCCTTTAAGGGACAGAAACCCTAAAGGCTCCCCTTGCCAAATGTTTGGCATTATTATAATATATGGAGTTATTTATGATGAAAAAAGGGTGTCATAACATTTACCAATTATATCAGGTAAGTAAATACCTGAAAAAGTACCCGATATACTGTGTACTTATGAAATAGGTGTAGGAATAGCTAATGGTATAATTATGCATGGATTTTTCTTTATTTTTCTCCCTATTTGATGGAAATTTGATGAATATGACAAGATTAAAATTATAAATTTTTTCAAAGGCAAAACTTGAAAAATGATTAAAATAATAGATTATAAGGCATATGATAAATATGTTAAAGACACTTGGCAAAAAGAGAATGTGCATATGTCCAAAATTGTAATAATGCTTTAACTACATTTAGAGGCTTTGACCAATGGTTCTTTTTTGTGCACCAATGTTGAGTAAGTATGATAACTTGAATTAACCCCAAGGTAAAATGGTAAATAAGCCTCTATAAATACCCTTTTTCTCCTCCCATTTGTGCATTTGGATGGCCAAAAGAGGAAGAGCAAGGAAGGGCATGAAAATTTAGAGGAAAAGAGGAACAAGAAGGTGAAGGGAAACCATACAAGATCAAGCTTCAAGATGAGGTTTTTAATATAGTTTATAATGCTTTATGTCTTGCAAAGCTTGGCTAGGGTTTTTGATGAGATTTAGAAGCATGAAACCCTAAAGGAAGGTGCTATCTAAATATGTTTAAGTTATGAAAAAGATTGATTGATGATAGAATCATGTTTGAAGGCTAGAAAGAAAGAAGAATCAAGTGGTTTTGTGATGAAATTGAAAAGAATCCAACATACCCTTATGTTGTGTGTATTTTTGACCAAACCTAGGGTATATATTAGGGTTAGAATTTAATGATTTTTATGCTTCTAATGTATTTAAAATACAAATTTATGTGAGGTAAAAGCGAGGAAGCAAATTTGGAAGTATTAGAACTGAAAATAAAAATTTGAACTCTAAGTCCTATATGTCTCTGCCAAGTTTGTTCAAGGGAGAAGAGTTGGATTTTATTTAATTTAAGCTTGGAAATTGATTCTCCATGTGAAGAGAGCCATTCTTAATCGTTCGCTTTGGGGTTCTCACTCAAAAATTAATCCAAGCTATGCAGTATAATGCAAACTCAGGTCGTTTCTCTTTTGGGAGCCTTAATTAATCATCTAAGTTAGACTAAATGCTATGCAAAGTAATGAAAAGGGGGGTTTTTGGGTTTTTAACATTTAATGAAATGTGCCAAAACTAAATGCAATGAAATCAAATCTAAGATACTATATCTTTGGAGTTTTTAAGATAATAGTGATGTAATGGAAATGAATGATAGGAAATCTCTTAAAAATGGTTTTGATGCAATCATAGTTCACTTAAATATGGGAGTTTTACAAATCATTAGTTTTTCTTAATCAGAACCTCATTAACTCAATGAGTCCAAAGCTTTCATTAATGAACTCATTAATGAAAACTTTGTTTAGCTTCCCTAATGTGTAAATTTGGAATGATCATGCAATTGGCTTAATGTAACACACAATAAACTCAGCACCCAAACACAACCATGCAAGATAGGAGAGAATAATGAGAGATACAATAAGCATATATGCAACTACATATATTTAAGCTCATAGTTCAACATCAATCAATCCAAAATACAAATACTAATCAGTAACCATTGATCACAGAATTAATCAAAGCATCTAACTAAGACTTTACAACTCCTAAACCTAGGAAATCATAAATGCCTAGCTAAAAACTAAAGATTAAAACTAAAACTCCCCTTTGAAGCTTGAGAACTCATGCTACTCCACCATCTTCAAGAGTTGAAAAGCTTAGCTCATCATAGCCTTAGAATCAGCACCAACCAGAGATAGTTCTTCAGCCATAACAGTAGCAGATGAAAGAAATGAAAATGGATGGAGAAGAGGTGCAGGAAAATGGAAGGTGAAGAAGATGGATATGGAGGATTAGGGTTTCTGAGGGAGAGATGAGAGAAGATGATGATAGAAACGTAGGTGGAGGTTGAATAATAAGAGTCTGACCTCACCATACCCAAAATAGGGTTTCTAACCCGAAAATGACGTGTATGGGTCGGTTCCTGGAGGTGGGTAGGTCAGATTTTCCCGAAATGGTCGGGTCTGAAATTTGCTGATACAAGGCGTTTGCCGCGGCGAACCATGGTAGAGAGCTATGCTGACGACGATGTTCACCGCGGCGAAAGCAGAAGTGTGCTGCGGTGAACTATGGCAGAGGCTCCTTTTCGCTCTTTGTGCCTTGAGTCTTCAATTCTGGCCCTAATCTCTAGTGTCCTACAATAAAAAGCAACAAATTGAAGCATCAATTGTCTTAGAAATCAATTGAATACAATTAATAACCAATTATGACAATTTTATCCTCAAAAAGACACTAACTTAAAGTAAGGACTCTTAATCTAAATTAAGCACAATAATCATTAAAAGGGCCAAAAAATACCACAAAATCATGGATAATGTAATGAAAAGATAATAATATCTTGAGCTCAATCACCATGCAAAATTTATTCTTCAAGCAAAATTATGGGAGAATAGTATGTGAAATTAATTTTAGAAAGATTGGAATCAAAGCTCAAAAGTTAGAAGTTAAAGTATGTTAAAGAGCAAAGTATGAATATCATTAATTCCATGGCTCTAATAAATGAATGGCAATGATGTGTTAATGTGATTAGGGCCATATGACATTAAAAAAGATGAATGAAAAAGGTTGATCAAGAAACCTTGATGGTTGGAAGCAAAAAGAGCAAGAGGAAAGATTGAATGTAAAAAGCTAAAGGTAACAAACTTTACTTTACTCTTATGTGCTTGGTATTTGCTTGCATGTACGGTATATTTGTATGTTTATGTGATTTAATAAACACATGCATTGTGAATGTGAATATATTTAAAGTATGCCATAAGCCTATGTGTTTTATCATAGATGCAGGATGATTTCCAAACATATCATTATGTTATAAAGATGTTAAGTTACAAGCATATTATGAATGCCAAACTTGCCACATATGTTTGGGTAGTTATTATTTGCTATTAAGATTCTCCTGAATCTTACCCTTCCCTAACTAATCATTTAGGTTTTATGAGCAAGAAAAAGGATTGACAAGGCATAGAATCAAGAAGAAGAGAAGAATTTAAGAAATGTTATGTTGGATTATATCCTTTTATGTTATGTAATTTCTTATGATGATGTATGTAATGAACATGCCTATGATGCTATGTGAATATAAATAATGATATTGGCATGTATAAATGAGTTTGATGATGCATGAAAATGACCAATGGTATGCTGGAATGATAGCATGCAAGATAAAGAAAGTTTATAGCATATTAATACAAGTAAAGGGATAAACTTTTCCATTATGCGGAATTAAATTGAGATAGAGCAAAAGTATGGCAAATCTGCCCATGTAATTTGGTAATCAACTAGTACATGGTCTAAGCTTTGAAACAAGAGGTAGATCATCTAGAATGATATGTGTGCTAAGAGATATGATTGCTTAAAATTAGGGCAGAGAAATTGGAAATGCACTCTTTGACCAAATGAACAGTGCAACTTCACATTCTAAAACTCCATTTTGCTGAGGGGTGTATGAGCAAGAACTTTAGTGATGAATACCATGAGTAGTAAGATAATTTTCAAAAACTGTACAAAAAAGTTCTTTGGCATTATTTGTCCTTAAAGCCTTTATATTAGCGTAAATTGCATGATATTGTTGAAAAATAGTAGGTCCTTCAGATTTCCTTTTAAGATGGTAAGCCCATGTTAAATGCATAAGGTCACTAATAAAAGTAACAAACCATCTCATCCAATTAACACTTTTAACTCGTGATAGTCCCCAGACATCACTATGGATTAAGTTGAAAGGGTTTAAAGTTTTATAGTATTTAGTGGGATATGTATTGCGAGTATGTTTGGTAAAGGAGCAAATTTCATAAGAAAATTGAGAAAGATCTTTATTGGAAAATTAAGGATACAATTTTTTTGAAATAATCCAAACTGGGATGACTAGAATGGAAATGTAAAAGTCTAATTTCACTAAGAGCCAACTCAAAAATGAAACTGTTAACAACTTTAAAGAATTACTAGGAAAAATACTTATTGTACATGCTTGCTTAACTATAACTCTTTGTCTCTAAAAATAATAGAGATCTCCTATATGTTTACTCTAGCCAATCATCTTTCTCGATCTCATATCCTGAAAAGCATAATCATATGACCTAAAGTTAACATCAACGTTTTTGAAGTTAGTTAGATTACTAACTGAAATAAGATTATAGGCCATTTGGAGTACATATAGCACATTCTCTAATGTAATATTAGGTGAAAGAACAATTGTACCAATTTGTGCAACATCTATACTTAAGGTATTAGTAACTTTTACCACTCACTTTTTTGGGCAAGGTCTAAGATTTGTAAATAGAGAAATATCACTTGACATGTGATCTATTTCCTTTAAATTTACTATTCACATATCTAGAATTTGGTGACTAGTAGAGCAAGCAACTGATATCTTACCTGATTTAGTGCCAACTAAGTAAGTGACTGGACTTTCTCTAGGTGGTCTGTCTGTCTCATGAAACTTAAAGATCCTTTGTAATTGATCAAGCTATTATTGTAGTTGTTGGAAGTTAAGTTTTGGTTCTTCATCAACAATAGATATATAATGTTTAACTTCACCCTTCTATTTATCTTTGTTGGGTTTGCCATGAATTTTTTAGCAAGTATTCTTTATGGGTCTCTACTTGCTGCAATGGTCACAAAATAGATTATTACCCTTCTTTTTATTTATACCTCAAGCTACCAAGGTAGAGCATTCAGAGGATAGGATAGGAATAGAGCTCGCATTGGCTGTAAATGTCCCATATTTGCCAAATTAGAGAGAGAAGTTAGCATGAGTAATCGCATGTGTTGTGTGTGCGAGTTGGTAGATTTAACACACTCGGTCCTATGTGACTTAAAGAAAGATGGTGTTTTCATAACTATCATATAAAACTTGAGATTGACTAGAGAAAAGAGAAAAAAACTATCACATTTTGGGATTGACAGTGCTTAAAGCATGATCTTATGTTTAATTGTGTTAATTGATTTTTTACACTGTGACTAGAGATTGCAACGTGAGATGGGCAAAAGAGGCACAATTTTGTGTGATTGAAATAGCTCAGATGTTAAGGCTCTCATGATCAAACCTAACTTTGATACCATAATGAAAATAAGAATAAAGCCTTATTGAGGCTCACTTCAAAGCTTTATTGATGTATTTGCTTGATATATACAGTAAAAATAAAGCCTAAAGATAAAACCTAATATCTTGAAATTTAAATTTAAATCAGGATACAAGGAAACCCTATCTAATCTAATTCATTCTAATTTAAATAATACATAAAATAATTAATAAAGCACTAAATGAAAAACTAGCTAATTAGGTCTTCCTAAGTGGGCTTAGGCCTTCATTATTCGACATTATGCTTTCTAACTTTAATTTATAGTTTATTTGCTTAGACTTTGGACTAGTTTTTAGTTGCTACCTTTTAGATTTGTTAAGCTCATAAGACTTTGAAGTTACATTTAATACTATTTCATCTATTTGGCCAAAAAAAATTTCATTTTTTGTTTAAGTGTCTTTTAATAATTTATGTCTGATTGAGATTTACCTGAAACAAATTTAGAGAAAACTCAACATTTATTAATGTTCAAGTAGTGAGATAAGAACAAGATAATCTAATTTGTGTTTCATCCCAAACTTGTCACATCTTTATTATCAAGTCTTATATGTGTTAAAATATTGTTTCTACAAAACGCCGTTGACAATTATCAAGTTTTATTCGTATATTTAAATATATTTAAAGTCTTGTGGTCTATCATCAGTTGTCAATTGTTATGCTTAATGTGAGCATGACTATTGACTTGAAAATAGCTGTTGGAGGCGAAAATTCAAAGTTACAGTCATTGACTCTTTATTAGCCAACTATAGTATCTAATTATAGTCAACTATTGATGAAGTGTTTTTCTGATAACTTTTATATTGCACTTTATAATGGATAGTTTGAGTGTGCAATGGCTAGAACTCATTTCTAATGGCTAATTACTCATGAAAACTAAAAATAAGAGCCTTGTACTTTTTGGAGAGCATTATATTCAAAGCTTTAATTGATTTATTTATTCTTAGAAAAAGTAATATCGAGAGATTAAATTTTTGAAAAGATGTGCATTCCTAAGGTGGGTTCGCGTTATAAGAAGTTGTAGGGAAAGCAATTTGGGATTGTAATAGCTTCTCAAGTGCCTCAATTGAATTTGAGGGTTTTTAGCAGGTTCACAAGTACCAAAATCAAACTTGTGAATTTGTAAGGACTTTTCAAGTTTTGAAGTTGAACTTGAAGGATATAATGGATTGAAACCTCAAGTGGGAGGTTAAGGTTTGGATATAGGTTCACTGGAAAGTTTAGCCAAGATAATTCTAATGTTTGATTTCCACTATCCTTACCTCTTCACTTTTGACATTTCTAATACTAACTACTGAAGCAATATGTTTAGAGTTCTTAATTCATAATCTCAATCCAAAATTTTATAAGTCTACTAACAACTTGACCTAAACCCAAACCCAATACATTTATTCTCTCTTCTTTAATTTCTAACAATTGCATGAGTTGCTTTGATCTTGAGACTAAATCCATCTGTTGTGTCATAATCATGGTATTACTTCACTAATATATGTCTATAAATGTTATTGATTTGGTTATCATGGTTTTGAGATTATTCTGTTATGGTATATGTTAAATTTTTTTAACATATTGTTCTTCCATATATGAGTTGAATTTTCTTGTATGTCCATGAAGCTTTTGTTCTCTTTTTCTTCAACTTAATTCAAATCTTGGATCTTTGACATTATATGAGTTAAGTTTAATGCTCATATATGTTTGTATAGCTTTCTACATTTTCCTCATTTAGTTTAAAATTACACTTTGTTACGCTTTAGGTTTGAGTTTCTAGGTGATTTCTCTTGTTTTTCTCTACATTTTCTTTGTTATTTGTTGCTTGTATTTTCTCTTTTTGGTTGATTTTGCTAGAATATCTTGTTTTAGAATTTATCCTTTCACTACGTTGCATTGATGGTGATGATACATGTAAGGTTATGTGTAATGTAGTTGTTCTTGAAGAGACTAAGAATGCTATGGTCTATAGTGATGATTTAAGTGCAGGCATAGGTAGTACCGAGATTGACACCTCTAATTCTTCTACTCTAATTGATTCTGTCAAGTCTAGTGGATTATTGAGTTTACGAAAAGTCTAACATCACCTAATGTTATCTCAAGTAGTTTGGTGTGTTTGGATTACAAGATTGATACTCTTTATAAGTCTTCTAATATGGTTGAATCTAAAGATGCTTTACCTTATACTAATTGTTGTGATGAATGTTGACATTCTTTTAGACCTAACATGTTTTATTCCTAGACCTAAGTCTAGCCCCAATAGTTTTTTTGAACAAATGGGCATTGATACTAATTCATTGTCTAATTAGGGGGAGCAAAATAAGATAAATGAAGTGTTTGAAGATAATAGTAAGTTTGTAAGTAATTGCAAGCTTGAAGGGTTTATTTATATATCTCATGCGATTTCTTCTTGTGATGATGTTCAACAAGGCCTGTAGTATGAATCTATCAATATTACTAGTTTAGAGAGTTCTTTTACTTGTATTTTCTCCCATACTCATTTGTTTCTCACAATAAATGAGTATGGCTCCTATACTCATTTCTTGCAATAAGAACAAATGAAAAGGGAGTTCTCTCTTTTTGTTTTTTGAATTCATCAGCATTCTCCTCTCATCTTATAATAGCAGAGCCCTAGCACAGCATAGCTTCTTCATCTTTTCTCCTCTTCTTTGATGCTTCTGTCACACCTTTTTTTAATGATACATGATACCACAATTAAGACCATTTGGGACCATTATTCAAGGTTTAAAGGTAAGAAAATTTCATATTTCAAAACTTGGCCCTGAGTTACTATTCAGAAAACCTTGAAAATTTTGTAAACTTTGGAAATTCATAACTAATTGTAGAAAAATCAAAATGAGATGGTTCCAAGTTCTATTTGAAGCTTGTATTATTTTCTTTAAAGAAAAAAAATACTCATTGGTATCATGCTCTTACGAAGCAGAGTTAAGTAACACACAAAGTTGTACTGTTCATTTGGTTATTTTTCAATTTTTAAAGATTTTAGCCTAAATTTGGAAGGGTATAACTCTTAGCACAAAATTTCAAATTTAATAATATGCCACTTGATTTAAAACTCAAAATATGATCTATAAGCCCACAAAAGTTTAGGTCCAAACTCGTCCATTTGTGCCTTATTCTATGTGTCACAAAATTTGTCTAGATTTAAGCATTTTTATCCCTCTTGACCATAAATTCTTGATTTTTTTTCCTCATTTTCATGCTACACAAAGCCAATCATAATAGATCAATATACATGAACAAAAGCACTACATCACAAGCACATAGCCTTGAGTTTGCATTATCCAAAGTCCATTACAAAGTTCATAAGTACGCAATATAACAATACATAACCAATAGGACTATTCACCTTCATTGTCCCAACATTAACTCCTTGCCCTTATCCTTGCTTGATTCACTTCCTAGTTAGTACATAAATTTAACATAGAAAAGAATGAGATTTCATAGAAATCTCAATAGCAATAAACCATAATTGTCATGTTAATCAAGCTTTACATAATGTGACATGTTACAATGCTTAATAATATTCTCAACTTATGAATGATTATGCCATAAAAGAAAATTAGCACATGTTCATGTTAACATATTATTATGCATTTGGCCAAAGCATATCAACATAATAAAAACATCCATCACCATAGCATAATTCAACCACCATATGACCAAATAAAGCAAGCAACACATACACATTAAGCAAGCAAGAAAAAAAATTAAATTATAGATTCAATACTACCTTTTGTCCTTAATTCAATTCGGCCTCTTAAAGGTGTAGTTTTCTCCTTGTTTTTCTCCACAACACCTATCAATCCAAGCATAAATATAAGCTAAATTATCAATCATTCAAGCTTGACTATAAATATTTAACCTTAAACCTAATTAAATCCCTTTTTTTCCCTGATTTTTGACATAATTATTCCTTATTTGATTCCATAAATCTCTTAGGTCATTTCTACACAATTTTTCATGTAGAATTCAAATATGAATTTAGATTTAATAAAATCACATTCCTTTCCCTTCAACTAATGTTGCTCGAATAAGGCCTTAAGGAAATCAAAAATTTCAATTTTAATTCTAATACGTTCAAACACTTTTTCTTGGTGTTTTCCTACACAAAAACACCTTTTAAACTCATTGAAATCATCAAAACACATCAAAATAAACTCCTACCCCAAGAACTCAATGTGGCCGAATAGTGTCCTTGAAAACCCTAACTTGGTTTTCTTTCAAAAATCAATCCAAACACCATTTAAACATGATAATTCCAACTCATTTTCAAGGCTTCTGTCCTTTCCTAATCCATAGTCAATCTAACCGAAATGTGACAGTACAACCACCTTGGATTACAACTTAAATTCTAACCATAACAGGCTTTAAACTTAACCAAAATCAAGCTCAAACTTACCTTGATTAATCCTTGACCAAAGCTTGATGTTTCCTCCTCCAAATGCATTGTCTAATGCTCTCTTTTAAGCTCAAATTTTCAGTTTGACAGCACTTCCCCAAGGTTTTCCTATTTTGATCCAATTTAGGTATTTTAGGGGGTATTTAGAGCAAGAATATGACCTCCTTCCCTTCACATGTGGTGTGAAATTCTGCCACTTAAGAGGCCATATGGCCTTCATCAAGTGCCTCCAATTTTCAGATTTTGCCAAGTGTCATTCTTCTTGAATTTTCCATTGATTTTTTTTATTTAAATTGGGTTTAAACCTCTTCAATTGTTGGCCCAATATTTTGCATGAATTTCTAGGCCCTCTTAAAAGAGAGAAGAAGTAGTGCCCAATTACCATTACCAATTTTTAACCAAAACTCACTATTTTTGCTATTATTTTCAAAAATAGTTTTGAGCCTCCAAAAATTTATTTTTCTCTATCAAAAACTCCTTTTTAATATATGAAAGCCCCCCCAAAAAAATTTTAGAATTTATCTCAAACTCTAACTATTTATTTTGAATTTTCTCCGAAACAGGGCTTTATCAATAAGATTTCAGTAATAAATATTCTAAAATTAATTTCTACACCTCTAAGGTCTGGAGTCGATTTCATGAATTCAAATAAATTCTTAGATAATTTTTTCATATTTTTTCAGAAATTATTGGGGCCTCTACATATTTAAAATAATTATTTTTTGCCTCAATTTCGCTATTTTTCTCGAAAAACCTCTATTTTTAGGAAATTCAGTAATAAACTATTTTCGTGCTAATTTCACTTCCAATGTTTCAAATAGGGTTCCAAAACCTCTATTTCACCAATTTTCTATTTTTCAGGAATTTTTAAGAAGTTTTCTCAAATTTTTTCATTTTGCCCTTTCTAGACCAATAATTTTGAAAACATCGGTCTAGACCCTATTTGGATTTTATATCCAAAGTCATTTTGTCCTTCTATCTACTTTCTATATTGGCCCTTGACCAAAATTTTAACTTCCAACATCAGGGTTAAATTTTTAGGATGTGACACTTCTCCCTCGCCATCATTGTGAACAGCATGTTCTCCCTCCATTATTGACTGCGTCAAGCTTGTCTCCCCCTTTAGTAGCTCATATTCTCCCTCTCTTTCCTACCATATCCTGTTAATTATAACATAGAAAATAAGAAATTTAACATTGACTCAAGGCCAGGTAGTGTAGTAGAAACAAAGACGGAACAACTCTTGAAGTAAAACTTGGGTAGAGACCAGACTATCATTTTAAAAAGTTCTGGTTAAGGAAGGATAAAACTGAAAATTAAATTCCTAAAAATTTTCAAAAATTCATTAAAGAAAATAGAAGAAAATTCTATAATAGTGTTTGAGGCATGAAAAATAAAAATAGTATGAAAATAGTTTATTTTAGAATTTTTTGTAATTTTAGGGAATTTTGGCTAATTAGAAAAAATTAGCCAAAATGAATTATTTAAAATATGTAGAGGCCTCAATAATTCATGAAAAAATGAGAACAATTATTTGAGAGGTTATTATAAATTTTAAAATTATTCTTAGCCTCTAGAGATGGAGAGGTTAGCTTTAAAATATTTAAAGTTGAATTATATTGGTAAAAAACTGATTTCGGAAAAAATTAAATTGAAGGAGTTAGAGGTCAAAATTAAATTTGAGAAAAATAAGGAAATCTCTACTTATCAAAAGGAAGCTGTTGGCATAAAATAAATAAATTTTTGGAAGTACTGGATTTAACAAGAACCAAGAAAAGTTCAGCCGATATTGTGAGATTATGTAGTGAAATAACCAATTGGTTAGTGGGACAAAATTTTTTCCCATGTTCTTGCATGAAATGGAAACAAAAAATGAAGGATAGGTCATGAATAGAATAATAAATTTTGTTGAGAGCTTGAAAGAATGAAATTAGTTAATAAAAAATTACTATTTTTACACATGACTAATATATTGGTGGCATATGATGTGTCCCATAAGGTGGCTTTGGCATTGAATAATGAGGACACCTAAGATGGTTTATGTGGTCAAAATCAAAGGGATTAGACTTGATGGAAGACAGGTGTAAAGCTAGGGTAAATAACTTGAAGGAGTTACCATGAGGTGAAAATTTAAGGCGAGTTTATATATACATTAGCCCCTCCTTCATGGCCAAATTTTCAGCCAACACTTAAGGGAAAATGGAAGAAAGGAGCTTAGCCAAAGAAGGAAGAAGAAGGAGAAAGAGCAGATCAAGCCAAACCTAGGTGAAATCAAGTGCTAAATCAAGGTAAGAGCATAGATTTTCTTCAAGTTTATGATGCCCTATGATTTGATGGTTTTAAACATGGTTTTGATGAAAGTTAAAGGTTAGAAACCCTAGGGTTTAGTGCTGTCCAATTTGATGCAAGATGAGATATGAATGATTTAAAGTTTGTAAATGGATTAGAAGATAGAAAATGGTTGGATGATGGTGTTTAAATATTGTTCTTGAAAGAATTCCAACTTGTGAAACCCAGGGATACATTTTGACCAAACCTGGTTCTTTGAGTTAGGGTTTTTTTTTTTTTTTAATTTGATGCTTCCAATGAGTTTAGGAGGTGAAATTGTGTAGGATATGTGAAGAACATGTGTTTGGAAGCATTAAATTTGAAAATAGAATTTTTGAATTCCAAGATATATCTCTCAGCCAAAGCTAAAAATAGGGAAAGGAGTTGGATTTTGATAAATCTAAGTTCATATATGGTTCTAGATGAAAATCATGTAGAAAAAGCATGTGGTAATTAAGTTAAAGAAGATGATGCTAAAACTTTAAAATAAAGGTTAAAGGGTTAGTGTGTTAGGTTAAAGTGTTTAATAAAGTTGTTGGAGTTGATTGGAATGCCATTATTATTTGATAGGCATTGGTATTGAGCAAGAGAAGGCTCAAGAACAAAGACAAGGAATCAAGGAATCAATTTGTTAAGAGGTAGCATGAACTTATAATTTTAGTATTAAATTGCATTGGTTGTTTTTGTTATGTGTATTTTGCCATGATGTAGTTGAGTTATAGATGATAAAATGTGTTTAACTCCTTACATTGATGTATTGGCAAATATATGTAGTTGAGTTATTGAATGGTATGTTATGTGGTCCATTTTCGTGGCATATGGCATGATAATATATGTAAATGCATGAGTTTAATACTTGCATATAGCATGAATTGACCTTGCATTTTAATACTACGATTGCTATTTTTTCCTACTAAGATTTCTTTGAAATCTCACCCTTTCTCTCTATGAAATTGATTAATGGGAAAGAATATGGATGCTTGAAAAGATTTGTTATGAAATACTTGCATTTCACATGTTATGTAATTATAAGAGTTGTGGACTTATGTAAATTTTGTGATAAATGTTTGTATGTGGATGATACTCCCAACTCTTGGGAACTTCCACTTCCTAAAATTGGTAGTTTATTTAGGTCCAAGAGAAACTGGGTATGTAATGTCCCACATTTTAGGCCTATAAGTGCAAGAATTAACCTGAAATGGGAAAACCACCATACCTTTTTTAGAAGGAGTTCCAGAAGTTTCTTAGAAGGACGAGAGGATTCCCAAGGACCAAATCACAAGGTAAGAGTTTTTTACAACTATGAGACAGGTAAGTTAGAAACTCTAATAAAGTCTAAGGAGGTTTAGTATAAGGAGTTGAGGTGATTAAGGGCTAGAGGTTGTGGTGGGAGCCTTAGCGAGATGATTTCTGAGGCTAAGCCCAAGCAAGGACCTAATCGCAAATTTGAAAAGTTTTAGGTCAAAAAGGGTAGTGATGAAAAGTAGGTATGAATACTTCAAAAAAAAAAAAGGAATAAGGTCCAGAGGCCTGTATAAGGGTCAAAATGACAAAAATACCCTCGCAAGGAATTTATGGAATCTAGGGTTTTGACTAATTATGAATATTAGCAGAAATTGAATTATTTAAAATATGAGGCAGCCTCAGATAATTGGAGAAAAATGTGGAATAATACTTGAGAAATTATCACAAGTTTTAAAAATGATTTCGTCCCCAGAAAGCAAAGAGGTTGGCTTTAATAGAATTAAAAGCCTATTTATACACTGTTCAGGGAAAGTTAAAGTAGACTATCTAGAGGTTGACTTTTGACTTAAGAAAAATTAGAAAAATTTTCGGTGATGAATAAACCGTATTGGTGCCCAGAGATAGATTCTCGGAGTTGTAGACCAAAAGAAAGAATTCAGTCAAATTTACTTAGAAATAAATATTATTAAATGATTTTAATGAAAGGTCAAGGGAAAAGCATTTCTCTCTATATGGCAAGCATATATAATGCCATGTGAACTTATTTGAGATGAGAAAAAACCGCTACAACATGTCTCAGGTATGTCAGTGCCTAGAAAAGTGCCCGATATGGTGTAGAATGACAAGATAGGTGGAGGAATAGCTGGGAACATGTCTCAGGCATGAATTTTCCATTAATTTCCTCCCTATTTTAATGCCAAAATGATGAAGGGACATGCAAGGGACTATCTGTACAGTTAGATGGGAGGAGAAGGTATTACTTGTACGATTGGATGAAAGTTGAGATAAAAAAGCGAGACATATGGTAAACTTGATGTAAGCATGATGATGAAAGGCAAGGTAATGTCATGAGACACTTTTCAATCTTGATGACACTTGGTAAGATCATAAGAGAGGAATCATGAATGGCCAAGATTTAAGCTTTCTTATTATACATACCCTCCCTCTCCTATTCCTTGAAGACTTTTGGCTAAGAAAGAAAGCAAGGGAGAGGAAGCCGAAAATGGAGGAGAAAAAGGGAGAAGAGAAAGAACAAGAGAAGCCATGCAAATCCAAACTCCAAGACAAGGTAAGTTCATGATTTTTTATGTAGTTTATCTTGCTACTTGTCTTGTTGAGTTTGGTTATGGGTTTTAATAGCTTTTAAAAGCTTGAAACCCTTACTAAAAAGGGCTACACGAAATTTTTGAGTTAAGAGGAAGATGAAATTGATGTTAGAATAATGTTAAAAAGCTTGAAAGGAATAAGAATCAAGTGGTTTTATGTTGAAATTGGTTGAATTTCATGATTGAAAGATCTTTTTTCCTATAGATAATTGAAAGATCTCCAAATTTATATTTTTTCCTATAGATAATTGAAAGATCTTCAAATAAAATTTCAAACCACCTCAATACAATTCTTCTATAATTAGTTATGATTTTTTAAAGTTGGACTGAAAATCTACAATTAACCAGTGGATAGTAATCTAAATAATTAAGTGCAAGTTTTTAATCTATGGGTTTGTTTCGTGAATCGCTTCAACCGCAATGCTTGTAAACGCACACTAAAAGGGGTTTAAGGAAGGATATTTCAAGGTACCATTAGTTTTAGGTGCATGAATGCTTTCCTCCTCCATTTGTTGTTCAACATCATGTTCAAAATGACTTGACAGTTGGTTCAAGTCCAAAAGAAATTTACCTGAAAGTGATCTCTCTCAAAGGAAATGAAATTAGTAACCAAATTAATGACATAAAAGCAAACTGATTATAGAATTAGTAATCAAACTAATAACTTATGCTCAAAAAGTTCTTAATCTTTGATTAAGATAACAATTAAGCTGTAAAGTCTTGAAATCATATTAATGCCATCACCTATTTTAGATTCACCAATTCCTTCACTGTTCAGATACAAGTTTATGGGCATTGAGTAAGATTGATTCTCAGTAGTGACCATTTATAACAAGCAAGTCAGATACCATATGCACTTTCAAAGAGATAAGCTAGTAATCTTATCAACGAAACTAAAAGTGATGATCATGACAAAAATCTATGAATAAATCTTAAATAAACACAATGAATCAATAAAAACACATCAAAGAATGGTAGAAATTCTTAGATCAATGAAAATCTAAAATCATAAACCAAAAATTGGAAAATGAAGGTCCAGAATCAAAGATCAATTTGTGTTGTCAAGCAAGGTTTGGAGCAGTTAGAAGAACGCAATGAATCTATAAAAACACATTGAAGCACAATAAAAGTTCTTAGATTAACCAAAATCTGAAATCACAAAGCAAAAATTAGAAATCAAAAATCCAAAGAGATCAATCTGATTAGGTGCTGTCACTGAGGTTTGGTGTGGCCAAAAAAATAGTACAAGTGATCAGGTATTGTATAGGGCTATTATTTTTAAGTTTTACAAGGTGATATTTTTTAACTATTAACTAACTTAACTAAGTTCCTTAATCTCGTCAAATTAGCTAATTGAGTCTTATAATTAGGACCGGAGGCAGTAGTACCTAATGTTTACTGGGTTGGATGGTTGTGGATGAATATGGACTATAAGGATTTAATTTCATAAGATATGGTAATTAAAAAGGGTTTATTTGCCTTAAAAACCCTACTTTTTGGCCTGTGACTTTTCTAGGCAAAAGTTAGATTCTTACTATGAAAATGGTAGATCATCTAATTTGGAGTTAGATATGAAAAGTTATGAATTTTTGAAGTTATGATAAAAAGCTAAAAGATCAAAATTGACCACATGAATAGTGATTTTTATAAGCAAAATAGACCCTGATGGAATGAGTAATGGACCAATGACTATTTTTTCTATATAGAGAATTGAAGGAGCTTCAAATAGAACTTAGAGCCACCTCATTTTAATTTTTTTTAGAATTAGTTATGAATTTTTAAAGTAGATAAAATCTTTAGGGTTACCCAGTGAATAGTAACCTAAGAATGAATTTTTTCCAAGTCTAATGCCATATAATGTGGTTCCAATTGACTTGTTTTAGATCCATACATGGGTTAAAGTTAAGGTGTTACATTCTTTGTTCTCCTTCTCCCTCTCTTCACCATTTTTCATCAACAATAGCACACTCCTTCAACCCACGACAACAACTTCTCTGATCTCTTCTTCTCTTCTTTACAAGCTCATCTCCCCTCCCGCTACTCGTATTATCTTATTTTGTCTCACTTTTGTGCAACAATGCAATGTAAGTGGGCGTGTGTGGATTTTATATTATATGGGTTTGTGGGTGTTGAAAGGAATGAAGGTAAGTATGGGCGTGCATGTTTTTTATTTAAATTGATTGTTGTTGGTAAATTGATTGTTGCTAAGAGTTGTATTTAGGAATTATTGAATTTTATTTGGTTACATTTTGGTGATTAAAATGCTTGTTCAACTTGTTTAAAACTTAATGCACATTAGGTGCTTGTGGAAATGTCTATGAGAGCATTTTGATTGGAATATGATAGTTACTTAAGTATTTTCAATGTTTAATCTTCATATTGAATTTTAGAAAGCTCTAAATGTAAGCATTTTCAATTTGATTGGAATGAATGTAAGTGTGGGTGTGCATGTTTTTCATTTAAATTGATTTTTGGTAAGGATTGTATTTAGGAATTATTGAAGATTGATTGGGTTACATTTTGATGATTAATCAAAATGCTTAGTGAACTTGTTTAAACCTTAATGCACATAACATGTTTATGAAAATGCCTATAAGAGTAATTTATTCTTCATATTGACTTATGGAAAGCTTTAGATATTAGTTAAACATATATATGTGTATATAATTATGTTTTAATTACTTTATAGGTAGATAGTATTGGGAGAAGTATGCTTTAAATTATATTAGGAAGTTTCAGTTGAATACTACAATCAACCTAATTAATATTATAAGTAATTCTTCATCACTACTGGAAACATTTTGTTTTGTATTTTTTAATTTTCTTGATTGCTTCATTTGCTAGATTTAATTATGTTGGATAGCTTAGCTTAGTCTTGAATTGCTTTAGTTTTGTTGGCATTGAGCTTAATTGGATAAAGTTGTTATAATTGGTTTTGAATTGCTTTAATTTTCTTGGAATTGAGATGATGAATCAAGTTGAAATATTGTTGATATTGTTCTTGAATTAAATTATTTAGAATTGTTTATGTATTAACATAATAGATCATAGTTGGATGAGTGCTTTGAGAATGAATGAGGAATATGAGAAAGGGGTAGTATAATTTATTGAACTTGCTAAAAGAAATGCTTATAAAAAAAAGTATTTTCACCCCTGTGTCAGTTGCTTAAATGAGAGATAATTGACTATTGATGATATAAGGGATCGCTTATTTTGTGAGGAGCTAAATCTTTGGTATGTAAGATGGATATGGCACAGTGAAAAAGGAACAATGCTATTGGTCGAAGAAGATAAAGTTGTGGGTAGGTTAAATGATAGAATGAGTGATATGATTCATGGTGTTGGAATGGGGTTCTTTGCACGATCACATATAAATGATAGCTTGCAGAGTAATATAGAAATAGCTTTAAACCTTGGATGTTTTAAGTATACATGGTTAATAGCTATGTTGAAATTATTCAATTTAAAGGCAACTAAGGGGTGGATCAATAAAAGTTTTAATGAGATACTTCAATTGCTAAGTGATATGCTTCTAGCTGATAATGTTCTTCCAAACGGTGTGTATGAGATAAAGAAAATCTTGTCTCAGATGTGTATGGGCTATGAAAAGATACATGCCTCTCTTAATAATTGCATATTATACAGAAAAGATTATGTCAATCT
Source organism: Neltuma alba (assembly GCF_004799145.2). Classification (NCBI taxonomy): domain Eukaryota; kingdom Viridiplantae; phylum Streptophyta; class Magnoliopsida; order Fabales; family Fabaceae; genus Neltuma; species Neltuma alba. Next base: position 87,696 of record NW_021635379.1, read on the forward strand.
TAGTGAGTGTTCAAAATACAAAACTTCACAATAGAAAGTAAAGAAGAACACGGGTTATAATGGTGATATTAATGAGATAGCAAAATGGCAACCTTTGAAGGTATTATATTATCTTACAATAATACCACGATTTAAACATTTGTTTGCCAATACGATGGAGGCAAAAAGGATGACATGGCATTTTGATGAGAAAATATCAAATTAAAAATTTCTTCAGCACCCTGTAGATTCTCCTCAATGAAAGAAAATAGACGAAATGTTTTCAAAATTCGATAGCAACTTAAGAAACTTTCATCTTAAGCTTTGTATAGATGGAGTCAATCCTTATGGTACTCTAAATAGCACACATAGTGTATGCCTAGTAGTGATTTACAACTTGCCTCCCTGGTTGTACATGAAACACAAGTATATGATATTGTCTATGATGATTTCGAGGCCAAAATACCTAGAAAATAATATTGATGTCTACTTGGAAACTTTGATTAAAGACTTGAAGAAATTGTGAGAGGAAGGTGTGGATGTGTTTGATGCATCTAAGCAGGAGTCATTTAAGTTACATGCAATTATCTTTACCATAATAAATGATGTTTTGCCCTATGAAAACTTGTCAGGGTACAATGTAAAAGGGCGCAAAGCATATCCTATATGCAAAGCAAATACACATTTTTATAGTTTAATTCTATTCTTTCATTTATGTCATATACCTAGAATTCCCCAGTCTATGGAAGCATAAAAGATAGCTTTAATCTGTAAGTGTCGTCAACATCACTTTACCCTAGTGCATACCAAACGATGGAGAACCTTATGTTCTCTATTTAGACGTCCCAAATAGGTGTGTTGTTGCCAACGCATTTAAGTATACATAAGGGTCTAAAATTCATCATCAAAGAATTCAAGCAGACTCGATAAAGGTGACAGTCACAGATGTTCGAGGGGGGAGGCAGATGCAGACATGCCATTCTCTAGTGATGAAGTTCTCAAATTAGGCCAAGTAAAAGAATACTTTATTCTATGGCCTAAAAGACTCATTGACATTATATCTTTGATGGCACAAAACACTATTATTTTCTATTTTTTCTTTCATATCTTGCTTATAATACTTATCTTTATTCTATCTTTTATTACAGTCTTAAAGAATCTACTAAATTTCCATGCTTGACACAACTATATGACATTTAAAATTCATTTAACAAGATCAACATCAAAATGCCTCTAGGGATTGTGGGGGAGCAAAATACATATCATTTTAATCTAGACCAGAAAGATGTCAAAGAACTACTATTTATGGATGAGTTAAACATTGCATGGATTCAACTAGCAATAATGCAATTTATTTTATAATTTATATTTTTTGTGCACTTATTTTTAGCTTTAAACTATTTTTTTCTATTTCAATTTGATCGATAGTTACTTGCAATTCTTCATGAAAAGAAGATTTGTATGGATTCATGTGTCCAGCTATTATTCAACCTTTGAAGAACCTGTTGGATAGGCAGACGAGATATATGGATTATACCATTGGAGAGACTCAATGGCCTTCTTATTTTACACTAATTATTGAAGAGCAAGTAGCTTAAATCTATTTATATATCTATATCATATATATTCATTTTTCAAATAATTTACTGGTTTCATTTCTTTTTATATTTTAAGACACATTGGTCATTATGCATTCTTTACCCTGCAAACAATGTCATTTATTAGTTTGATTCATTGGGTCATTGCTCAAGTAACAAAATGAAATTTGTTTTCAACATGTAAGTTTTGTCATTATATATTTAGTTTTCTTACTTCATTAAATCGTTCTAATGTTAGGTCATTTTCTCTTGGTCATAAGGCTCTAAAAATGTATTATATATAGGGTGAAAAGTGCTCAAGTAAAAATGGCAAGATGACTTGGCACCAACCGATCGTAAGTGTTTCTAATTTATGTTTTATCATCAACACACACACACACGCTCCCACACACACACATGTTTATCTTCCCTAATAAGCTTTTGATTTATAGTGTCATCAGCAACCAGGGAGTACAGAGTGTAGATATTATCTTATCTATTTCATGTATGAAATTATTGAGTCTAGATGTACTAAAGATTTTGAGATGGTAATAATCAATTATGATTATTTGTTCTTTTTATTTGAGCTTTTGGTTTTTTTTAATTTTGAACTAAAAGTTCATTATTTATGATCTTACAGATATTTGATGATGGAGCTCCTACACTTATAAAGACATTAAAGGTATTCGAGAGCGATTAATGGGACAATTTCTTCAAGAGTTTTTCTCAATGATACATTAATTGGGTCAAAAATGATTTTTTGTTAGGATGTTTAACTCGTTTTGCTTTTAACTAAGTTAGGTTTTCTAGTTTTAGAACTTCTTTGTGTTATATGATTAGCTTAGACTTGTATGAAATTAGTTAGAATATTATAGTATGGAAGATTTGGTTATGCTAAATTCTTGTTTGTTTATAGATTGTTTTGGTTCGGCTAAATTATTGAATTGTAAGTTTAATAAAAATTAGACATGCAACATAATTAATTGCATTTTTCTATAAAAAAAAATAAACATATTCATCTGTTCTACAGAGAAGAGATGAGTATGCTACTCATCTCTTTCTTATGGAATGAACGAGTATGCCACTGCATACTTATCTGTTCCGTGTAAAACAAACTAGTATGCCGTTTCATACATGTCTATTATGGACCAGACAATTATATACTTCCTCATACTCATCTGTTATATAACAGACTGTAACTTCTGTCTACATCTCTTCAGTTAATGTTTTCCTAATGGGCCTCTAAAACAGACAAAAATAGCATAATTTGCAATAGTGTAAGTTATGTTAATAATACTCTAATCACTACTATAATAGACACTTTTTACGTATGTTTTAGAGGCTTTTTTATGACTGTTTTATAGAAGATGTAAATACAAGTAGCGCCATTTTAATGGTGGCTAAATGAAAAAACATCGTGAAAAAATGGCAATAGCAATTTTATAACTATTTGGTTGTAAACATTACTCTTCAAGGCAATTATTTAAAAAAACATTGTGAAAAGTGTGACCTTCCGGTAAAAAAATTGAGGTTGGTATTTGAACTTGCCACAGTGGTTGTAAAAGCACTGTGGTAAATACTTTTAACAGTCGTTAATTAAATAACCATCATTAAAACCACTTTTAACAGTGGTTTCTTTGAAAATTGCCATTAAAAGTGTTCACAGAGAGTTTAAAAAACCTTATCACATGATATCACAGTTACTGTGGTCTGCACTTTTGTTCTCTACTACTCAACCTCCCTCCCAAGATTTTTTCCAGCCAAACCTAGCCATTTTTCATTGACTATCATCATTCATTTGACGTCTTCTACTATCTTTTACTATTTGTTAGCTTTTCTTTCGCATTTTTTGTCTTCTTCCTTTTTTCTGATTGTTTTCAATTTTGATGATAGAAAATTATTATATATCAAATGTTTTAATTGATTTTACATTTGGGATATTTTGTAATGTTTTTGTTTTGAGTATCCTAAATGTTTGGAAGGTTGATTTGTGACATTTGAAATATAAAAACTACAATTACTTCCTATACACGGTATTAGTTACATGTTAAAACCTTCATAGTTGAGTAAGTTTATAATTTTTTTCATAATTTTTTATATTTATTTTGAAGTCTTGACAAATTTTTTAGGTATGAACTTTGATTGATGATGAAGTGTTATTTGAAATTTCATGGCAAACAAATATCATTTGTATTCACATTTTGAATTTTAAAGTTTTGGTTTTAAGAGTCTTTATTTGTTGGTTTGAGATTGTTGCTTTTGTTTTGTTGGTTATAATTGTTTAAATTTGCCTTTTATTTGTTCCTTATATTGTTGATTGGTTGGTTGGTTGATTTTAACATAATGTAAAATATTTGGGATTCTTTATATTTAAGGAAAAACAATGCTGAAATTTTTATAAAATAAAAAAGGCATTCCCTTATTTTGTAATTAAGTGTTAGTCAATTTTATTTATTGACTAATACTTCATTATTATTCAAAATAAGTAGTTAGAATTAAGGTTGACAACTAAGCTCATTGACTATGTAGAACAATGGATTGTCGTTAGATGAAGAATTAGCAAAGAATATGAGGATAGGGTTAAAAGGTTTTTTTTTTAAGTTTGCTCAAAAAAATGCCCCTGACAAAAGTGATGGTCATCCTTGTGTCAAGTGTTTAAAAAATAGTCGACAAAGTATTCTTGAGATAAGAGAGCATTTTATCTATGATGGGATAAATTTGAGGTACACAAATTGGATATGGCATAGCAAAATTAGAAAGACTTCTCTGGAAAGGAGAAAGTTATAAATAATGACATTAGTTATAGAATTTTAGATATGTTCCGTGATATAAGCTTGTGTAGTGATGTAGAGATGACTTTGTACTTGGGGTGTAAAGATAATTACACAAGGTTAACAATCGTGTTGAAGTTGATTAACTTGAAGGCAAGAAATGATTAGACTGATGCTAGTTTCACTAAATTGCTCAAGTTGTTGAGTGATATGCTTCTTAAAGGAAATTTACTTTGAAAGGAAATGTATAAGGAGAATAAAACTGTGATTAATGGGTTTAGAGTATGAGAAGACACATGCGTCCCCTAATGACTGCATCCTATATAGAAATGAATATGAAAGGGTTGAATAAGTGTCCCATATGTGGCATTTCAAGATACTAAGTGTCACATCCTATAAAATTTAATCCTAATAATAGGAATGAAAAATTAAGTCAAGGATCAATAGGAAAAGTAGACTAGCTGACAAAGTCATACATGACATAAAATCCAGATAGGGTCTGGAATGATATTTTTAAAATTATCAGTCAAAGAAGGGTAAAATGGAAAAATTATAGAAAAATTCCCAACAAATGGTAAAAAGGTAAATTCAAGGTTTTAAAACCTTAATTAAGGCCCTAAAGGTGGAAATAGCATGAAAATAATTTATTACAGAATTTTCTGTAAACAGAGGTTTTTCAAAAAAATAATAAAAAATTAACTGAAAACAATTATTTTAAATATGTCGAGGCATCAATGATTCTGAAAAAATATGAAAAAATTACTTAAGGATTTATTTGAGTTTATAAAATTATTTTCAGGCATGGAAGTGTAAGGATTAATTTTGGAATTTTTATTACCAAAATCTTATCTATAAAACACGATTTTGAAGAAAATTTAAAATAAATAGTTAGACGTTAAGATAAATTCTAAAAAAAATTCAAGGGACCTTCAATAGTAAAAGAGAATTTTTGATGGAGAAAAATGAATTTTTGGAGGCCCAGAACAATTTTTGGAAATAGTAACCAATACTATGAATTTTAGTTGGAAATTGATAATTTGTGATTGGGCCACACTTCTTCTAACTCTCCAATCAGTTTTGGGGTCATTTTAGGCCAAGAAAGCCCATAAAATTTATGCAGTCCATGGTCCTTCTTGCTAAGAGAGTTTAAACCCAATTTAACCCCAAAATATATAAGAAAAATCAAGACCAAGAGACACTTAGCATGAGCTGAAATTTAAGGGTTATGAAGAGAGACACATGTCCCTTTAGGCTTCATAAAATGAGGCCATTTGGAGGGGAAATGGTCAACTTGTGAGGTCTATAAATACCCCCCTAAATAAGCATAATCAGCCACAAATTGAGAAAAGAGGGAAAATTCTGCTCAACCAAAAACTTAACCTTAAACAACACCTAAAACCTTTCAAAGCAAGGGAAAATCATCATGCTTCAAGTAAGGATCCATTAAGGTATGTCTAAGCTTGATTTTGGTTAGATTTAAGGGTTGTTTTGGTTGAAATTTCATGATAAAACCTAAGCTACTATGCTGTCCAATTTCTATCACAATGAGAATGGATTAGAGAAGGATAGAAAGCATGATTATGAGCTTGGAATGATATGTTTAATTGATGTTTAGAAGAAAACCAAAGTTAGGGTCTAAAGAGGCCTATTCAGCCACTTCAAGTTTTTGAGGTTAGAGATTGTTTCAATATGATTTGATGATTTCAATGAGTTTAAAAGGTGTTTTTGTATAGGAAAACATTAAGAAAAAGTGTTTAAAATTATTGGAATCAAAAATAAAAATTTTGGAATCCTAAACCCTACTATTCAGCTAAAGCAAGTTAAAGGGGGAAGGAGTATGATTTTGTTAAATTTGATTTGATATTTAGATTCTAAATGAAAAATTGTGTAGGAATGACCTAAGAGATTGGTGGAAACAAAGTGGAAACAATAATATTAAAAATCAAGGGAAAAGGGAATTATATGAGTTTAATGTTGAGTAATCGTGTTTATGCTTAGATTATTGGTAATATGGAATATGTTTATACTTGGATTTATAGGCATTGTGCAAGAAAACAAAGAGGAGCACCAAATCCCTAAAGAGACCAAATTATATACTTGAACAAGAGGTAGTATTGAACTCATAATTTGATTGCTTTCTTGCTTGTTTAAATGTGTATGTGATTGAGTAAATGATGTGATTATGTGTGGAATTCTATGTCAACTATGCATTGGCAATATGTAATGTGGAATGGTTTAATGGCTTGATTGTTTGCTCATTTTCCATGGCAATGAAATGCACATGAAATGTTGCATGATAATTTTAGTTTCATGATAACATGTCACATTTTTACATAGCATGGTTAGCATGATAATTATGATTCATTACTGCTGAAGTTTCCTATAAAATCTCATTCTGTTATGTTCAAATATTTACCAAATAGGGGTTGGACTAAGTAAGGAGAAGGAAAAAGAGATTATCTTAGGAAAGAATTAAGTTAATGCCTCTTAAAGAATATCTTGTAATTATGTATGAATTGTTGTGAATTATATTGGATTGTTGTAATAATGACCAAAGCTGATATGTATGTGAATATTTGGTTAAGTAATCATGTTTGAGCATGTGATATGTAATTGAAATAGTCCTATGGGGTTAAAAGAGGAGAAAAATCAAGAAGATACATGAAAAAGGGATAAAATAACCCTAATTATACCACATTTTGGCACCAACAAAATTTGAGCCAAATGAAAGAGATTCTAATTGAAACTTGGCAGGCTTATAAATTATATTTTTAGATTTAAAACAATTGGTATTTCATTGAATTTGGAGTTTCGTACAAAAATTTATACTTATTCAAAGTTAGGTATAAACTCTGAAAAATTAAAAAATTACCATATAAATAGTACCACTTTGTGTTAATTCTGAGATTGATTGGTTAGGATTAGATACCAGTGAGTATTTTTCATCTAAAGATCATATTAAGAGATTTAAATAGAACTTAGAACCACCTCATTTTGAGTTTTCTAAAATTAGTTATGATTTTTTAAAATTTGGCCTTAATTAGGGTTACATAAATAGTAACCCGAATTTAATGATTTTTAAATTTCAAATTTTTTCAACTTAAGGCCATAAGAAATGGTTCCAAATGGTTCTAATTGAGATATAATATGGTCTAAAAATAATGTGTGACATTTTTTGTATCAGAGCTAGGTTTGGACTATTATTTGTCGTATGCTTAAAGCTTGAATTGTATGATACATTGAAATTTGTATTATGAGCTGATTTAAGTACAGGAATAGAAATGGCTTGCTGTGAGAACAACAATTCAGGGGGTACTATAAATCAGAGAATACCAGGAAAGGACTTCCCAGATTAGTGGTTTTTGAAGTGGTTTGTCACATCTAGTAATCTGATATCTAGGAGTAAGAATATTCCTAAGCATTTAAGGGCCAAAATAGTAGGAAAAAATAAAAGGAAATAATTCTCAAATTTATGTTAGTGTCTACATGAAAGAAGTTTCTTTTCATGAATCCAAGTTCATATTTGGATTTTGCATAAAAAAACTATGTAGGATTGACCTAAGAAAGGAATTTTTAGGTTAAAGAAAACAAAACTCCAAAACTCAAAGAATTAAGGGTTAAAGGGTTACTTGAGTTTGCCATTGATTCTTGTGTGATTCGATTGTAATGTGGCTGCCCTTTTTGTGTAATGTGATGTCTAGGGTTTGATATTTGTGGAGGACTAGAGAAGAAGAGTAAGAAACAAGGAGCTATTAGAGCAAGGGTAACTAATGATTTATGTTAACTACTAATATTAACATTGCATTGTTTATTATTGCATTGCATGTTTGAGATTATTATATGTGGGTAAACTATGATGATTGTGATGTGGCTGCTCCTTGCATTTTATTGCCTTGGCTTTTGCATGTTTGAGATTTCCTAATTATAAGAGAATAGTTCTCTAATGGTAGCTAATGTTGATATGCATAATGATGATGCATGCTTGATGTTATAGTTGATTATTCTTGCTATTGGGATTTCAATGAGATCTCATTCCTTCCAAATGTAATCTAACCTTCTAAGGGCCAAGTCATCCAAGAAGATGCTACAAATCCAAGGGTGAATACAGTGTTAACCCGCAAAACTATTTGACTTTTGGTTATGTATAACTATGAATGATTAGATGTTGTAACCCTACTTAGACCGTTGACTTGGAGTTGCGTTTTGACTGCATTACCTAATGAACTAAATTACAAAATTTAGCATGCTTATAGTTCATGTCCTGAATAGTTAGCACGTTAAAATTGGACATTGGTATAATTTATGGTGATTTCTCAAAGTTAAGGTCCAAAATCTGGAAAAAGAGTTTTTACCAAAATAACAGTAGTAACTTCCCCAAAACTCTAGCACTGATTAAAAAGGAATTGATTCACAAGATTATTTTCCCTTGAGAGAGCATTCAAAGAGCTTTCTATAGAACTTGGAAACACTCTGTTTCAATTTTTCTAGATTTAGTTACGAATTTTCAAAGTTAGACAGAAAATCCGGACATACCAAATGAATAGTAATTTTTCAAAAATTAGCACCTAGACTGCATATTTTTGAGTTTAAGGCCACCCAAAGTGGTCAAGACTGGTTCTAATTGGACTCTAAGATATCCTAGAAGTAAGGTGTAATAGTTGGTGCTGGAGGAGGACCCTACAACTCCTCTAGGATATTATGACAGACTTGAGGACAGGGTGAAATCTATTGTAGCCTCCGATAAGGATAAGGACGGAGAGTTACAAGATGATGCATAGAATGCTATAGGACCTAGACCCAACCTTGAAGAGGTAGGTCCTAGTGGGGTCAAGACTAAACCCAAAGATGAAGCAAGCCCCAGCAATATCAATGCAAAGAATTTACCAATTAAGAAAAGGCCATTGTTAGTTAAGAAAGAATTTAAGAGCCATAATGACATATTCAGAGAGCTGATAGAGTTAGGGAGACATATAGACAAGTCATAGAACCAATATGCTTCGATCTATCTAGACTACTTCTATTATGTCATACTGCTATATAACGAGGTAGTTGAGGAAGACCATAACATAGATGAGACCCTTTGGGGACAGGCTCTGATGGACTCACTTCCTAGGACTCGAATGTGGTAGATTAAAGTACAAAGGATTTGTGACAGCCCAGATCTTTGTACTCTCAACCAGCTGCTGTACGACCTGGAGATTTTTGTTGTCTTCACATTTTCTTTTTCTTTTGTACCCTGACTTGAATGATTGTATATATTATGTGGTTGTAATTGGTTGACAATAGCTGTTAAGGTGACTATGCTAAACTATTCTAAATAGTTAAGTTAATATATAAAGTACCTTTTGTGTATCAATGATGATCTTGTTCCTTTTGTAGTTAAGAAGATAAAGAAAAATGGTAAGAACAAGACAGGGAGCTCATGCAGGGGAAGCATTGACTAGACCCCATGCTGACCTTATTCAAACAATCATGAATAGGTTAGAGGAACAACAACAAACTATGCAAGAGATAGAGGCTAAGCAAGTCTGCCAGGAAGAGGAGAGGGATACTACTATAGCAACAGTAGCAGTAGTAGTAATAGCACAGTTACAATAACCCGGACCAGGAGCACCCAAGATAGCCCAACATGTCTAACCCCAAACAGTACCATAACCCTAATAGCCGCAAGTAGGGTTGTTGAGCGGCACAACCTGCTACAGAACCTGATAGTCTACGGCAATGGATAGTGCGTTTTAGTAAGCACCATCCCTCGACTTTTGAGGGAACCCTTAATGTATAGGTGGCCGAGGACTGAATAACTTGACTAGAGAAGATCTTTGAGATACTCGAGTGCTCAACAAAAAGAAAGGCCCAGATAGCTATATACAAGCTAGAGGGGGAGGTAGATCGATGGTGGAGGAACATAGAGCTAGTCCTCCAAGCTAATAAAACTCCCATTACTTGGGAGTTGTCTAAAGAGCAGTTTTTCTTGAAATATTTTTCACGATTTGTGAGAGATGAGAAAGAGGCTGAATTCCTCATGAGAAAGCTGATGGCCAATGAATCTTTTGATGAGTACTTGGCCACATACATCAAGTTGTCCCGCTATTCCAAATACCCCTAGAAAATACCAAAAAAATGTTAGAAAATTGGAAAAAATAAAGGGAGACTCTGCCACTATTCATCCAGCCCCTTTGGTTGAAATTTTTGAGGAGTTTTAAGCAAGAAATCATCTAACACACACTAAGGAAATATTAAGGTATGTCTAAGCATCATTATCCCTAAGTATTATATTGATTGGATTAGGATTTTTGCTTGGGAAAATGCTGAAAAAAAGCAAAAAATTTCAGTTGGAATATGTGATGCTTAGGGGAGGATGAAAACCTTAATAATCAAGTGGAATAAGGAAGATTAAGTGGTATATGGATTGATTTGTGGAAGAAAACCAAGTTAGGATTTTGGTTCTTCATTTCGGCCAGCACTGTTCATAGTGAGGGAGTTTTTTTTTTTTCATTGATTTGATGATTCCAATGGCTTTAAAACATATTTTGTGTAGGGATATTATTGGAAAGTGTTTAAAATCATTGGAATTAGAAAAGGAAATTTTAAAAACATATAGCCCCCTATTCAGCCAAGTGAAGATCATGGCGAAGGAGTGTGAATTTCAAAAATCTGATTGCACCATTGGATTCCTCATAAAAAATTGTGAAGGATTGAGTCATGAGATGATTGATTCTAAAGAAGGAATCATTTTTTAAAAATCAAAGGAAAAGGGAGAAATTGTTAAGTTAATGTTAAAGTGTTGGAACCAAGTTGTTTTGTGTTTAATATGGCCTATATTTATGCTTGGTTTAATAGGCATTGAGAGGAGAAACTAAGGAGAAGCATTGCTCTTTGGAGTAATCATTGGACAAGCTTTTAAAAAGGTAGCTTTGAATTATAATTTGATTGTTTATCTTGCTTATTTGTTGTGATTTGTTGGTTGCTTGGATTGGAGGAACTGTGTGGTGATTTTGATTGTTTGATTAACATTAGTTATGTTTTGGCCAAATGCTTTGTGGTATGTCAATGCGGATATTATAGTGTTCCTCTCCTTGCATGATTTTTTGTATGAATTCCTATATATTGGGAATGGTTTGGATTGCATGACATGTCACAATTAAACTTGCATTGATTTACACGATAATTATAATTCATATACTACTAAGATTTCTTTGAAATCTCACTCCTCCTATGTCATTTTATGCACTAATTAGGAAGTGGACCAAGCATGGAGCAAGGGAAAGAATTGGCCTTAGAATGAAATGGCTTTATGAATACTATGTTATGTTAGAAACTTTTATCAAGTGTACTAAACCCTATGTTGATTTTATGATAAGTAATGGATGATATTTTGATGTAAATTATATTGTTATTCCATGTTTCAATGTTGGAATTATGGTTGATGCATTGTAGAAAGAATGTGGATAAAGGAAAAAGAAGAAATAAATAAAAAATGTGGTAATTAGGGGATAGAAATTTCCTAAAAAGTACCAAACTTGTGGCACATAAAATAATAGGGAATTGTTAGAGTTTGAATCTAAGATTTTGCAACTTAAAAGATCTCATTTTTAGCTTTAGAAAAGTGATAATTCATGAAATTTGGAGTTGTGTGCTAAGAGTTATGCCCTTCCAAAGTTGGGCAAAAATATTAGAAATTTGAAAATTTACTAAATAAACAGTGCACTTTGATGAATTTCCTGGAATTATTTTGGATGAAATTGGACCTAATGAGTATCTTTTCTCCACAGAACTCTTAGCAAGCTTTGTGTGAAAATTAGAACCACATCATTTTGATTTTTCTAGATTTAGTTTTGAAATTTCAAAGTTGGCCCATTTTCAGATGAATAGTGTACGGACAGAATGAATAGTAAAATTCTGGAATTTAAAAATTTTCATCTAGAAATGTTACGAAACGACTTATATTGTTTCCAATTAACGTATAATGAGATATAAAGAGAGGTGTGACAGAATGGCCTAAGAGATTGGTTGACACAAAGAGGAATTAATTATGTTAAAAATCAAGGAAAAAGAGGTTTAGTTGAGTTTAATGTCAAGCGTTAGTGTTTATGCTTGGATTATTAGTAATTTGGAATGTGGCTGTGTTGGTTTGATAGGCATTTTGTTACACGTTACTATTAGGGCGACTTAGAGTTTAATTAGAACTATTTTAGATTACATTGGATGGTCTTGGGCTTAAAAATCCATGAAAAATGTTGATTTTTGAATTTTTACTGTTCATTGGGTAAAAATCTAGTTTTCTGATCCAACTTCAAAAATTCATAACTTAATGTAAAAAAAATCAAAATAGAGTGGTTCAAATTTCATAACTTACAAAAGTGTCAGGTTTTTATGAAAGTCACCTCTGTCTTTTTGGTAAAAACTCTTTTTACATATTCTAGACCTTAATTTTGAAAAATCATTGAAAATCGTATAGTTGGTCATTTTTAACATGCTGCCTATTGATTTAAAGCTCATGACGTGAAATTTAAGTATACCAAATTTCATGACGAAATTCATTCGGGAACTTAAAAAAAAACATGGCTCTAATTTGGCGTCCTGCTTAGGGATTACAACACCAACCATACATACTTATACATAACCAAATATAAATGTTTCCTCATGGTTCATCACCATATTTATCCTTAGATTTGTAGCCTCCCTTTTGACAACATAATTCAAGTAAATCCCAAACCCCTTAAAGCTTCCATCTTTGTTCTTAGAATTTTTAGAGTTTATTCCTTTAACCCTAAAAATTCCCTCTTGACTCATCTCTGCATGATTTTTCATGCAGATTCAAATATCTACTTGGATTTAACAAAAGAAAATTCCTTCTTGTAGTTTCAGCTTGGCCAAACCAAAAGGGTTCAATATCCAAAAATTACAGCTTTGATTCTATGGCTTCCAACACTTGTTCTTTCGGTTTATCCTACACCATTTTCCATTTTGAACACAATGGAAGCCTCAAAACTTTGAAAAACACATCCTAAGGTCCAGTTCTTGACTTGGATGAATTGGTCCTCATGAAAAACAAGGAAATCACTTCAAAAACAACCTACAATCACTTGAAACAACTAGGAACTATCATGCTTTGAAATGTTCTACCAAGTTTTAACAACCAAACTTCCTTTCCCACTCAATAAACATTTCAGCCAACTCAAGAAAAAGGGGAGAACCTGAAATTTTAACCATAAAACTCGAGCAAACAAGGTAAAGGACAACTTAGAATCAAAAATTAACCTTGGATCTTCGTTGGATGATCAAAGTTGGTGCCTTTTCTCTTGATTTCCCTTCAAGCTCACTCTTTTCTCTCTTGCTCTCTCCTTGGCTAAGACTCAAGTCTAATTTAGGGGGAGGAAGAGCTCAATTAAGTGCACAAAATATCCCAACAACTATCATTTAATGAGTTGCCAAGTGTCACCTTCCTACTTAGTCTTGAAACTTCTCTCTTAATTAAATAAATCATAATGTAATTAAATTCTAAAGTCAAGATCCTTTCCACTTAATGCTTGACACTTGGAAAGCTTAGTTACTCTCTAATAAAGGCTTGACGAGTGGCAATTCGTGGGCCAAGTAAAGTGTAAGACTCTAGTCTTCACTTTATCGGTGCACTTTTACTCTGAGTTTAATTTCTTTTCTATAAATTATTCTCCTCATTTTTCTCTTCTCAAAATTCTCTCTTTAGCTCCAACTCAATTTTCCATTAATTAAATAAGAAGGAAAACTATTTTCCTTTTCATTATTGATTTTTCCACTTTTCTAAATAATTAGGAAAAATCTTAGATATTTGAGAGTCTCTTTTTAATCCTATTATTTCTTATAATTCCTTGGGACGTTGTAGGAATTTTTTCGGGATTTTATTCTCCTTACAAATATTTATTTGGAATTTTCCAAATAAAAGGCCTTAAATTAGCCTAAATCATCCTTAAATTCCTTTGTAATTTCTCTAAGGGTAATTTGGTCATGAAACCAATTTTATAATCCCATATAATTCTCAAAGGATATTATCCTTATTTTTTCATAATTTTCCAAGACTTGGAAATACTTTTCCATAATTATCTTTGACCAATTTTTCTTAATTAACCAAAATTTCATAATTGTCTTGGAAAATCATAATAATCATTTTCACCAAAATTCTTCTATTTCTCCTTGTCATTTTTGACCCTTAATTAATATTTCTTATTCCTAATTACCCTATTGTCGGATGTGACACATTTTACAAGAAATCAAAGAGGAGCACAAAAGTACCAAAGAGGCCAAATTGATTAAGCAACTAAAAGGTAGCATTGAACTCATAATTTGAATGCTTTCTTGCTAGTTTAAATGTATATGTGTTATTTGATTTATGTTGCTATGATGTGATTGAACAGATTATGTGGTTACGTATGGAATTCTATGTTGAATATGCCTTAACAATATGTTATGAGGAATGGAATAATGGCTTGATTGATGGCTCTCTTTCCATGACAATTGATATGCACAGGAAATATTGCATAATGATGTTGAATTCACGTCATATTTTTACATAGCATAAATTGCATGATAATTATAGTTTATTGCTACTGAGATTTCTATGAAATCTCATTCCTTTATGTTTAAACATTCACCAATTACGGGTTGGATCAAGCAAGGATAAAGGAAAGGAGATCATATTATGCCTCCTTGAAACAATATTTGTAATTATTATGGATTATTTTAAATCATGTTGAATGTTTGTACTAATGATAAAAAATTATATGTATGTGAATATTTGATCAAAGAATCATGTCTTAGTGTCACACCTTACTTATATAATACCTTAGAGTCTATTTAGAACTATTTTAGACCACTTTAGATAGTCTTAAACTCATAAAAATGCAAGATGGACGTTGATTTTCAGAAAAACACTGTTCACTATGCATTTTTCAGATTACATGGTCAACTTTGAAAAATCATAACTAATTTTAAAAAATTCATATGGAGGTGTTCAAAAATTCTACAGAAAATTCTTTGAATGCTCTTTAAGGGAAAAATATTAAAATGGATTATCTCTTGCCAATCTTTACAGCTTATTCATTAAACTTTACTGTTCATTTGGTAAGTTCTGAAACATTCAGATTTCTTGCCTCAACTTTGGAAATTCGTATCTCTTGGTGTACACATCCAATTGAGGCCATCTTCCTCTCATTTTAAATATTGGAATATGTACTAAAGCCTTCTAAATTTGATGGCTTAATTTGTTCATTTGATAGGTCAAACTGGAGCTTAAAGCTGACTGCTCCAGAACCTACGTTTTTCTCTTTACCTTTTCTTACTTTAATTCTTTTTATTAATTTGGCATACATAACTTGGGCTTACTCTTTCTCATTCATTCTCATACATTTTCACTCATGCCATAGACGTTCTAAACAAATATATTGCATCATGGGCATCCATAAACATAATTTACAAAATAGGAGAATTATATATTCATCAATAATTTCATTCATTAATATGAATAATTCTCCACTTTCTTCTCCTTCCTTCTCATGCCATTACTACCCACTATTGATTGATCTAAATGGTTGGTTAGGGAGGATTGAGATTCAGGAGAATCTTAGTAGCAAGCAATACCACATTAATCATGCTAGATGGATGCTAATGCACTATATGCAACTTGCTTGTTCTCTTGTTAGTTAGTGACATATTAGCATGCCTTAAGCTACCTCCTTGATGCATGGCCATGGAGATATAATCTACTCATCATGAACAACAATTATAGCAGCCAATACCTGTCACAACAACATTCAAACATCATGTACATAGCGACACACAAGCATACAACATTAAGCAATGACAATAGGTAAGTTCACTACCTTACACTTGAAGCTTTTCTCTTACTTTTCCTTTGATTCCCTTGACTTCCCTATCAGGTGGGCTTTCAGTTAACATCATTAAGCATCCTCTTGGATGTTCCAAGGTCTTAAACGTAGCCACAATGATCATACTATCCATTAAGACTAAGAGATTATATAAGGTTCAAGACTAGCTTTGTAAAAATCATTCTATTAGGCCAATCTTGCACAATTTTACCCAAGAAATCCAAATATGAATTGGATTATTGAAAACCCAACTCCTTCCCTTCCAAACTACTTTGGTCGAAATGTACCCTTGGAATTCCTAAATTCTATTTTTGATCCTAACACTTCCAACTTCACTTTCTCAACTTGTTTTCACATGATTTTCCATTCTAAATCCATTAGAAGCCTTAGAATCCTCAAAAACACATCCTAAGGTACAGATTCCAAGTTGGTTGAACAACACACCCAACATCTATATCATATAATCTTTCAAGTATCAACACAAACTACTTGAAACAACCTTTATCCAAAGTGTTTTAACTAGACTTAACATCAAAGCCAAAACTCACATTTACTGAGCTTAGCATAGAGCTATTTTTGCTTTAGTGTACTCAGAATAGTTCTTAGATGCTGCTCATGTTCCTCTTGAGATTTAGAATATATAAGGATGTCATCGATGGAGACTATGACAAACCGATCTTTGAGAATATCATAGCTTTAGCCAGTTGGTCTAGCAAATTATCAATCCATGGTAGGGGATACTTATTCTTCACCGTCACCTTGTTTAGCTCCCGGTAATCTATGCACAACCTTAGACTACCATGCTTCTTCTTAACGAAGAGTACTGGAGCACCCTGGGGAGATACGCTAGGTCTAATGAATCTCCTTTCTACAGCTCCTCTATCTGTTTCTTTAACTCTGTCATCTTGTTTAGAGCCATTCGGTAAGGTGCTTTCGATATTGTCTTTATATACCTTACTTATTCCTTCTGTCAACTCCAGAATATCTTTTCTTACCTTAATTTTATCCTCCATCTTGCTGAACTTAGTGCATTCTTGCTAATAATGGCTGACATTTCTGGCCTATGCACACTCTTACATTACTTCCCAGGGGTCACCCATCATTGGGCTACTCTTATCAGAGCACACTTAACTAAACAGTGCTGACGGGAATCTGAGGCACTGATGCTGATAGGCTCAAACTCTGGTACTTTGTTGTCTTAGACCCTTCTTATTCTATTTTGTCCGGTCTCTCCATCTTATACTCTTAACTCTAGCCTCATCTTATAATTTCCATTTAAGTTGTCTCATGGGTATTTTCGTTATTTCTCTTCACAAAAGAGTCTTAGAATATTTATTTCCCGTTTTTTAGGATTTTTCTAGAATTTTTTGTATACTTTTCATTTTTACCCTTATTGGCCTGTACCTTTTTGAATTTACAGTTTTACTCTTGGTTGGGCTCAACCTTATAAAACATTTTTTTTAGGCTTCTAACTTAACCTTTCACCTATATGTAGCCTCTTTCTTCTTTTTGGGTCCTTGAGACTTTACTAAAACCTCTAATTTTGATTACACTTTAGCCCTTGGAACTTTGACTTTGCAGTTTAGTCCCTATCCATGTTCTAGCTTCCTTTCA
Organism: Neltuma alba; assembly: GCF_004799145.2. Classification (NCBI taxonomy): domain Eukaryota; kingdom Viridiplantae; phylum Streptophyta; class Magnoliopsida; order Fabales; family Fabaceae; genus Neltuma; species Neltuma alba. The sequence continues at coordinate 105,498 of NW_021635379.1, forward strand.
CCTCTTTGGAACTTCTGCTCAGATGGACTTGGTAGCCTACCTTCTTTAGGCTATTTTGTGGGCTTCTAAGCTTAAAATCTGGGATGTGATGCTTAGCATGGCCTATGTGACTAGAATGGTTATATGGATTGAAAGGGAAAGAATAACCAAGAATGGTAATTTAGGATGATAAAAGTTGACTTTTAAGGGTAAAGTTTGACCAAGGAAATTTTGTGCAATTGATTGAGTCTTGAGCTAAAATTTGGCAAGCTTATAGATCTCATTTTTATACTTTAAAAAAAGTAGTATATTATTAAATTTAGAATTTTGTACAAAAAGTTATGCCCTTCCAAAATTAGTCATAAATCCAGAAAAATTAAAAAATAACCATATGAATAGTACCACTTTGCACGAAATCTGGGATTAATTGATAAGTTCTGGATGCCAATGAGTGTTTTTTCTTTAAAGATGGCACTAAGAGCTTTAAGTAGAACTTGGAACCACTTCATTTTGATTTTTCTAGAATTAGTTATGAATTTTCAAAATTTGGCTTTTATTAGAGTTATAGTGAATAGTAACCCAAATTTAAGAAAATTTAAAGTTCAAAAATTTCCAGCTTAAGGCCATGAGAAATGATTGTAAATGGTTCCAATTGAGGTAAAATGAGGTCTAGAAGTAAGGTGTGACAATAATCATTAATAAGGCCTAAATCAATAGTTTAATTCATTTCCTAGGGATGACCATTGTGTATATTATATTTATTTCATTGTTAAATTTATTCCATAATTATTATTTATTATCCTTGCATTATTTATTTATTATTAGTTCTTATTCTTACATTTATTAGTTATTTTGTGAATAGGAAATGGATAGATCTTATTAGTAAAGTTCTAATCAGTAGGGCTCTAATGATAACAATAGTTCCTCTACCAGCAAGAAAAGAGGTAGAGGGTGACCTTTGTGTGATAAGACCACATAGCCTATAAGGATAATAGTACAATTCGATGATGATTTGAAGGCAATAAGTCCTAAAGGGGCTCAATTGAACATTTATGTAGGCTATGTTGCACGCAATAAGATTAGTATTAAATACACTAAATAGGGGTTAATGGACCAAAATGTGAAAGACAAAATTTAGGAGGATACTTTGGTACAATTTGAATTCTATCTTTCCTTTTTTTTTTTAGTTGTAATTATAATGATTATTTACTTCTAACTTTATTATATTTTATTGTAGCTCAATTTTAATAGTTTTGCTATAGAGGAGATGAAGCATCGTATATTAAAGCAAGTGGATGAATAGTAGAGAGAGTTTAAATCTATACTTACAAGAGAGTACCTTTGTGGATTAGGAATAGATGAGCATCCTAAGGATCAATTTCCCTTCATTGGTTACAAGGCATGGTAGAAGCTTGTCAAGTAGCAGGAAGACCCTGCATTTCAAGTTTGGTTTTTTCAAACTTAGTTATTAATGAGTTTACATTTTAATTAACTAAACTAACTTTATTGAATTTTTTTCATTGTCATAAGCACTGAGTAGGAAGAACAAACAAATATCTGACTAAAATATGTACCCACATATCATGTCTTTTTGAGCTTAGAAATACCAGAAATGGCCTGAATTTGATAGGCTACCAGACTCCTTTTAGCAGAGGTCCCAAAGATGAGAAAGGAAGTCAAAGTAGTTTTAGGGACTAAACTACAAATTGAAAGTTTTTAGGGACTGAAGTATAATCGAAGCTAGAGGCTCTAGTAAAGTCTCAAGGGCCCTGAAAGGGAAAAGAGACTAGATACAGGCTAAAGGTTAAGTTAGAAGCCTCAAATAGATAGTTTTATGAGGTTGAGCCCAAGCAAGGATAAAACCATAAATTCAAAAAGTTACGGCTATAAGAGGTAAAAATAAAAAGTATACAGAAAATTCCAAGAAAATCTTAGAAAATGGGAAATAATACTCCAAGACTCTTTTGCGAAGAGAAATAATGAAAATACTCCTAAGGCAGCTTAAATGGAATTTATAAGGTTATAACCGGTAAAAAATACACTAATTAAGGTAATTATTTAAAATAGCAAGAGACCTCAAAAATATACGCAAAAATGAGGATAAATGGTTGAAAAGTTGTACTAATTTATAAAATTAGTCCCATAACCAGAAGGGTAATGGAATGTCTTTAATAAAATAAAAGGCCAAAGATACCGTTAAAAAGGACATTCTAGTAAATGACTTTTATGCAAGGCTTAAATGAAGTTCTATGGCCTGAGAAAATTTACAAATATTTGCTAAAATTAAAAGGAATTTATGAGTCTAATAGAAGAATTTTCTGAGCTCTGGAAGACCATCAAGAAAGTCGGACAAACATGAGTCAAGTAAATTAGAAGGAAACTTAGAGACTAAGTTTGATCCAAGGGTCAAAATCCAATCTTCTCCCTTTCTTTTCATGAGATTTTGCCATATGGCATGATGAGGCAAGAAAGGAGCTTGATGATGTCAAGGGTATGATGTCATAAGGATACCTGGCAAGTTCTTGTGGTAGAAGACTTCAAGCTTGGACAAGTAGCTTTGAAATTGTCACATTTTATCAAGGGCAAAATTGGCAACCCTTGTCATAATTTTGGCTATAAATACCCTACTTTGGAAGAGCATTTTGGTAGCCATTTATAGAGTAAAAGCTCTAACAGAGAAAAACGTGGGGTTGAAGGCCCAGAAGAAGGAACAAGATTCCAGTTTCAAGATCAAGGTATGTGATGATTATAGCATCTGTCTTGATGCCTATTTCAAATAAGTTGCTATTTGTATCTAATTCTAAAATTTGGCATGATTAAAGTACACTCTATAAGATTTAAATCCATAGGCAGAACACTTCATTTGGATATGTGTACGATTTATAGTGATTTTTCAAAGTTAGGCTTTAAAATCTAGAAACAGTTTTTAACCATTGGAAGAGTAGAAAATTCTGTACAATTCTGGTACTGTTTAACATAGAATTGATTCCTGAAACTATTGTTTCTTTAAAGACAACTTAAGGAGCTTTCAGTAGGACTTGGAACTACTCAGTTTTAATTTTTCTAGAATTGATTATGAATTTTCAAAATTGAATAAAAATTCTGGAATTTCTGTGTGAACAGTACCCGTGAAGCAAAATTTCCAAACTTGATCTTCTTGAATCTAAGGCCATCTAAAGTGGTCCTAATTGACAAGAAATGAATCTTAAGGATGGGAAATGATGAGATTTATATTAGAAAAGCTAGAAATAAAGCCCTAAAATCAAGAGGAAGGGTTAAGGTTCAAGAGAGCTAGTCTTGAATATTATGTAATTTCTTAGTCCTAATTGATTGTATGATCAATATGGTTATAATTATGACCTTGGAACATCCAAGAAGATATTTATTGATGTTGATCGAAAGCTATTATGGTTAGGAAGTCAAGGGAGTCAAAGGAAAAGCAAGAGAAAAGCTTGAAGTATAAGGTAGTGAACTTACCCTTTTGTGCTTGATGTGGTATGTTTATGTGTTGGTTTGTAATTATTGATGTTTGAATAATGTTGTGACATGATGATTGTTGCTAAAATGATGTTTTTAATATGTTCCTATGGCCATGTATTTTTATACCAAGCATAAAGCATGATGGCGTGTCACTAGTTAACTTAAGTTTATGGAAAACTACATACCATACGCTAGCATCCATCTTATACATGTATATGGTAATGTTTGCTACTAAGATTTTTCTAAATCTCAACCCTCCCTAACCAACCATTTAGGTCAATCAACGATAAGCAATAATGGCATGAGAAGTAGGGAGAAGAAAGTAGAGAATTATTCTTATTAATGAATGAGACTGTTGATGAATGTATAATTCTCCTATTTTATAAATTATGTTATGGATGCCAATGATGCCATGTATTTATTTATAATGTTTACGGCATTAATGAAAATTTATAAGAATGAATGGGAAAGAGTATGTCCAAGTTATGTATGCCAAAGAAATAAAAATAATTAAAGTAAAGAGTGGTTAAGGGATAAAACATAGGTCCTAGGACAGTGAGTTCGTAACTCCAGTTTGACTTATCAAATGAATGAGTTGAGTCACGAGATTTAGTAGACCTATAGTACACATCCCAAGCTCTAAAATGAGAGGTAGATCACATACATAAGGAGATATAAATTTTCAAAGTTGAGGCACAGAATTTGGAAATTCTAGAATTTACCAAATGAAGAGTAGAGTTTAATGAATAAACTGTACGAATTGATCAAGGATAATTTTAGTTTGGTATTTTCTTCTTAAAGAACTTTCAAAGAGCTTTCATTAGAATTTTAGAAAACATCAATATGATTTTTATAAAATTAGTTATGAATTTTTGAAGTTAGGCCTGTAATCTAGAATTTGAACATTGAATAGTAACCTGAGTAATTATGTTAAAATTTTAAATCCACGGGCTTGTGTCGTGATCCGCTTGAACCATAACGCTTACTACTACATACTCGAAGGAGTTAAAGGAAGGACGTTTTACTTGACCTGTGACTACAAGAAGAAATCAAGAGAGTTTGAGCTTAACTTAGTCAAGAGCATAAAATGAAGATGCAAAAGATGCATGAGGAGTTTGATGCCAACTTTCAACAAGTTATGATGATGATAAGTACAACCAGATTCTAGATACCTCAAGTGTCTGAGCTGTCACAAGTAATAATCATGTCTTTTTAAGGTTTATCTAATCTAATTAAGTTTATTTAATTTTTCTTAAGTAATTTCTTTTCATTTCTCAGGGTTCACCTGTGGTTAAAAGTGAAAAAGGTAGTAATAATTAGATGACAATAGACTACCCTGTGCTCTCTATGTGGACATTGATAACCCTCACCTCCTCACTAATGGAAATGGTCAAGCATTCAAGGGCTCAACAATTCATTGTAAAGAAGTTCCAAAGGACCAAGTGAGAGTGATAGTGGATAAAATTCGTAATGACTAGGGTGGTAACCAAAGCCCAATTATACTGATGAGGTTCGATTATTGTTTTAAGCTAAAAGAGGTTTCATTCTATGGCCGAAAAGACTTGTTTCAAAACTAATAGCAATGGTAAAAAAAAAAGAAAAAATAAAAAAGGCGACAATAAAGAAGGCAACAAAAAACATAGTTCATGGCCTTAAGCCCTTTAATACCGACGTCGCATTTAGATTTAGAAGTTTAGTGTTGCTTCATTCCATAGTGCAAGAAATAGAGCAGCCACTTAGTTTTAATATGTCACTAGGGATATTCAGTTCAGAACTAAAATATGACTTCACCATTGACAACAAAGACCTCGCTGACTTCCTCAACTTTCAAGAGCTGGATGCAGTGTTCATATAGTTGGCTATTTTGTAAGTTATAATATTATTTTCTTATTTTATGTTATACTTAAGCACGTCCTAACCTTTTTCTCATTTGAACAATAGACACCTTAGTTACATCTACACAAAATAAGGAAATGAGGACACATATGGCTTTATGTGTTTGCAAAAAGTGTAGGGAATATCGAACAGTCCAGAATCGAGATTGTTGTACATGATGACTACAATGACCCAAACTAAGAAGCCAATATACTTTGCACCTTATGTTGAAACGAAAGCATATTATTGTATTTGGAACACACACAGATTATATATATAGAGTTATAATAAAATGATTCGTATTTTGTAGTTATCATTAGATTCTTCTTGTTTTTGCCCCAATGATAACACCATATACTAGTTCGATTCTCTCTGTGGAGCACCACAAGATGAAACCAAGAATGTCATTGAGGTTTAAGTTTATGTTTATAAATTTATTAGGTATAAGGTTTACAATAACGAGCTATGATGCCATTTTTTTCCTAATCGTTGATAGGACTTTTCAAGGATTCAATGTAGTAACTAAAAGGAAAAAGCCACCACCATCATGTATTCTCCCAAAAGTAAGATGTTCTGAGCTAAGTTTTATATTTATAAATGTTTTAGATGGTAAAGCTAAATATTTTCTAATGTATTCAATTCCATTTTTCATTTTGTTAGTACCACTATCAATCTAGGAGTTTTGAATATAGATATTATGTGTCCACTATATGCATAACATCATTGAGATAGGGGTTACTGAGAAATTAGATGAGGTCAATAGAAGTTACAATGTGATTCTTCAATTTTTTTTTCACATTTTTGATCCAATTGATTAATTACTTTGTTCATTTTAATTTACAACCATTTCAAGATAGTACGAAATATGAACCCGACAAAATCAATTCAATGAGGGATGGATTGTCAAGAACATTATTTGAGAATATGGGTTGGTAAACATTTAGTGTAATTGAAATTCAAAATTTTGGCACCAATAGTTGTATTTAGGTTTTTTGGTTCATAATTTATTAGGTTTAGTTGAACTATAGATTGGTTAAGTTGTTGATTATTAGGCTTTGTTGAATTAGGATTGATATTTTTAGTTATCTTAATGCTAGATTTGAGTTTTAGCATTAAATTTATTGAATTTAGGTCTATAGGAAATTGTGTTTTAGCTTTCAATTGGTTTTGCATTATTTTGGTATGTTTGGCTAGCTAGAATTGGTCTGTTTTGGTATGATATTGTTGGAAGGTTGTATACAAATTCAAATAAATTAAACTTTTCACGACGGTTATTTTAACAACCACTGTGGAAAGTACTTTTGACTGCAGTTAAGTAAATAACTACCATGGTGAGCCCTATAACAGCATTTATTGCGGCTTTCCATAGCAGTTATTTCCTAAAAATTGTCATGAATTTCCTAGTTTTTTACATCGATAGTAATCATTATGCCTCTAAAACTACTGTGAAAACCCTTTTTAACTGCCGTACAAGAGGTTTGCTGCAATAGAACCATCAAATAATGAACAATACAATTCACATTTAATATCACTTCATATACAAAAAGTCAAGTTGATAACAACTCTAAACTAGAATTCTAAGAGCTAAACTTTATGAAACTCCATCACAAAAGAACTTGCAATAAACTTTATAACCGTAAAGCTAATAACATCTTAATTTCCTTAAAGGAAACACAAAGCCCTATAGACCTCACTTATCACTCTAAGACCACAATTCTTGACGAAGTTGTTGTGCCAAAAGGACTGAGATAAAATCAATCACTTTGATGGTGTGGTCCTCATCATAAAAAAAAAAAATCATAAATTGAGAAACAAGCAAATTTAAATCCATTAAGAGAATATAATAAGTAGCAATTTAATTGAAAAATTCATAAATTATAACAAAACCAAAATTATTTTTGACTAAATAAGATGTTGCCTCTTTGACTTTTTTAGTAGTTTCATCATGAGTAATTTTGCACATGAAATAGATAATATATCATCCACACTCCGTCTTCCTTAGTTACTGAGGGTATTGCAAATCATTAGCAAATAGCAAAAATGAACAAAGTTGTACATGAAATGGTTGTCAATGAAATAACTTGAGTTCAAACCAGCTACATTTAGTTGTATCCAAGTCATTGGTTATTTTACCTTTATGCTTCCCACGCGTCATATAATATATATATTTAGAGCGCTATCATTAAATAAAAATCACAAGATATTAAAACAAGTTATACTAGTCAAATCAATGACGTACAAGCAAACTTATGTGTTGAAGAGAACTTTCATCTCATTGCATGAGCCACGACCCAAAAAATCAAATTAATAGACGTTGTCATTAGTGAGACAAACAACACACAAACTCTAATGATAACTAAAACATATAACGGATTTAAATGGCATAAGATTATACAATTATTCTCAATAAACTAAATATGAATGAAAAGATAACTTGCCCTTCAATAATTAGTGCTAGATAACAAGATAATTTGATTTCTCCAATTGTATTGCCCATGTATATGATCTTCCTATTTAGTGAGTTATGTCTCTTCTAAACAGCAGCAAGGCATAAAAATCGATGTAAATCACTTTTCTCCATTGAGGTACATATGTTTAAAGTAGTCATTGAATTGAAGTTAGACAAGAATTAGTGAGTATGTAGAAGCTGACAATTAGTTCACAAAAGTTAAACATAAAAAATAAACTTACATGATTACTAATTGAGCTCATGATATTTCTAATGCCTTCATAGATAGGAACTCCCTAAGATCTTATTGTCCATTTGAAAGAAATATGATTTTTCTTTATTCACAATCCTTATAGGCATCTTTAAGTTGATCTTGTTAATTGTTTTATGAAGTTCAAACAGCTGGGCCAAGCGGGCAAATTTCTCAGCATCTTTAATGTCCTAATGAAACATAAAATAAAGATAAGTCTTATAAGTAGTATGTTCAAGAAAATTTGCATAATAGCACGGGATTTTCTATCATTGGACATAAAGTCTCATCTTAAATTTTCAAACCTATATTTATTAGGTCAGCTTTTGAAAAACAATAGTAAATTAGGGATGTAAATCCTCTACCTTATAAGTAGTGAATGTAAATGATTGAAAGGAATGATATTTTGAAAAATTAATATAATTGCTCACAAATAATTAACTATTTTACATAATTTCTTTTATTCGTATCAATAATAGCTTCTACTAGTACTAGGAATACAAGTTTGGCCCTATAGGGTCGCAAGCTTAAATGGGTTAGCCCTGCAGGGTCGAAATTTTAGAAATATCCCATTTTGCTAGGCCTGACCCTTAAGATGACGAGCTCAAGGCTAACCCACTAGCTTTTGGCTCATTTAAGAAAAATATAATTTTTCATATTTCCCACATGTTCTATCAAAAAGAATAAAACTAAAACAATGAAATTACTAATAAGTGATATAAATATGAATAAAATTAAGTCACAAACACAGAACATCATCGTATTTAAACATCCATTAACATGATAATGTACAATAGACAAATACTATTATCAATTTTTTGAAAATCTATCATCATTATCATCAATTACTCTTCATCATGACTATGCTCTTCTTTAGTGATAAAATATCAAATTTTGCTTCTTCATAGAAATTTCATTTTTAAATTTTGCAGTCTAGCTATTATTTTACTTTAGTTTGAGATGTATTATTGTTGAAACTCATAAATTTTTAATTCAAATTATAGAATCACAAATTATACAAGTATAAAAATACTCTCCTATTAAATTTATATAGTTTAAAAACATCAACACATATAACATAAATCAAATCATTATTAAAGTCCAAATTAACCTTTTTTTAAAATTTAATTGAACAAATTATTGTCCAAAACTAAATAAATCAAACCAGTTTGTGAAATTTAATTTCAAAGTGATAATAATAACTGAATATTAGAAATATCATTAACAATATAAATAAATAATATTAGCATTATATAAAAAATTATAAAAGGACCTAAACGAGCCAACCCCTAGCCCCACAGGGCCGACTCGTTTAAGCTATTGGCCCTATAGAATCAGCCCTTTTAAGCCTATTTTTCATTTGAAGAGAAAAATTTCAAGTATAAGCCTCCCAATTTTCAGGCTTAAATGGGCTCAACCAGACTCACTCAGCCTGTTTTTCTAGTCCGAGCTTCTGCGTTTAGCGAAATAGAGAATAGCCATAAATGGTCTTCTAGATGCCTTAGAAATGGTACAACACATATCTAAAAGTGCATTAAACTAATAGAAGCCGAAAGATATACGGGTAGCTGAGATTAAATATTTAGTGCGTCCCCACAACAATCCAAAACCTTGATCCTAATCTATGCTGAAAAGACACCCAAAAGAGAAAAGAAGAAAACAAATAGGAAGACTGAAAATATGTTAGGGACTTGTAAAATAAATCCATAGTATTTAAATATTTTTATGTGAATTAGCATAGCTTCTTCGAGACAAAATTAGTGTCATGAAAAGATTCACGCCAAGTGAAGGATCTCAATATCCTTGAAATAAAAGCTGCTATTGAAAATCAGATCGATTATTAAACTCGTTAAAGTAGTAGCTCAATGGTCAGTAATCCAGTTGTGTTTGAATCGTGATCAACTCCATCATTATTAAATAATACAATTTAATTAAAATATAAAAATATTTATAGATAATCCTAATAGTATTTTAATAAAAAACATTAATCCACAAGTAAATGGTTAGGTGAAAATCATACAATCCAACAAAATAGAATTCTTAAAACGTAAATTTTATGAATCGCTATTTTGTCTGTAATTAGGTTTTTTAACTCAAAACAAATTTCATTCATAGCAAACAAAAGAAAATCAACCTAGTTAACCTGTGCAAAACTTTTGATGAAATTGACCAAGAGACTAGTTTGTCAATTTATCGATTGATAGATCCAATCGAGTTGAGTTCTAATAGCATGAATAAAAGAGTATTATTTATCCTTTTAAAAAAGTCTTGCATAAATTTGGCTCACTATTCTCTTTTTAGCTCTCTTTATTCCATCTTCTAATATCATGATTCTCAAGCATTTTTATATCTATAATACATATAGAATCAAGGTATAGTTTTAAGAAGAGTATATAATAAGGAAAATTCTTTAATAATAAATTTAGTCTAATTCTCACATCCTTACATTACGACAGCAAAATTGTGAACAGTAGAAGGGAATCGCATGATGGGATCCCCTCTTTCACGCACTTGTTTTTTAAATGTTTTTAATTAAGTGCTCAAACATGCTTAGCTGTACTGTTAAACAAAGTGTTTTAGTAGTACAAGTAAGAATAAACAAAGGATTCTCTCTTTATCGTCGTGATCAATCCGTACTAAACACGGATTATAAGTAGTTTCTAGTAGATTACATTATACTACTTTTGATCCTTAATATAAGACCTAGTTGACTAATTTGATAAGATTAAAAAAATTAGTTAAATCAGTTATTTGTGATAAATATGTATTGTCTTTTTTATAATATCCTTACTAATCATGTGTATTAGTTATAATTACTATTTTTTGGAATATTTAACATGCGTAACTATTATAAAGACTACTTTAAAAAATGAATAAATATAAAAAACAAAGTGGATTGGGATCTTATATTTAGGATCAAATTAAATATCAAACTTACTTTTATATTAAGAATAGTAGAAGGAATTGGTGTCCCAAAAGAAAGAGCAAAGGATTTGGAAACTTTATTAACGTGACGATTTTTAAAATTTGGACTTTTCAATTCTTGAGACGACAGGACTAATAGTTTTAGAACTTTAGATTCTCTTACTTTGAGATAAACAATAAATCCACATATAATATAAAAAATGTTAAGATGTGCGGGTTGATTCATGTACTCTATATAATGCATGCACCTACATTAGTTTCACTACTAAAAAAAAGACTTTCGACAATGATTTTCAGCAGCAACAAAAAAAGTCGTAACTGAAAGTTGATTTTCAGCTATAACACTAGAAAATCGCTGCCAGCAGCGACAAAAAAGTCGTGGCGAACAAAAAATTACTACTAAACGTAAGACCTTTGGTGGTAACATTTTTGTTGCCACTGAAGGACTCACTTTAATTGCCATTGAAAGTCAACTTTCAGTGGCAACTATTAGTATCACTGCTGAATGTTTTTGGGGTTTCCATTCAACCTCAGACTTTTAGCGGCCACTTTTATATTTTATTTTACAATAATAATAAGCAAATTCAATCCAGCTCAACAGCAAGAAGATTGGATATGAATGGAGGTAGTCGCGAGTTCAAGCATCAAAGAAGACACATATAAAGTGAAAATGTTTGGGTGGTGATGTGGAGTTGAGGTAGTGATGTGACATGAGTGGTGATGTGATAACTATGTGGCGTCGGTAAAACCAATTTTTTCTCTAGCATCACTTTCAGCATCATTGAAAACATCTTTTAATGACACTTTTTTTGTTGCCACTGAAAGTTTTGAACCACGGTTGCTACACTGTTGAAAACTTTCAGTCGCAACTTTTTGTTGCCACTGAAAGTCAATTTTTTGATAGTGTTTTAACAACTTTGGATCTTATAAATTAACTATATATATGGATTGCAATTTTTCCAAATAATACTATTTTCTTGAGAAAAAAATATAAGAAAAGTACTAAATATTAATTTTCAGATGCAGGTGTTTTTCCCTGATAATGAGATTTTAGTTTTTGAACACTTGTTTCATCAAAACATTGTCTTGAAGGGATTGTCGTTTTTGGGTTAAAACATAGAAAAGTAAGAATGTAGGGCATTACACACACAAACATTAATTATGATAAAGAGCGCCATGATATTAAGAAATTTTAAGAAATATATAAGAAAAATATGGATGTACAATTTGCTAACTTAGGTATATTTTTAAATAAGCTTTCATCTTCTTTTTCTCCACTTTGATAGCACTCCCTTGCACTTGGCGGAATTTAATCATGTTTATATTCCCACTAATTTTGAGTAACTCTCAACATATAAAAAGATATGATCACGTAGTAATTAGGGAAACCCCACAAGGTATTATGCGTGTACAATGAAACTTAAGTTGGTAGTTGGGAGAATGACTCTTAGATTTAATGTAGTAAGTAAATAGTCGAAATTTCAGCACTTAATAATCATAAGGTTTTTTAATCTCGGACTTAAATGATATATCAGAAAAAAGAAACAACGCATTATCAACAAAATTAATGATGAAAAATTATTTCGTTAATAATTTCTGACAGGTTATATACTGATAAATTATTTTCATTGCCAATCCGTTGACTAAAGGTGTGACCAACAAAAATGAATAATCTACATTTGTTCATAATTAAACAAATTTAGAAAATCATGTTTTTATGTTTGAAATTTTTTTAATAAAATAAAGTTTTCCCATCCGTTATGCCTATAATGACTTGATTTTCGAAGAAAATGCATTCTTAAATTATTATATTTATTCTTATAATGTAATTATTTCTTTATTATTTATGTCCTAGGATATTAAATTGCATATATCTGTTTGCTATAATTATATCTCCTCAATAAAATGAAATAAATAATATAATATTATTATTTTCCCTAATTCTCTTCATGATTTTCACTTTGACATAGCTCCTTACCCCCATAATCCATTTAATAGTCGGCATAGTAACTTTCTAAAATTTTAAAATATAATATCAAAGCACATGGATCATTATCATGTAGGGGTACTCACAAGATGGGAGGTGTAACATTCCAGATTTTGAGCCTAGAAGTATAAGAAATAATTTGGAATAGGCAGGCTAATGGACCCTATTTGGCAGTAATTCCAAGAGTTCCCTAGAACGTTGAGAGGACTCCCAAGGACTGAATCGTAAAGTAAAAGTTTTCGGGAACTAAGAGATAAGATAGAGACTCTGTTGCGCTCACATCTAGTCATCCTGCAAAAAGGAAAGAAAGAGGAGTTGCCACCAAAATTTTAAAAGGTTAGTTTTGGAAACCTAAAAAAAACGTAGTCTATGAAAACCAAATAGGATTCGGGAGTTGATTGTGTGTGAGAAAGATGTTAGGCATCCCACAACACCCGTTCAAGAGAACGGTTACCCTAAGTTAACTACTCAAAATGAATATGGCCTTTTTATTATATTTTTAATTACCCTAAAAAAAGATAGAAACAAAGAAAAAAAATTTTATTTACAAAAAGAAAAAAATAAATTATTTATAAAGCTGGACTTGACCTAAAATAAGAACCTAGGGCCTACATACCCTTTAGAGGGATCAAAGCCCACGTAATTTGAGGGTAAAAATACATGTCACTTGGTTGGTATTTTTCAGAAAATATTTATTCAATTAAAAAAGTGTTTTTTGTGGTTTTTGTTGGAAATTGTGCCCTAGGGGCCAATCATTATGTTTTGAACATTGTTAATTTATGAATTTATCAATTACGTTATCATATTTGCATGTTTTCTGTGGTAACTATCCTTGGATAACTCATGGTTTATCCTAAATGTCCCTGGTCGGTCATCTATGTGGGAGCAAAGATGAAATAAGACCAGTATGACTTTAAAGATATATAGAGATATAAATTAAAGTCATAGGCACATGTAAGAGTACAAGGTGTTGGACCGACCCGCTATGAGAGAGCTGCATGGGTTAAGTCATAAGCTTCTCTCATATACAAACCACGTCACTATGCCCTTTGACCTGAGATCATCATGGATTCCTACATGAGAAACGCTTAGCTTTAACCTAGTCAAAAGTCACTTTTGACCGAGTGATCATAAAGACTGTGTTCAGGCTTAGTGGTTTTTCATGCGGAGGAATGTGAATGGTCAATATGGAATTTGTCCCTCACATTCGTAGAGAGACATTACTGGGCCCCTCGATGAGTGAGTCTGAGAAATGTATGGCCATACTATAATGGAAAGGTAGTTCCGTTTCTATACTCAGACTACTCAGGGATCGAGAAAGTAACGGTCATGAATAGGAGGATGACATTCTCCATGCCTCATCCATGACCAAAATGTCGTGTGACAAAAGGGACGTGATATGGTTGTATGAAAGGTTGCATCGTTCAATGATCCTCATATGTTTTGGGTAGTCGTGATGTCTTGCTAGAGACCGCTTACGACTTGTGGGTCATTATAGTTAATGGCCCACTGCCAACTTCATATGGGCCTACAGGGTCGCACACAAAATAGCCCGACACGAGTTATGATGTCCAGATTCATTGAATCTAAGATATGTCCAGATTCAATGAATAATATAGGGTGGACGTGTGTATATATATATATATATAAATTCGTATATATATATATAAATATAAAAGGTATTAATTGTTAGATTTAATTTATAAGGATAAATTAAATATATACAAATTAATTCCGTCATCTCTTTATTAAATAAATAAGTGAATTAAATCTGTGAGACGGGTTTAATTTAAACTATATTTATTTAATTGTTCTCTTATCTGATTAGGCAATATTTGATATTGTATTAATTTCGGAATTAATTTAGAGTTAATTTCGAAATTAAATATTATTAATTAAACCTATATAGCATCCTATATATTTGATATGAGGAGCTAGGGTTTAACTAAGAGAGAACCAACACCTAAGAGACGGCAAAGAGAGGAGAGAGGACGGATTCCCAAAAACCCTAGACGGACAGAGGCGCTGGCACGCCGTTCGAGGTTGAGGGCTACTCGTGTGGATACCGGTAGAGGAAGCCGACCGGAGTTGTCGACTTCGAACGACACAGGAGGCGAGCAGAAGCATCCTGAACGGCCGAATCATCAAGTCACCAGGGAATCGAACGCCTAAAGGTAATGCTTCTTACTACCTGACTTAAACGCGAACGGTAGATCCGGAAAGGGATTGAAAGTTTTAAAATTTTTCCGCTGCGCGTCGTCTTTCAATTCCCTACAGTTTTGTATTTTTTTAATATATGAAAACAAGTTTTCGTTATTTAGAAAATATTTTTTGAAAGAAATTTTGGATTATTCTCCTTGTCAAGGTTCCTATAACCTCACACGGGAGAATAATTGTTCAAGCCTGTGGAGGTTCTAAAAACCTCACACAGCTCTAAAAAAAACATTTTGAGATTACATGCACATATGTTAAAAAGATTTTCTATTCTATTATTTATTTATAAGCATGATGCCAAAATTATTTTCTTTCTTTTTATGTCAAAAGGAAAATTTGTATAATCACATTGGTATTCTTGTGGAGACTCCCATAGTCTCACATGGTTTACCAATAAATTTAGATACATGCAGAGATTCTGAAAACTTCACACGATATAGATTTTAAAAAGAGAAGCACTTTCGAAAACAAAAAGGAAGAACACTCAAAAATAAATCAACATGAAACTCAAGTTAAACATGATAGATAGGAATGAAAATTCATACTTGATGCTCTACTTATCAATTGGCTAAAAAAGAAATACATTATATAATAAGTTAATAAATAAAACCTATATACACATATTGGTAAAAAGACATGAACCCAAAATAGAATAAATGAAATAAAATGAAAATAAAAAAGAAGAAAGTAGATATGAAGATGAGTACATATGGGAGATAAATAGATAAAGGCATATTTCAAACAAATAAAAAAAAGAAAGGGGAGTAGTGAGAATTAACTAAAATCATGTTGGATTCAACCTCTAGCCATCACTGCTCCAGCTTGCAAATGTGATAACAATCACAAGAGTATAGGCTTTCCTTGGGTAGAAGAAAGAAGAAGATGAACAAAGGATTTCTCTCTAGTTAGGCCTACTCTCTCTTTCCCCAACCAAACTCACATTGCCATGAAATAAGATGAAGAAAAGCTCTCTATCTTGCCTCCTTTTTCACCGGGGCTCTAACCCTTATTCTCTTATTTATAGGCTCCACCTAGGGTTTTCTAATTTTCCTCTAATTTTCCTTGATTATGACTCATAATATAACTTCCTATTTAAGCACCAAATCATCATCAAATTGTGATTTTTTATTTTTGTTTTTGTTTTTTTTTTAAATTTTCACAATTATGACCCTAAAAGATATTTCTAAATTGAGGAGTCAATCATCTTAAGTGAGAAATCTTTATTTTTATTTTCTAATTTTTCTTATTTCCTCCTTGATGTGTCCACCTCAAATTTTCTATATTGGCTTTTAATTTTTATCTTTTATTTTATTACCATTTATTGTAAGAGGAATATTCTTATTTAATTTTTCTTTTTTGATTTGCCACATGGTGGACTTTTCAAACTTAGCCTCTATGAAAGAATCAAGGAGGATATCAATCTTTTATTTTTTTTTCCTTTTTCTTTAATTTTATTTATATTAAATATTTTTTACGGGGCTTAGACAAAATTGGGTGTTCACAATTGCCCCTTTTTACTTGTTCGTAGGTGAGAGAAGCGAGTTTCTTGCCTATGAAGCAAGTAAAGACAAGAACACACATTTTGTCCTGCCAAACATGCATGCAAGCAGATGGAACCAAGTTGTCCTAGAGACTAAAGAAGGTCAGGACAAAATACACTATCCATGCCCCTCTTTACTTGGTTCATAGGGGATAAGACAAGGAAAACAGGATAGTAGAATTGAACGTTCACATATTTTGGAGCGCCTAGTTGCATAAGACTTTAGTAGATGCCTGTCATTACAAAGTTTTGGAGGGGTGCCAGCTAGTACGGGGATTTGAAGAAGTGTCGGCCGTTTAGGCTTTGGAGAGGCATTAGCCACTACTAGGCTTTGAGAGTACCTGCCGCTATAGGGCTTTGGAAAGGTGCCAGCTACTACTGAGTTTTGAAAGGAGCCAGCTGTTGCTGGGCTTTTAAAGTGCTAGTCACTACTGGGCTTTGAGGGTGCCTGTTGCCACAGGGCTTTGGAGAGGTGCTAGCTACTACTAGGCTTTGAGAGTGCTTGCCATTACGAGGCTTTGGAGTGGTGTCAGCCGCTATTGGGCTTCAAGAATGCTTGTCATTGTAGGACTTTGAAGAGGTGCCAGCCGCTATTGAGCTTTGAAAGGTGCTAGCTGTTACTGAGCTTTGAGTGTGCCAACTGCTACTGGGCTTTGAGAGTGCTTGCTGCTATAGGGCTTTGGAGAGGAGCCAGCCATTATTAGGCTTTGAGAGTGCTTGCCATTATAGGGCTTTAGAAAGAGGTACTAGTCATTACTAGGCTTTGATAGTGCCTGCTGTTACAAGGCCTTGGAAAGGTGCCAGCCATCACTGGGCTTTGGGAGTACCTGCTATTATAGGGCTTGAAAAAGAGGCGTCACTAAACCTGTGATATCTCTTGTAATGTGATGCATTATTGAGTAAGGATGTGGATGAAAATGATACTTATGATGAAATATCGCTTAGGAAGGTGACAAATATGATGACGACTAGCATGATGATGTGTTGATGCAAAAAAATGCAATATGATGATGAGGTGATGATGCTAACAATGCTTATGATGAGATGCTAATGATAAGATGGGGATGTTGAGTACAAAAAAGAGATAGAGAGAGAGAGAGAAGAAAGAAACTATGATGATTCCTCTGCTTCGTCACGCTCCTAACCAATACCCCCACGTTCACCTGATACAATCGCATGTCAAGCTTCACATGAGTGCCATAGTTCTGAGCCCTCTAGCATAAGTTATGTTCTCTTTGATTTGTTAACCCCAAAGTGGAAATCTATTTAGGACTCCTAATAATAATCCTAAAATTGCACAAGTTATTTGGGAGTATAGGGCACCATTTGTTATTACTATGAATACTTATCTAGACAAGAGTTTTTTTTTCATTAAAAACTAGCTCTTATAAATAGTATAAAACCAGAGTACATGCGATTAAGAAAGAAAGAGCACAGAGAATAAAAAAGGACGAGGACCCATTTGAAAGAAATGGTCCCCTTAAAGCATGATAGGAATGTAAATTAGCACATGAAACTAGAAAAAAAAAGTCCCAAGGCAGATAGGAGATCCTTCACTTTTAGTTTTGCATAGTCTTTTTGGATGTCTTGCTTTGTTGCTCGAGATATGCATTCTTTATTTGAGTGATAATGGTGCCAACCCAAGTAAAACACAATCAGGATGCCTATACGATGGATGTGCAAGGTTTGTAGAGCTAAGAATTCCCCTCATCATTTACGTATGACTTCATTTTGTTTCCCATCTTCATGTCTTAGTTTATTCTTTTTGCTCTAACATTTGCCTAAGCTGCCCTTTTTGGGCTTTCAACTTAGCGAGCTTTTCCTTTTTTTTTTTTGCTACTTTAATTTTTGCCTAAGCCGCCCTTTTAGGTTTTCAACTTAGTGAGCTTTTCCTTTTTTTTTTTTTTGCTCTAACTTTTACGTAGATCGCCTCTTTGTGTTTCGCAACCTAGCGAGCTCCTTTTTTTTTTTTTTTTTTACTCTAACTTTTGCTTAAGCCACCCTTTTCGGTTTTCAACTTAGCAAACTTTTCCCTCCTTTTTTTTTTCAAACATAATATTTCTTTATAGCATCCGTGTTGATGGGCCTTGATAATTCTTGACCTTTCATGTCTGTCAAGATTAACATGCCTCCAGAGAGAGTGTGCTTAACGATATATGGTCCTTCATAGCTTGGGGCCTATTTACCTCGATCATCTTCCTGATTTGGCAAGATATTTTTGAGGACCAAGTCTCCTATTTTAAATTCCTTAGGTCCTAGCTTTTTGTTATAGGCCCTTGCTACTCTTGACTGGTATAATTACCCATGACATATCGTGGAGAGCCTCTTCTCCTCAATCATGTTTAATGTATCTATTCACTTTTATCTAAGTCGGACTCAACCAATATTCTTAAAGCTAGAATTTCCACTTCAATTGGGGTTATGGCTTCCATGCCATATACTAGGGAATAAGGAGTTACTCTAGTTGAGGTATGCATAGTGGTATGATGCCCATATAAAGCTTACAGAAGCATCTCATGCCAACCTCTATAAGTCATGGTCATCTTTCCAATAATCTTCTTGATGTTCTTATTTGCTGCCTCGATTGCATTATTCATTTATCACCTATAAGGTGCTGAGTTGTGATGTTTGTTTGATCTTAAATCGATCATATAACTCTTTGATTGCTGTTTTGTTAAGGTTTAGTGCATTATCAGTGATGATTCTTTTTGGCAACCCGTATTTTCAAATGGTATTGACCTTCAAGAATTTGAGGAAGGTCTTCTGCATAATATTGGCAAAAGAACTAGCTTCTACCTTGATAAATCCCAATTTTAATATACTATTTGATATCTTTTTGGGGATATTTATCAATTAAAATGAGATAATTTGTATTGATTGTGGATATTTTGAATTAAATACTAGTGGCACAAAATTAGAAATTTAAAAGAAAATCTTATCATATTTTATCTTTTTTTAAATAATTGATTTTGGGCTTTATGATAGTATCTCAATTTATCTTTTGCAGGTCTCAGAAAAGGAAATAAACATAGAAGGAAAGTTGAAACAAAAGGAAAAGAATTAAAAAAAAAAAGAAAAGAAAGGAAAGAAAGGGACGGAAGAGAGGGAAGGCATGGATTTTGGAAAGATATATTAAATCCATCAATTGCAAGACGGAGGATATATACACACAATCACGCCGCACACCGCTGGCACTCACACACCCTCAGTTCCTTCATAGCCACACGCAATATCACGCCGCCGCACACTACAATTCTCCACCTCCAGTCTTTACCTATTCTTTTCGGTCAAGAACGTGGCAGCTGCATTCTTTATAATCTTCCATATTCTTCTCCTCCATCTATCCTCCATGGCTACTGAATCTTTGGCACGAGTTGTAGCTTGGTTCAAGACTATGAGAGGCTGAGTTTCCTGTGCTCTTTGGGATTGAATTCAATGAGTTGAGTTTGGGAGCTACAAAGGGGAGTTTAATTCTAGTCCTTAGTTTAGACTATTTTGTTGATGATTTCTGGTTTGAAGTTTGTTATATTTGGTTTAAAGCTAAGAATTGCTAGTTGTAATTCTTGGTTTGCATTGGAATTGCTGAGATTTGGATTGGTATTTATAAGTTTGAGTACTTGGTTTATACATATATTTATGTTTATGCCTTTGTTAATTCATTGTTAGTGTGATTTTTGTGCAAGTTGTATAGAAATTATGCTTGAAGTGAATTTAACAAGTAATTAATGTTCTAATTGAGTATTAATTTAAAAGGAATAACTTATATAAACCAATCTTAACCACTTAAGTTACTCCCATATCATTAAACAAGCTAGGATAGTCATTGATTCATTCCTCAAGAGCATTCTTGTTATTGATTTCTTACGATTCAAATTTGCATTTTTCATTCTTTCTAAAAAAATACCAAAAAAAAAGTAATTTAGATTTATTTCTTATTCTCTTAATTAGTTTGATTAATTGAAAAATCCTTTTTCAACCCCTCCTTTCAATTCTTTGTCACTTAGTTAACTAAGGAATTAATAAAAAGCTCCTCAAGAGATTCAACCCGAGTTGTGCTTTACTGCATAATTTGGATTTATTTTTGATTTAACCCAAGGCGACTAAAAAGGTTCAAATCATACCTATCTAGTGAAATAGTCAATAGCAACAAGGATGAAGCGGTGACCATTTGAGGCATCTGGGTTGATTAGGCCAATAAAGTCAATACTCTACATAGAGAATGGCCAAGGAGATGCTAGATAATGCATTAGAGTTGGGAGAGCATTAGTCTTATTAGAGTAGATCTGGCACTTATGGCACCTCCTAACATAATTGACACAATCTTTCTTCATTGTGATCCAATAGTAGGCACATCTTTTAAATTTGCTTGATCATCGTGTGGCCGTTTGCGTGCATAGCACATATGCCCTCACGTATTTCTATCATAATCCTATGTGCTTCTTTAAGATCTACATAACACAACAATGTTCCATCAAAACTTCTTTCGTACAAGATATCATTACTGATAAAAAAAAGCCCATGGCCATTCGTCAGATGGCTTTCTTTTGGTTTTGTGTGGCATCCGGTGGATAAGTATAGTTTTCCATGTATACTTTGATATCGTGATACTATGGTAGCTCATCATGCCCCTCTCTAATATTCAAGCAGAAGGATGGTGACCTCCTGGTTTCAACCTAAATTGGCTGGACATGGACCCCATAATTAAGCTGAATCATGGCTGTCAGAGCAACTAAAGCACCGATGAAGCAATTTTTGTCTCTGATCTGTTAGTGGCAGTCTCACCCAAGAGGGAGGTGAATTGGGTAAGTTATAAAAATCTTGCGTATTAAAATACCAAGCTAAATAGAAATAGAGAGCGTGAGTTAGAGTGATTTCACTGTAGAGAGTGGACATAGAATTTATATTGGTTCAGTCTCAACCACTTGACCTATGTCCAATCCTCAAAACACCTCTGAGTATTTCACTACGCTCCAAGATTAATTGGGCTCTTGGTGCCGCGGTACAACAATTGATTCGCTCAATCACTCTCCCTTACTATCCGTAAGATTACAAACCAAACTCTTGAGTTTCACTCAGAAAGTAATTGAAGATGATAGATAAAGCTCTCTCGTAGAGTAAATAAATGAGAATCACTAAAGCTCAGTATTATCAAGAACAGAGTATTGAATGGAACAGTAAATTATTAGCAGAAGGTAGCTCGTGTATTCAATTCTTGCATTCAATGCTTTTTCGCGCCTTTTATAGTTGAGGAAGTTTAGTAACTGTTAGACGGAAGAGCTTTTAGCCGTTGAGAGTTCAGTTGCGTGTTTTCCTAGTTGCAACAGTTCTCGCCACTAATGCTTTTGACATGGTAGGTTGCGGACTACTAAGCAACCGTTGGATAACCGTTGAATTTTTCTCCGTAATTTGTAACAATACTTTAATCAAATAAGTTTTCCTTGCAGAGTAAGACTCAAGAACACAACTGAACAAATGAATATTGATTTATTGCAAAATGGAATCAATCAGTAGTTGACAGTATTGAACATGGAATGAACATCCTTGATTGAAGTCATGATCGATGACTAATTGATCGATCAAGTTATCAATCATTCAAAGTGAGAACTTTTAAAACCGGTAACTACATTTATCGATTAAGAGATGGATTAATTATTGATCGATCAAGTGATTGAAAAGTGAAAAGAATGACTTCAGAAAAACATGTAAAGAACAGTCTCAAGATCACTTTTTATTTTGAGATCCTTAAAATAGAGAATTAAGATAATCAAGAAGGTTGAGAAAAGCTCAAAGAGAAATAATCAACGTATTTTGATAGTTACTATAACTAGTTGAGATAAGTCAATGATTGATCAAGTGATCGATAAATATTTGATCGATCATGTTATCGATAAAGCTAAGTAGTAGAAATAGATTCCCAAGGAGTAATGATCAAGTACTTTATCAATAAATAGATGATGGATAAACTAATCGATAAAAGATCAAGAAAAATATTCTAAGAGAAAAAATCAAACTGTATAATTTATCAAATAGATGATTGATTAAGGATTGATCGATCAGGTGATCGATAAAACAATATCTGAAAGATTTAATTCATAAAAACCAAGAAAGAATTTGATCGATCACATTATGTGAAAAAGAAGGTTTCAGAAGATTGGATGATCGATCATTTTATCGATAATTAGATTATTGATCAAGTGATTGAAAAATAACTTATCACAGTAAAACAGTAAGATAATGATGATCGATTATTTGATCAATAAAATACTGATCGATCAAGTGATTGATAAAAGACTTTGACAGCAATCTTGAACAAAGCGATAAACAGGTAAGTTATGAAGCAAAGACAGAACAAGTTATCAAAAAACTATTAACCGATAATGTGATCGATAAATGGTGATTAAGACAAAACATAAAGTGAGTAGAGGGTTTTACCATTTATCTATCTTTTTATTGATGACTTAATTATCGATCATGTGATCG
This sequence comes from Neltuma alba, assembly GCF_004799145.2. Taxonomy (NCBI): domain Eukaryota; kingdom Viridiplantae; phylum Streptophyta; class Magnoliopsida; order Fabales; family Fabaceae; genus Neltuma; species Neltuma alba. The sequence goes on from NW_021635379.1 coordinate 128,677, forward strand.
ATAAATATTTACCAGACTTGTCCCATTATTTGACAGCTATCCGATCATTAGGCTATTGATCAATTGATCGATAATTTTCTGTAGACTTTTATACATAACTGAGTTAACAATGATCGATCAACACATTATCTATCAAGTTATCAATCAATGTTTCTACTTAGTTACTTGTTTATACATAAATATTATCTATCAAGCCATCTATAATCCCTTGATCGATCAGGTGATCGATCAACACAAATTCCTTAATTTGTTATCATCAAAACCGTAATTCTAACATGGTCATATGATGGAAGTCAATTGTTTCAAATTGTTTGATTAGCTCCACCAAATACCCTTGATAAGGGATTAATTTTGGGTCTTTAGTTTTCCATTCTTTGATTACTTGATAAATTATAAGAGCCAAGTCACTAAAAACTTCTAGGTTCTTAATGTCCATGTCAATGGCAGCTTGAAGGCTAGTAATGCAAGTCTCGTATTTAGCCATGTTATTGGTGCAGTTGAATTTTAACTTAATGGCAGTAGGAAATTTTTTTCTGCTCAAGGAGATAATTACTGCCCTGACACCATTCCCATGCATGTTTACAGTGCCATCAAAATACATTTCTCATCCTTTTAGCTCATTTGTTTCATCTCGATCCCCTCCTATGGCACATATGTCTTCATCTGGGAAGTGAAAATCTAGAGGCTAGTATTCATCTATGGGGTTCTCTGCTAGGTAATTGGCTATTGTACCCCTTTGATGGATTTTTTAGAAACGTACTTTATGTCATACTCAGACAATATTACTTGCCACTTAGAAACCTTGCCCGCAATGTGTGAGCTTTTAAAGATGTACTTGAGTGGGTCCATTCTAGAGATTAGGCAAGTGGTATAGTAGAGCATATATTGTCTTAGCCTCTTTGTGGCCCATACTAGGCCGCAATAAGTTCGCTCAATCACTACAATCATTAAACTTCTTACTCAAGTGGTAGATCGTTTGTTCTTTGTGCCCTGATTCGACATGTTGCCCCAACATGGCACCCATAGAGTGAGGATGTATTGTTAAATAAAGGATTAATTGCCATCTCGATATGGAAGGAACTAGAATAGGTGGACTCAAAAGATAATCATTGATCTTATCAAAGGCTTGCTTGCAGCTATCATCCCACCTTTCTATAGAGTTCTTCTTCAACAGTTTGAAGATTAGTTCACAAGTTGAGGTCAAATTGGTAATGAACTGCAATGTAATTTTGTTACCCTAGAAAGCTTCAAACTTCTTTCTCTGTTTGGGGTGGCGGCATTTCTTGAATTGCTTTTATTTTTCCAGGATCTATTGTAATCCTTCTTTGACTCATAATGAATCATAACAGCTTCCCAAATAAAACCCCAAAGACACATCTGTTAGGATTCAATTGAAGCTTGTATTTATGCAGCCTCTTAAACAGCTTCCTAAGTACTGCAACATGACTTTCACCTTCAGCAGAGTTGGCTACCATGCCATCCACATATACTTTGACCTCTTTATGCATCATATCATGGAAAAGAGCTACCATAGCACGTTGGTAGGTTGCCCCTGCATTCTTTAACCCAAAGGGCATCACGTGACTCACTATATCATAAAGGTGGTCTTTTCTTTGTCTTCTTCATCTATAAAGATTTGGGTATACCTTGATTACCTATCCATACATGAGTACCTGTAACTGTGAGCTGTATTGTCAACTAGAATATCAATGTGGGGTAACGAGAAATCATCTTTTGGGTCAGCTTTATTTAGGTCTCTATAGTCAACATACGTTCGAACACTACCATTTTTTTTGGGAACAAGAACAACATTGGCTATCCATTGTGGGTACTTAGCCACTTTTATAAATCATGCCTCCAACTGTTTTATCACTTTGTCTTGAACCACTAATGACATGTCAAAAGCCAACCTTCTTAACTTTTGCTTTTTTGGCTTGATATCAGGGAATAAGGGGATATTATGAGAAGTGATATTCGATTAAGACCTGGCATATCCCAATAAGACCATGCAAACACATCCATATATTCCTTAAAGAGCTTTATCATCTGTTTCCTCTCTGAGTTATCTACTAACTTTAATTCTTTCTTTTTATCATCGATGCCTATGTTTACTACTTCAATTAAATCTTTATGTGTGCACAATCGTCTTTCATCAGATTCAAGAGGTTTTGTGTATATTTAGATTAACTCTTCATTATCACTCTTAAAATCATGCATATCAATGGTGACAAGTAAATCACCATTCAAGGACTTAGGAACCTTTATGCTAGATAGGAGTTCCGAAGAAATTGATTTCCTGGAGGGCAAAAAGAAAGAATGATGAATAAATAGAGAGAAAGAAGACAAGAAGTAGATGGAGGAAAATATAAATTTTATTTGCATAGTATTTTTTATTCATACTTTATATAAGGGCTTTGCCTAAAGGAATTTAAAGAAAACATAAAATGACAACTTTTATCTAAACAAGTTACTCTAAGGTAATAAAGTCGAAGTTGTCCTCAAACTCCCAATTTTCTAGTGCTTTTCCAGAATCATCAGCTGAGATCCATGTATCTTTGCCTTTGCTAATTAAGGAAACTATTGCAATGGTTGGCTTGTTCAAGACTTCCATAGGCTTTGGGAATGTCATCCTTAAGTGGGGAATCTCACAGCATGTCTCATTCTTCAAACTTGCTTGCTCTTTCAATTGCCTTTCTAAAGAGTGCTCATAGCCTAACCCTTGATGTTTATGATTTTCAAGCAACGTTACTGGGGAAATGTTGCCTTAGAGGTGTGCACCTAATCCTCCACTAAGCTTGAACCCATTCTTTTCCATCATCTTAGTAACTATAGAATTGATATTTTTGCTCTCTTTGGCTTCAAAGCTTGAGAACATCGTCCCTTCATCATGTTTAGCAGCCTTGAGTATGGAAGAGAAGTTAGCCTACTCAGTATGATTTCTTCTCCCCCCTTAACTATTATAACCTTTCCCTTGTTAACAAATTTTACCTTCTGATGTAAGGTTGAAGGCACAGCCCCAACCGCGTGTATCCATGGTCACCCTAGCAACATCAAATATGATGGGCCAGTGTCCATTAGCTGAAAGTTTGCTATGAACTCGATTGGTCCGATTTGCAAAGGCAATTAGACTACTCCTAAAGCATATCTTCAAGTACCATAGAATCCTCTAACCGTCATGTTACTCCCTTTGATCTCTGAAGCTTCTATTGCGAGACGCTTAAATGTGCACAATGGCAATACATTTAATGCCGACCCTCTATTTATCAGTACCTTGGCTACAATGTACCCTCTACACTTTAAAGTAATACGTAAAGCTTTGTATCGATCAGTAGTATATCAAACAACTTCTTCTGTAAATAAGAGAGTAGATATTACTTTTGCAATATTCATAATGCTTGCTACCTTTTTTAGGGTTGTATTGGATTGCACATATGATTCTTCTAATGCTTTTTGTAGCGCCTGACGTTATGGTTTAGAGCTTAAAATTAAGGAAAGCACTGAGATCTTTGTTGGGGTTTTCAGCAACTGATCTATGATGCTATAGTCGCGTTGCTCATTATCTATAAAAATTCTTCATTGCTTCTTTTCATGTCAGAGTCCAATGGGGTTTCAGCATTAACGTGCTTCTTCTTTCCAGTATCAACTAGAAGGTAAGCTTTTCCACTTCATGTGACCCCTGTTGATGAGTCACGAATTCCTTATTGATCTTAGTGTCTATTACTTGTCCTGAAGGTTCTTCTATAATGCCAATATATCTCCATGGAACAGTATGATTACTATGATATGGGAATGGAGCTAGCATATTGATGGTCACAGAGGGCTATTGTCATGGTGCTGTAACAGTGAAAGAGACAACATTAGAATCCTCTTTCAAAACTAGTTCCTTAACAGTGAACTCGACAGGCTTCCTATCTACCATAGCTATTTCTTCATCCACGAGATATGTAGCTTGCTATTTTGAGGCAAGCGCATGTGCCATCAATGTCAGTTGTGGGGCTTTTGGGGCATTCAATCCTCTCAATAATGTTCACTTGCTTCTCATGGTTAGGCAAAGGATTAGCATTGATAGTGGAACTATCATTTTTCTTTAGTTGGATATGATTAGAGTCAACCAGGTCGAACACGTTCCTTTTGAATGTGGTGCAATCCTCTATTTAAGTGTCCCGAGGCATCCATGTGATATTCATAGTGGGCATTCGGATCATACCGAGATGGATAAGGGGGTTATGGTTGATTATAGGTATGTGGCCCTATCAATCAAGCTTCCAAAACATGATGATATGGTTCAGCATTCATCATGCCAAAGTTTGGCCATTGACAGTTATGCCGCTGCTGCCAAGTTCTCTATCCCACAACCTATCCTTGCCTATTTGACATTGGGTTTCTTCTTGCTTGCCTAAACCCTTCTCTATTTTGGAGTTGTCTAGTAGTTTGGATGAAACTCACATCACCATCTTTTTTCTTCCTCCTTTGTCCTTTTCTTAGGTTATTCTCTCCTTGAGGAGTAGTGATCCTACCATCACATATGTTAGTATTAATTCTCTCCCTCATTTCAATCAAGTTGGAAAAGTCTGTGACATGTGTTCCTACCATGTATTTGTGATATGGATCATGTAGGGTGTGGATAAAGTAGGAGTAAAGTTTAGATAGTATAAGGGGAGGTTGAACTTGCGCAACGACTAGTCTTCATCTTTGAGTATAGTCTTTGAAGGTATTGGTAGCTTTCTTGCTCATGCTTTTTAACTACTCTCTAGTAGGAGCAGTATCAATATTAAACTTATATTGCTTCATAAACACATCAACCAACTCTCTCTATTTCTTGATCTTAGACTGATCAAGTTGCATATGCCATTCCAATACTGGTCCCTTCAGGCTTATATGAAAGAATAACAATAAAAAATTCTTATCTTGAGACCACATAAACATCTTGGTGCAATAAGCTTTAAGGTGATATATTGGATTCAGTGCCATTGTACTTGTCAAACTTAAGCACCTTAAACTTTTTGGGGATCACAACAAATGGTGTTGATCACAACTCTTTTAAGTCAAGTGAATTCTAAGTGGTTGAGCCTTAGAGGGCCTCCAGTTGGTCCTTCATTTCATCTAGCTCTTCCTTCTATTCATCTTTCTTTCCAATATGGCGAAAAATATAGAAAGAGTAAGTCTCGTCATCACTTGGCTCCTCCTTAATGCTAGCTTCTGGTGGATTCGGGGTCTTATTTAGTTCTTCCTATTTTTCTTTTCCATACCTCTAACTACACTTGCTTCAACATCTTCTTTAGATATTTTGAGCTCCTTTCAGTCCTTTTAAGTCTTAAGGGCCACAGCTAAAGCAGCCAACATTTCCTTTAGGTTAGCTATTTGCGATTCCGTATGTGACATGTGTTCATTTAGAGCCTTATTGTTGTTTGCACTAGCTGCCATTTGTCAACTACAAGAGGGTGTATTATAAGGAAGCGTGAGGGGTTTTTGGTTAAGACACTTGGATGGAGCAATGTTGAATCACTTGATAAAAAACAATACAAAATTTTACATTAGATTAACTAAGTTTATGCCTTATTGGGTTGCGATGAGTCATCTAACATCATATTGGCATGGGGATTTTCTAGCACCCCCTAGACTCTTTCGAGAATGCATTATTACACAAGGAGGTCTAGGGTTGATCGTTAGATGACAAGGACCTTGAATCCCATCACACCTAATACCTTAATCATTATTGTTGGCCCCCTTCAAGAGTGTATTACTTTAGAGTTGATTATTATGAAGGACCTTGAGTCTTATAATCTCACGGTAGATTATTAGTTCATAGAATACCTCTAATCTCCTCTGAGAATGCATTATTCTATAGGGAGACTTAGAGTTGATCATTAGATAGAAAGGATCTTGAATCCTATTTAACCTAAGATCTTATTGATGATCATAAAAATAGGTATAGAAATAAACATCAAAGTGTATGCCAAAATATTCTTTTATTTAGTAATAAGTTCTTAACAATGTCAAAATTTTATTACATTCTTCAACTCTCTGATGATTTGGTTACATATATTGAAAAATTCATATATATCTTCAGGAAAATTTAGTGGGCTAATCATGCCTTCTGCGTGCTTGAATGCTTGATGAGTTTGGGATACTGGTAGTGGCAAAATTAATGAGCTCCCCACACCTCTTTATCATATTCATCTGTTCATGACAAAAGGTCTCCTACCTTATTGACACCCTTTTTCTTCATTCAACTTACTTAAGAGATTTTGAATTGTTTCAGCTGTACTTCCCTTTATGACAATTAATTCATTCATCTTGCTCTCTAAGAGTTGAGTGAGGTTATCAACTTCTTATAACTCCTTAAGTGGGCCATTATCTTGTAGTTCTCTTTCAAGTGACTCTTTTTCTTTAGCCATCCTCATTAGTCGGGCTCATTTATTCTTTATTTGTTTCTCATTTTCCCATATGGCCTTTCTTAAGTTCTCATTTTCCTTCTCTAGCTGCGTAATCTTTAAGCTCCCATCGAAATCTCTTCTCTTTCTCTTTTCTACCAATTTTTCTCAAAGAGCAGTGCACTCATTCTCCAATTGGCTCAGATTTTGTTTGCTTTTGAAGTCCATCTCAACAAGCTCTTCTAATTCTTGCTCCCTTGTTTCTAAACGCTTTGCCAACTCTCTGTTCACTACTTGGGCATCATTTGCTAATAAGGATCTTGAGGGGCATAAACAGGATTAGCCCCTTCAATTCTTTCCTTCAGCTAAACTTTATAGTCTTGTTCTACACCTATTTCTCATTTCTCGAGCTCAGCCTTTTCCTTATGCATCACCTTACCCTAAGCTTCTTTGATTCTTTGGTACATTTCCCTTAGCCCATATTAGATTGTCTTGAGCTCAAAAATTTCATTTAGGACGTTACTTTTCAGAAATTCACTGTTTATTTGGTAAGTTTCAAATTTCTAGTCTAACTTCAAAAAATGATAACTTAATCTAAAAAAATTGAAATGGAGTGGTTCAAAACTCTTTTGAAAGCCCTTTAGGTGCTATTTTAAGGAAAAATAATCTTGTGAACCAATTCTTTTTGAGAAAGTGCCAAATTTTTGTGGAAATCACTATTGTCCTTTTGGTAAAAATTCTTTTTTCAGATTTTGAACCTTAAATTTGGAAAATCATTAAAAATCACACAGTTATCCATTTTTAATTTGCTACCTATCAAATTGAAGATCAGGATGTGATCTTTAAGCATGACAAATTTTGTGGTTATATTCGTTCAGGAACTTAATCACAATATTGCTCCAAGTCAACATCCACCTTAGGGTTATAGCATCACAACATTCATACTTATACATAACCAAATTATAATTGTTTCCATGATTCACCACCACATTTACCCTTGAATTTGCAGCATCCCTTCAGATGATTCCGGGCCTAAAATGTTGGATTACTTTGGGAGGGTGAGATTTCAATGAAATCCCAGTACCAAGAATAATCAACCACAACATCAATATGCATCATCATTAGAGCATTACAAACCTTAGCTACCATAGGAATCATCTTATAAATATGTAGCCTCAACATGCAAGGCCATGGCAACAAATGCAAGGAGCAACCACATCACAATCATCATAGTTCAACCATATGATAGCAAGCATTCATGCCACAATAAACAATGCAAGGTTAACATTAGTAGTTAACTAAATCTTACTACCTTGGTCCAAAAGCTTTTTGATTCTTTGATCCTCTTTCTCTCCTCTATAAATATCAAACCCTAACATCACAATCCATAAGAAAGGCAGTAAGATTACCAACCAAACCATATAAAAATCAATAACAAAGCTCAAATAACCCCTTAACCCTTAAAGCTTTAATCTTTGTTCTTTAATTTTTGAGCTTTATTTCCTTAAATGCTAAAAATCTTTTCTTGGTTCACTTTTACATGATTTTTCATGTAGATTCCAAATATATACTTGGATTTAAGAAAAGAAATCTCTTTCCTCAAGAACCAAGTTGGCCAAAACATAGGGTTTATTTTTCAAAAATCACAACTTTAATTTTAATGCTTCCAACACTTGTTCTTTATGTTTATCCTACACCGTTTTCTATTTTAAACACAATGGAAGCTTCAAAACACTGAAAAAGTCATCCTAGGGTAGAGTTCTCATATTGGCCGTGTCACATCCAGTACTATGGTAATTAGGAATAAGAAATATTCCTAAATAATCAAAGGCCAAAAATGATAAGGAGAATTAGAATAATTTTGGTGGAAAATAATTATTATGATTTTCCAAGTCAATTATGAAAATTTGACTAATTAAGGAAAATTGGTCAAATATAATTATGGAATAATATTTTCAAGCCTAAGAAAATTAAGAAAAAATAAGGATAATAACCTTTGAGAATTATATGAGATTATAAAATTGGTTTTATGACCAAATTACCCTTAGAGAAATTACAAAGGAATTTAAGGGTGATTTAGGCCAATTTAAGGGATTTTATTTGGAAAATTCCAAATAAATACTTTTAAGGGGAATAAAATTCTAAGAAAGTTCCTATGATATCCCAAGGAATTATAGGAGATTATGGAATTAAATAAAGACCCTCAAGTATCCAAGATTTCCCAATACCTTTGAAAAGTGGAAAAACCCTAAAGAGAAGGAAATTAGTTTTTCTTTTTATTTAATTATTGGGAAATTAATTTTGAGACAAAGAGGGTAATTAGGAAAGATAAAAATAAGGAGAATAAATTAGGGATCTGATAGAAAATGATTACAGAGGCCAAAATAATGTAATTATAGAAATGAAGTTAAACCCCTTCACCCAAAAAAACGAAAAAAAAGAAATGAAGTTAAACCCGGAGTCAAAGTACACAGATAAAGCAAGACTAGGGTCTTGCAATTCAAATGGTTCACAATTAGCCATATTCAAGTCCCTAATAGAGAGGATTTGAACTTGCCAAGTGTCATTCCCCAAATGGAGAGGATTTTGACTTTTGGTAATTAATTTCATTTGGATTTAGTTAATTATAAAAGAGAAAGTAAGATTAAAGAGAGTAATGACACTTGGAATTTCATTTATGATGGTGGTTGAGATATTTTGGCTCATTAAACAAGCTCTCCTCCCCTTAATTTCAGATGGTGGTAATGCCAAGTGAGAGGAAGAGAAAAAAGAGAGGGTTTTGAAGGAGAAACAAGGAAAAGCTATCAACTTTGGTCACTTAATCAAGGATTCAAGGTTAGTTTTTGGTCTTAAGTTGTTCTCCACCTTGTTTGCTTGAGTTGTGTGGTTGAAAAATTCTGTCTCTTCTCATTTTTGGTGCTCGCCAAACTGGTTTATCATGATGGGGAAGAAGTTTGGTTTGTCAAACTTGTTAAGACACTTCAAAGCATGATAGTTTCTAGTAGTTGCAAGTGGTTATTGGTTGTTTTTGAAGTGTTTTCTTTAGTGTTTTACCTAAGGTTCATTTTGGCCAAGATAGTAACTAAATCCTAGGATGATTTTTTCAATGTTTTAAGGCTTCCATGGTGCTCAAAATGAAAAATGGTGTAGGGTAAACTAAAAGGAATAAGTGTTGGAAGCATTAAAACCAACGTTGTAATTTTTGGGTTAAAGAACCCTCTTGGTTCGGTCAAAAGCAACTGAAAGGAGGAGTTTTATTTTCTTAAATCTAAGCATATATTTAGAATCTACATGAAATACCATGTAGAAATAAGTCAAGAAGCAATTTTTAGGGTCAAAAGGAAACAAGTTCAAAATAAAGAACAAAGGTGGAAGCTTTAAGGAGCAAGAGTCATATTTAAGTTGTGTTCTTGCTTTTACTTCGTTTGGTTAATGATTTTTGCTGCCCTTTTTGATAGATTGCCTTGCTAGGGTTTGACATTTGTGAAGGAAAAGAAGAGAAAGAAAGAAGGCTTAAGCTTTTGGAGCAAGGTAGCAAGTTGAACCTAACTACTAACATTGACTTGGCATTATTGATTATTGCATGATTAATTGCTATTATGTGGATGAACTTTCTTGATTGTGATGTGGCTGCTCTTTGCACTTTCTTGCTTTGGCCTTTGCATGATTGAGTTTGCCAAATGATAAGCATGCCACTTCACCAATAGTAGTTAATGTAGTTATGCATGATGATGATACTTGTTGATGATATAGTTGGTAAATTTGCTATTGGGATTTCAATGAAATCTCATTTCCCAAACGCAATCTAACATTTTAGGTCCTGAAACATCAAAGGGCAAGCTATAGATTGAAGGTTAAAATTATGGTATCATACCATAAAAATTCGTGGACTTTTGGGTTATGTAATATTATGCTCGGCAGTGCTGTAAATTCACTGACACCGCCATCTTTACATGATGTTTTGATTTAGTTCCTGAAAACTTTTAATTATGAAATTTGGTATGTTTGTATATCACATTCTGAGCTTCATTTTGATAGTCAACACGTTAAAAATGGCCAACTACACGATTTTTAATGATTTTTTAAAGTTAAGGTTTAGAATCTGGAAAAAGGGTTTTTTCCTTATAGACAGAGGTGACTTTCACAAAAACCTGATGCTTTTTCCAATGGAATTGTTCACAAGACTATTTTTCCCTGAAAGATAATTTGAATAGAATTTTATAGAATTTTGAACCACTCCATTTTGATTTTTCTGGATTAAGTTATGAATTTTTGAAATTAGGCCAGAAAACTGTATTTTTACCCAATGAACAGTGAAAATCCGAAAATTAGTGTTTTTGAGATAGAATTGAGCCCAAGACCATCCAATGTGATCTAAAATAGTCTTAATTGAACCCTAAGATGATACGATAGTAAGGTGTAACAAGTCAAACTAAACCTCTAGTGACCCAACCATGAAAACTTCCAAATAACAACTTAAACCACTTGAAACAACCATGATTTAAGGTGTTCTAACAAGGTTTAACAACAAATTTCCCTCCCCTAACCGTCAACCATTTCGGTCAGCAACCAAAAGAGGCAAGAATGGAAATTTCAACCATCAAAGTTCAAGGAAAGCAACCAAGAACTACTATGAAACAACTTACTAACCTTAGACTTAACCTAGTAGATCAAAGTAGCTTAGTTTTCTTTGATCACTCTTCAAGAACTCCTCTTGCTCTTTTTCTCACCTTTGGCCAAAATGAGGGAGTCTTGAAAGGGGGAGGAGTGTGTTGATTTAAGGCCAAAATATCCCAACTACCTTCATTTAATGTTATGCCATGTGTCACCTCCCTGCTTAATCTTGAACCTCTCTCTTAATTACTCAAATCTAAATGTAATTAATTTCTCAAAAGTCAAAATCCTCTCCAATCAATGATTAACACTTGGCAACTGTAAATACTCTCCATTGGTGGCTTGACAAGTGGTAATTTGTCAGCCAAGTAAAGTGTAAGACTCTACTTCTTGCTTTATCGGTGCATTTTTTATTGGGATTTAATTTTTTCTATAATTATTTTATGTCAAATTCATAATTTATTTTCCTTATTTTTTCTGTTTTTAAAATACCCTCTTTGGCTCAACCCGAATTCCTGTTAATTATATAAAAAAGAAAAACTATTTTCCTTCTCATTATTAATTTTTCCACTTGTCAAAAGAATGAGAAAAAATCTTCGATATTTGAGGGTCTCTTTTTAATCCCATAATCTCTTATAATTCCTTGGGATATCATAAGAATTTTTTTGAAATTTTATTCTCCTTAAAAATATTTATTTTAAATTTTCCAAATAAACAACCTCAAATGAGCCTAAATCACCCTTAAATTCTTTTGTAATTTTTTCAAGGGTAATTTGCTCATAAAACCAATAATATAACATCATACAATTCTCAAGGAATATTATCCTTATTTTTCTTAATTAGTCAAACTTTACATAATTGACTTGAAAAATCATAATAATTATTTTCTACCATAATTCTTCTATTTCTCTTTATCATCTTTGGCCCTTAAATGTTTAGGAATATCCTTATTTCTGATTACCATATTACTAGATGTGATAAGAGGCACATTTGGAAAGTCATCACAGTAATAGATGATGTTGTTGCCTTCCCACCAATCTATTTTCCACAAAAGGCAGTCTTTTGTCAATTGTAAAAAGGTCATCTTCCACTCATTCTAATTCATTTCATTGAGTCTTGGTAGGTTCTTGAATAAAGTGTGTGGATTACTATGTTTGTCATCCCTCTTTCTGAATATAAGTGGTTCAACATCTATATATCAAGTATTGGGAGGTAGTATCTCATCCGACCGCCACTCTTCACATGGCACTGAGATAACGACATATAGGTCTCTACCACAATCATAGGTATTGGATTGGCTCAATGATACTGCATTGATTGGAAGACACTGATAGCCCTAAGGTCAATCAACCCCACTGATGAAGGAAAAATGATGGTACCATAAATAGCCAATAGAAAGATTCTACAAAAACTTTCCTAATCTTATTGTGCTACAAGGTGTGTCAAGCGAGCTTCCACATCAGCTCACAATTGCCATGATTTATCTCGGGCAAATGATCCGTGTCTCACTTGTTTGAACTCCTAATAGCTTTGCTATCCCTCTTTGCGAAGGCAAATACCCTTGATATTGATAGACTTGACTGTCTTTCTGAATAGGCATCCTAAGAATCTCTCCATACTCCTTAGTAGTCAGGGTTATTTTGGAAATTGGAGAATTTGAAACATCTTAGCGAGGCATCCCAATACTGGCACAATTCTACTAAATCCTCCTTATACACCGATACTTGTAACAAATCAAGGATGTTGCCATATTTTTTCTTAAAGCCTAGCTTGATTGAACCCTTAATGAAGCGGCTTAGGTGCACAAAACTCTCAAGTAGCTCGACTTTTGCAACTAGCCTAGTACCCTTTCCTTTGTATATCTTTCTTGTGGGGGCTTGATTTAAACTCAATTCTTGTGCCATCAAACCCTATGCTAACTTTTCACAATTACTAGATGACTTGCCAACCCTCCTAAAAAAGGAAAAGAAAGGAGAGAAAATGAAGTATCAAGATATGCTTTGAATGCTATCAATAATATACATGTAGTGTGAATGATGACATGTATTTCAAGTCTTCATATTGTTTATGGACATTACGAAAAAGAACTTCATCTCCTTTGAATGCCCAATACCTCATAAGGAAAACGAAGTGCACATTAACTTATGAATGGTCTAGACCAATACACGGCTAAAGGATTATAAATAGTTATTATGTCCAAGGCCCATATTAAATGACTATCATGCTGTAATGATATGTCATGGGCCTTAAAAGCTAATCTCTTCTGGGAATATTTCTAAAATGATGAATTTAATGATCTCATGATTTGTTAGGGTTGGAGACCCTTAGACTAGGGTTAGCTATCTAATGCATGCATCGTCATCGTGATGTATCTATGTGGGGAGTGATGTGAGATACATACTCAGATGGAGTGACAGTCAGCCGCTTAATCCTAGGGCAACATTAATTATGTATGGATAATGATGATGCATTAAAAGAAAAGAGAATATGCACTCTATTATCCTATTTTAGGAAGGATCTTAGGCTAGGGATTTATCCTAAGAAAGGAATGTACTAACCAACTGGGTAGGTCATTAAGTTTTCTCTCATACGTGGACTAATTTTAGGGTTGTTCTAATCTATACAGGCAAAGGTCTCCTAGCTACCCTCATCATAAAGATGAAGACCCTATTTAATGAGGTTGACCCTCTAAGAACTCAAAAGTTTCATAGGGATTAACTCCATTAAATAGGTAACAACTAAGATGAAATCTTCATAATAACCTCTAAGGGTTCTAGAAACCCCACAAGGAAACCATTAGAAACTTCCACTCATTAAGTTACTCACAGACCTAGGTATAGGGCCCAATATGTGTGTGAGGTAGATAGTGTGGGTGCTCAGTGTGTGTAGAGAGCATACAAACCTGTTGACCTAGATTCTACCCAACCCTCATCTGCTAATCAGATCATAGAATAAATAAACAAAAAATAAGGAAACAAATAAAAAAACATATTAATAGAAAACAAGTAATATATAAATCTAAGAAATAAATAAAGAATAAATACGCAAATAAAAAAGGGTAATAAAAATATAATCCAGGCCATATCATTTTAAATAATCAACTTAAATGGGTTTGACCCTCAACTTTCCCCATTGGAGTCGCCAAGCTGTTGCGCTCGCATCCTAGTCATCCTGTAAAAAGGAAAGAAAGAGGAGTTGCCACCAAAATTTTAAAAATTTAATTTTGGAAACCTAAAAAATGTGGTCTATGAAAACCAAATAGGGTTCAGGAGTCGATTGTATGTAGGGAAGGCGTTAGGTACCCTGCAATACTTGTTCAAGAGAACGGTTACCATAAGTTAACTACTCAAAATTAATATGGCCTTTTTATTATATTTTTAATTAACCTAAAAAAAGATAGAAACAAAAAAAAAATATTTACAAAAAGGAAAAAAATAAATTTTTTTATAAAGCTTGACTTAACCTAAGATAAGAACCTAGGGCCTATGTACCCTTTAGAGGAATCAAAGCCCACATACTTCAAGGGTAAAAATGTGTGCCACTTAGTTGGTATTTTTCAGAAAATATTTGTTCAATTAAAAAAGTGCTTTTTTGGTGGGTTTGTATTTTTTAATATATGAAAACAAGTTTTTTTATTTAGACAATATTTTTTGAAAGAACCTCCACAGGCTTGAACGATTATTCTCCTGAGTGAGGTTATGGGAACCTCTGTGGGGAGAATAATCCAAAATTTCTTTCAAAAAATATTTTCAGGTATATAATTAGATTTAATTATTTGAGCCAAAAGGGGGCCTCAAGAAATTAAGTGAAAATAGGGATTCATAAGTCAAGAGGCTACAAAAAAAATTATAAAATTAGTCTTATCCCCAGAAGGCCAGCAAAATGGCTTTAAGAATATTTAAAAGCTAGTTATGCCATTTAAGGGCATTTTACGAGAAAGTTGAAAAGAAATATCAACAGGCCAAGTTATGGTTTAAGTATGAGTTTTCTCAAAATTAAAGAAAGTTTGTGGTATGGATGATGAATTTTTGGACTTATGGATTGAATAAAATATTCCAGTCAAATATTAAATAATTTTTACACCCTAAATAGGAAATAAAGTTAGAAAATATCTAAGATATTTTATGAAAAGTGCTAAGTTAGCATGTTGAGTCGCTAGAACACATTTATGACACCACTGAGTCATCTAATGAGTTATTGGGAGATAATTATGGATAGTAGAGGAAGACAACACAGTACGAGTAGGTTTTAAACAGTTCTCTATCTACCTGATACAGTAAAATCCCTACTGTATGACTCAGTGAGGTTGATTAGTCTGTCAATTTTTTCTCTCTTCTTCTCTTAGATGGCGCCATATGTATGGCTTCTCATTGGTAAGAAAGTTACAAGAAGACACTTGGCAAAATCATGAGCTGGGTGGCTTGACAAGGCATGATGTATGAGGTATGATGTCATGAGGAGTAAGCAATCTAGAAGCCTAGACACATGTCAATCTTCATTACATATTGTAAGATCATAAGGGAGGTGGTTTAATCAAGTGACACATGTCATGGTAAAGGTAAATAAGATTATCCAAGATAAATGGTAACTCTTGCATTATAAATACCCCTTACCCTCCTATTTGTTCAAGCTTTTTGGCCAAGCATGCAAGAGCAAGGGGGAGGCCAAAAATGGAGGAGGAAAAGAGAGAAGAGAAAGAGCAAGGAAAGCCGTGCAAGATCAAGCTCCAAGACAAAGTGTGATTATGGTTTTTAATTAGTTTAACTTCCTACTTGTCTTATTAAATTGGATTATGGTTTTAATGGTTTTTGGAAGCTTAAAACCCTAGAGGTATAGGCTGCACGAAATTGATACATTTAAGGGAAGATAAAATTGATGTTAAAATAATGTTCAAAGGCTTGAAAGGACTGAAAATCAAGTGGTTATTGCATAATTCATCAAAGATTTCATTACTATGTAACTTAAGTAAGGGTTTCAGCCAAGCTAGGGTTTATGTTTTACGGTTGGCTCTTAATAATTTTGATGCTTCTAGTGAGTTTAGAATGAAAAATTGTGTAGGGTTATGTGGAAGAAACAAGTTTGGAAGTATTAGAATTGAAAATGGAATTTTTTGATCCTAAAGGCGACATTCCAGTCTGATCAATAGTGACGTTGCCAGGGAGCCAAGAAATTGGTTCCCTAGTAATTGGTTTTCAATATGATTGTGATTTGGGTCGATTCTTGTTAAGCTTTAGTTTCTGAACTTAGCTTTTGTATTCCATAGCATAAAATTTTTTCAGAAATAGAAACAAATATCTTGTTTTACTATACTTTTGCATTTGCACTCTTGCATAGTATTTTACATTCGTTCTACCTTGATCGCGAATGTTTTGGCCAGTTGCTTGAAGGTTTTGAACTTTTTGCATAGTTTATTGAGTATTTGGTTGGAGTACTTAGTGAAATTTTTTTCAAAGTTTTGGTGAAAGCAGCTTTCTGTGATTTGAAGTCGCGACCTTAGCTTTCTAGTGTTTAGTAGTATTGCTTTCAATCTACTCAAGTCGCGACCTAACTTTTGGCAAGTCACGACCTCATATTTTCTTCAATTCAAGATTGCTTTCTACGCACTCAAGTTGCGACCTGGATACCCCAAGTCGTGACCTGAGTTGGTTTTTCACTAAAAATTTTCTGAGTGTCCAAACTTACTCTTTTTGCATAGTTTTGCTCTCTGCACATACTTTAAGAATGTATAGCACTTCATACACCTTAAACTCACTAAGTAATATTTGAAATTATTGAGTTTACCTCAATTTTGAACTACACATTTGGTAAATACCAAAGTTTTGACACCACCATTTTCTTGAGCTCTATGCTTGAATAGTAAGTGTTTGTGTGCATGCCTAGAGAGCATAGAGGCAGGAGAGGTAGAGATATAGCACCTCATAGCCCACTTATTTTACAAGACCAACCCCATTAATCTACTGAGAGTGAGGAGTTAGAGGAGGAAATCATGGTTGGAGTACCTCTTAATGGTGGGAATGGGAATGGTAATCATAATAGACCTAATAATAGTGGTAATGAGGGGCAAGGAGAGAACAATAGCCAAAATAGGATTTATAGACAACCTAAGGGCAGAACTATCAAAGAATTAACTCAATCTAATGGGAACTTTGATCCTATGCCTGATGCCTTTCCTATTTTTAATGCAAATTTTGAAATTAAAGGTCAGTTGATCTACTCACTACCCAAATTTCATGACCTTGCAGGTAAGAACCCATACTTCTATCTCTGGACTCTCTACATACAGTGCTTGTCTATAAAGCTAGTAGGGGCAAGTATTGATAACGTTATGTGGATGTTATTTCACTTATCCCTAAAGGGCAAGGCTAAAGAATGGTGCATAAATCTGCTGCTTTACATTGATAATGCTTATGAATCATGGACTAGTCTAAAGAAGGCATTTTTGGATAAGTACTTCTCCTCCACAAAGATTTCTACTATCCGCAAGGAAATTTCAGCAACTAAGCAAGAGCCTTTCAAATCATTTTTTGAGTTTTGAAGCAGATTCCAAGAAATGTTGACTAGGTGCCCCAATCATCAAATTCCTGAGGAGCACTTGGTACAGTATTTCTACAATGGATTGTTGACATATGATGCGCAAATGTTAGATGTCGCTGCAAATAGATCTGTTGAGAATATGAAACCAAGGGCTACATTGGAATTAATAAGGACCTTTGCTCTTAACCTACAACATGTAAGCTCAAGGGATCCAAAGGACCACAAATCTAAAAGGAATCCATTGTTAGTCAAGCTGGCCCAAGACATGTCTAAACTTGCTAGTACTGTTAAGAGTCTTTGCTCTAACAAGCCTCAATCTCTTGCTCTAGTAGCTATAAGCTGTGGGGTTTGTGATTCCGTGATGCACACTAATCAAAATTACCTTGGACCAGTTGAAGAAGTAAATGTCATGTACTAAGGAAGAGATGAGGAATATCAGAAAAGGAACCCCTACTCAAATACCTATGACCCCAGCAACAGCGTAATTTTTCAGACCGAAATGTTGCCTTTCGAGTCATCAAGATTGTGATTGCACCAGATAATGTAGTATAGGGCACAACCAATTGTTCTTCTTGAGGAGTGCTTTATTGGAAAGACTTAGATTAAACTAGTTATCAAAAGCATAATGATTTAGGTAAAGAAAAAGGGGTTTAATTGTTCAAAAAGTGGTGCAATAAATGTAAATTGCAAAGACGTAAATCTTTTTGGTATTTTAAATGAATGAAGATATGTTTCAAATTAAAGGGAAGTTATGATGGAATAGTCTCTTGATGATGAAAACTCAGCTATCATTGCTCTTAAATTGATTGGGAGTTTTGGAAATCTCTAAGTCAGATGAAAACCCCAAGTAATCACCTGGGTCTAGTGTTTTAATTAATAAAAACTCACTTTAATCAAAGTTAGTTAACATGTCTTAAAACATTATTGAAAACCACTTAGAGTGTAAATTAATGGATGAAGCAAATGCCCTTAGATTGCTAATCAACAATCACAGAATAACAAGTAAACAACCTAATTATCAAATATCACTGACAACCAACTGAACACAAGGATTCAGAACTGATATATTCATATAGATGATTCAGCATTAAACAGCACCCAATCCAAATACATTACACTAGTGTAAACACAAGATTTACCATCATAAATCAATCTTACATAAGGGCAGAAATCCCTAAACTAGAAATGTTCGACACAAATTTAAGCATAGGTTTAGACTAAGTAATTCCCCTATTAAGTCCTTGAGCTCGAGCTTCATCTTCCATCACCAAGAGGCTGAAGGTTTAGCCTCTCATGTCTTCAAAATTGTCACAGTTGCTCCAGGTATGATCAGTTATGAGTGATGCTAAAAAGAGGGTTGGAAAAATGGCGAAGAAGGGGTTGAGAATGGTTTAATTGGTTCAGAATCGCAGAAATGATAAAGAAGTGAGGAAAAATAAAGGTTTGGGCTATGGGATCAATAGAGACTTCAGAGAATATGGTGGAGGCTCATCCCTTGCAAGCCTGTAGAATAGAGAGTGTATGGCTCGTGGTGGCTGCTTCCCCTAAGTGTAGAAGCTTAAAAACCTATTCTAAAACGTATAGCTTCACTTAACACACTCAAGTCGTGACCTGGGAAGTCCAAGTCACGACCTCATAAGGCCATGTCACGACCTGGGGACACAAAGAGCATTTAGTCTTGACCTAGCTCCAAAACGCACTGTTCCATTTAAAGAACATTCAGGTCACAACTTCAAAAGCCTATGTCACGACCTAGGGACACAGAACACTCCAAATCTTGTGTTTTAGTTCTTATGACTTTGTGGCTCCTTCAATGCTCCATCTTGGGTCTTAGATCCTTCTCCAATTGCCTGAAAATAACAGCAAAGAGCTTTGTAAAGACTAACTGATTACAGATCAAGAAAATTACAATTAAGAAAAGAAAAATGACTCTTTTTACCCCTAACAGCAGGATACAATGCATGAATTAATATAATCAAAAGAATATAAATGCATGCATGATGAGGGTAAAGTGTTGCAAAACATCAGAAAACACTTGAGAAAACCATATAAAGATTGGGTTTTATCAGCAAACCTTTTGGTCAAAGGGAATTCAAGGAGAAGGAGTTGGATTTTGTTAAATCCAAGCTCATATTTGGTTTCCTCGTGAGAAATTGAGTGGGAAATGGCCAAGAGAATGAATTTAGGAATCAAGATTAAGAAAGTGAAAAGTTAGGGTTAAAGAGGAATCAAGCTTAAAAGTTAGAGTTGTTAATGGTTTTCATAGTTTTAATAGATTGGCTATTATTGTATATTGTGAATTTAGAGCCATGAGACACTAAGAGGAATGTCAAGATTATTCAAGCACTCTTAGTGGTTGGGATAAAGAAAAACTTAAAGACAAAAGGTACTGAACTTACCCTCATTGTGTGCTTGATGATGATTTAGATTATGAAAGATCGAATGTTGCTCTATTTCTTGTATATTCCATGGCCATTTGTGAATGAAACATTGAGCACTAAAGCATATCATTTTATAAGCATTAAAGCATGAAACCAAACATGTCATCGACCAAGCAATAGTATTACATACATATGGGTAATTGTTTCCTACTGAGATTCTCCTAAATCTCACTCTCCCTTAACTAGCCCTAATAGGTGTTAATGATCAAGCAAGAGGATGCATGAAGTGGAAGCAAGGAATAGAGGAAAGGAATTTAAGAAATATATTGTATTATATTATGTACTTTGTATGCCAATGTATGTTATAAACATGCCTCTCAATGTTATGTGATGTTAAATAATGATGATGGAATGTATAATTAGCTATGACGATGTATGAAAAGTGTTAGTACATTAATGAAATGGTAATATGCATGAAAAAAATAATTATGAATCATTAATACAAGTAAAGGGGATAAGTTATTCCTAAATGAGCCACAAAATGGTGACAGAATAAAAGTGAGGCAAGCAATGGAATCTACCTATGAAACTTGGTATGCCTGATGTACACATCCTAAGCTTTAAAATAAATAGTAGATCATTGAAAATAGATGTGTGTGCTAAGAGTTATGACTACTCAAATTTAGGGCAAAAAAACTGAAAAGTATAGTTTTTACTAAATGAACAGTAAACTTTACTCAATTAATTGTACAAATTGGTAGAAGTCAAGTTTAGATTTAAATTTTTTTTCCCATAGAGAATTTAAAGAGCTTCAAATAAAATTTTGAACCACCTCAATACAATTTTTTTATAATTATTTATGAATTTTCAAAGTTGGACCAAAAATCTTAAATTTACCAGTGAATAATAACCTGAGAATTAACTTTAAAATTTTTAATCTACGGGTTTGTTTCGTAATTCGCTTGAGCTGTAATGCTTCCAAACATGTACTAAAAGGCATTTAAAGAAGGATATTTTAGAAGGACCTGGGATGGCCCTATCTCGATGAAAAATGACAGGACAGGATTTTCATCTTGTGTCCCATCTCGTCCCATGACCGTCCCTGTCCCGTTGGGACCGGGATAGGAAATCTCATCACTTTTTTTTTTTTTTCAAAACATTGCAAATTAGGTCAGAATTTTGGTTTTTTTTATGCTGTATTGTTTATTTTCATTGGGCTTTTGACTGATAAAAACACTTAAAAACTACTATTATGCACACAAAAAAAAGCCTTTGATAGTAAAAAAAGTCACTGAAAAAAAACAAGCACTAATATTAATTTATAAGGGAATTCTTTTAAAAATAAATAAATAAATATCCCAGGACGGGACGAGATGGGATGACCCCGTCTTGTATCCCATCTTGTCCCGATTACTATTTTGTCTCATCTCAAAATTTTTCTTGTCCTTTCTTGTCTCGTCCTGAATCGAGGGGGACCAGGATCAGAGCATCAGAACAGCACAAGTTAAGCACTCCTATATCAGGGCCCTTCATTATTTTTAACCCAAAGTTTCATTTTTCTTCTTGCACTCTCACCCCAGCCCTTGACTCTTACTTTCCTACTTCGTTCTATAAGCCCACGCCACCGCCTCATATACCACTAGTCCTGACTCACACTTAGGCCTACAAGATCATCCTTTCATGCTCACAATAGTATTGCTGTCGTCCTTAAGGTACAAGATTGCCATCGAATCTGCTTTATATCAAAGGTTTGACCTCTTGATTCAAATTTGAGGTGCGACACTCCCACCTTCGAGTCTCATCCCCTGTCGTTTCTAGTTGCATCATGGGTTTTCCTCTTTAAATCTATCTCACACTGAGGTTCGATGCTCAGATCTTCATCTGCTTCTTCAAAAATGCTTCAAAGGCCCTCACCTTGTATAGTTATATCATTAAAAAAATAAAAAAAGCACTTCAGATTTGATTTTATTTTAACATTTTAACTTATATGTTGTTATACTTTTCTGTATGATGTTTCTATTATTCTGATGATAATATTATTCTTTTTTGTTTTGGTATTTCTACGAATGGAATATGAGAGACTGAAGAATTGTGATGTATTTATTTTCAAAAAAAAAAAATTGTACGTTGGTTATATTATAACTAATGTAAAAAAATATTTTTTGCGTCGTTTATTTAACTAATATAAACTTTGGAACATATGATGTCGCCGATATTTACGTCCTTCCTATATAATCAAAGTGAAAAGCCCTATATAATCGATGCAAACGGTTTTTTTTATTTTTTATGTAGTAGTGAAAATATTCTTCAGTGGTAGAAAAGAGAGAATCACATAAGAAAAAGCTTGTTCATCTTAGAAAATTGAAAGGGCATGAGGGTTTAGAATTTGAATTTGAATGACTGCTTAGGTGGCTATTTGCCAACAAGCAACAAATATATGTCTATTTAGGTTTTAAAAAACCATCAAATATTCATTTCAACTGTTTGAAGATTAAAAAAAAAAACAACTATTTAATAACTTTCTGAATAACCAAAGAATAGTTGAGATACTTATTTAATTGTCAAAATAATAACCATCAGATAAATGCTCCGTCGGCCTATGCCTCACATTATTATTATTATTATTATAATTTTTGACCTTGATGCCTCACATTATTTGACACTTTGTTTTTATTTGAATGACAAGCATCAGTTATGTATGGCATTTTATCAGCGTGATGTGTTCGACAAAATTGTTATAAGTAATTTAATCTAATACTAGATAAACTCTTTTGGACAATTAAATTAATAGGAGGATAATTTTTTTTTTTACTATTTTTGAAGTTAAAGGATTAAAAAGATTTAATAAAACAAAAGAACCAGATGAACACTTAATATCAATATGAAGGCTTGAAAGTATAGTTTTGTCTTAATACAATATATGATCTGATCACAATCAAATTACTAAACCAGGTTACCCTATCAGATTAATAACAAAACAAATTTGTAACATCGATGTTTAAACCCTATAATACTCCAAAAAGGAGGTATGTAACGACATAAATCTATAGAACATATATATATATATAATTACAAAGTTAACTACTAATAAATATATGAAAATTTATGGTTTGTTTGGTTTCTTGTTTTGAAAACAATTTTTTGTTTTTTTAAAAACAGAAAAACAAAAAATCTTATTTAGTAATTTGTTTTTAGTTGATTGTTTAAAAAACAAAGTAACATGTTTTTAAAAAATAAAAAACCAAAATAACTTTTACATGTTTTCTTGTTTTTGTTTTTGTGTTTTTTTTCTTGTCTTAAAAAATTTTGAGCAATTTTTTTCTATTCTCACCTACTATTCAACACTTACCAAGTGTGATTTTCTATGATGTTTTTAAAAATAATTTTTTAAAATTATTATCTAAACAAATTCTTTTGCTTTTTTGTTTTCAAAACTTATTCTAAAAAGCAATTTTATAAAATTGTTTTGAGAATAAAAAAAACAGGAAAAGAAAACAAACAAGCCCTTAATGTCTGGAAGCACTAACTTTCCAAAAATATAATTACAAGGCACCACCTGTTCCCTATATGACGTGATAGACCATTGATAACGATATATTATTATAGTATACCCAATTTTTAAAATGATACTTTAATCCTTAATATAAGATCTAATTATGAAGCTAATTTTGATCTAAATATAAGATCTATTTCTTATATTTATCATTTTTCCTAAATTACCCCTATTGATATTCCCTCAATCATAATAAGTAAAAGAGGGAAGAATGATATTAAACAAGATGATTATGGTGTTTTAAGAAAAACATGTTATATTTCTTATAATTAACTAACTTACCTAACTTTTTTAATCTAATCAAATTAGTTAAATAGATATTGTATTAAGGACCGGAAGAGTATCAAGTAATATTTTAATACAAGCTTCGCATAGATTGGGATGAAGTAATCTTCTCAAGAAGCAAGCAAATGCAACACTTGCTTAAATTTGATTGGTTGTTGTGTAATTTTCAGCGTTAATATGTTATTATTAATCTTTGCATTGTGCCTATAGGATTGTAATTTTGTGTCCAGATGCATGGGCCTTGGGTTACACGTGTTATCTCTTACTAAATTTTTGCTTTTCCTTTTGTCTAACTCCTTTAGCACTAACTAAATTGTTTTGTTTTTATATGTTGTGTTTAGGACCCTTAGCCAAACTTGTCACCTAACAGCTCAGCAGACCCTTGAATTTTCTAATTTACCCTTCATTATCTGTACTACTACAAAATATAATTTTATAGCGATTTTCCTACACTAATTGTGAGTGGGATGATGTAGAAAATAGCGACAATTTTGTAAATAAGAAGTGACAATATATAGAAAACTCTTGCTTTTTTCAACTGGTGTAAAAAGGTCTTTCGCATCAGTACTATAAATTGGAAAACTGTCTGTTCTGTAAAATTGAATGAAATATGAATAAAAAACAAGCAAATATATATAAACAAATAAATTTAATAACTTAAAAATGCGTTCCTTTTTTCTTTTTTTTGCTTTTAGAAACAATCATGTTCAAAGTACTATCAGATACTAAATCTTTCTTTTAATGTTAAACAGAAATAACAAAAGAAATAAGCAATCATTGTTTTTGTTACTGGTAGCTTCACTCAAGATGGAGGTGAATTGGATGAAGCATAAAAATTTGATGCAATAAAACAGTAAAGCAAGTAAAACAGAAGAGATTGAGTTAGGAAGATTTCACCAAAGAATGAAGACACATAGTTTATAACAGTTTGGACTCAACCACTTGACCTACATTTAGTCTTCAGAACACCTATGAGATTTTCACTATCTTCCCAAGATTAACGGGCTCTTGGTGCCACAATACAGTAATTGAATCTATTAATCACTCCCTCTTACTACCTGTAAGAACATAATCCCCTCAAGAGTCCACACTCTTGAGTTACTCTCAGAAAAGAGTAAGATAAAGTGTATAAAGCTCTCTTACAGAGTATGTAGATGTTAAACACTGAAGCTCAGTAAAACAGAGTATTGAATGCAACAGTAAATTTTTCAACAAACAGTAACTCTCGTATTTAATACTTCATTCAATGCCCTTCGTGCCTTTTATAGTTTGAGAAGTTTGATTATCCGTTAGACTGAAGAGCTTCTAGCTGTTGGAAGATCGCTTGCGTGTGTTCGGCAGTTACAACGGTAGTTCGCCATTAATGCTTCTGACATGGTAGGTTAAAGGCTACTAAGTAACTGTTGAGCTTTGTAATGTGTAAAAGTCTTTTGATAAAAGTTAGTCTTCTTCTTCAAGGAAATTCGTAAGGATAACAGAATAAGTGATGATCATTGATATTGATACAATAGATTGGAAAGTATAGAATCAATCATCAGATCCTTCAAATGTAATATGAACTTACTTGATCGATGTCTTGATTGATGAATGGTTGATCGATCAAGTTATCGATTAAATACTAGGAGAAAGACTTAAATAGATATATATTTATCAAATAGATTATGGATCAACAGATGATCAAATATATGATCGATAAATGTTTTAAAGAAATTTTCACGGTGAAATCATAGAATAGATGATGATCGATTAAATGATCAATTAATGATTAAACAATTAAGTGATTGATAAAAGATGTTTATAGAAAAGATCACGGAAAGACTTTGATCGATCATGTTATGTGAAAACAAAAAGCAGAAATCAAGATAATCGATATTTTTATCGGTAAGAGAATGATCGATTAGGTGATCTGAAAATAGCTCAACACAGATATGTGCAGTGAAGGTGTTGATGATCGATCAATTGATCAATTAAAGATCTTGACAGAATACTTAGACAGAACACATTATCGATTAACCAGAAGTAAGTTATCATGCAATGTTGGAACATGTCATCGATAAAAGCCTAATCAATAAATGGTGAATCAATCAAAACATAAAGTAAATGGAAAGACTTTACCATTTATCTATGTTCTCATCGATAACTACTTGATCGATTAGGTGATTGATAAACACTTACCAAGATTCTGTGGCTTTTTCTGACAATTGATTGAACACTAGATTATCAATCAATTGCTCGATAATTTTCTACAAGCTTTTACATTAAATAGTGTTATCGATGATCGATCAATTGATCGATCAACTCATAAAGTTTGATTTACCTAACATATTATCGATCAAATTCAGTGCTAGGTAACTAAAATACAAAAGCTGTTTATCTGATACATGATCGATTAAACTTTGATCGATCAACTTATTTAAACCAGAAAACACTAAATTTGTTATCATCAAAACCTTAAATCTAACATTCTCCCTCTTTTTGGTGATGACAAAACATAGGTGTAAAGTTAACAAAGAGCAACATATTCCACCAGATAAAATTTCAATTGAACAAAATTTTAACAAAATCAGAATTCGATAGGAATGCATAAGTCAAAAAAAATTGGCAGAAGGATAAACTGATAAAGTTGATAAATAACAGCAAAGTTAAATAGCCCAGAAAAACATCAGACTGTCAGAATGCATAAATAGTGTCACACAAGCAAAATATATAAGCAATAGAAACAAAACAGTAGAAATCTAAAACATAAACAGTAAAGCTAATTAGAACTTTTCTTCTCCCCTTTTTTGTCAGCATCAGAGGAAGTGGAAGGAGAAGCAAAAGTAGGCAAGGTGAGAGGAATAGGGAGAGGAGGGAGCTGGAAAATAAGAGAGGGAGCTTGAGAAATGGGTGGCAGAGAAATGGAAGGGATAGGCTGAGGGACTGGAATGATGGCTAAAGTGGTAGAGGGAGGAGTCGCAGATGTGTGTGGAACAGAAGTGGCGGATGTAGGGATAAGAGAGGATAGCAGTGCAAGATCAGGGTGGTGAGGAGAAGGGGATGGATGAGAAAGAAGGTCCTCGAAGCTGAAAAAAGTGCTAGGGGCATAGAAGTTTGTGCAGAGAGAGGTGACCATTCCCTCGAGCTCTTTAATCTCTTTCTCCACAAGGTCAAATCTTTAGGAGACTTCCCTTTCCAGGACTGCCATAGCTTGGCAGTGTAGATCTAATATAGTGTATAGAGCCTCAAGCTTTCTATTTGACACTACCCCATAGTCCTTGGCCGTGGCATACAGTCTTCTCTCAAAGTCTTAAAGTTCTACTTGGAACATTTCCTTAATTGAGTTTCCATGGAATGATGGTCCAGACATGTGAGAGGGTTCTCTGTGGATTTAGCCTCATCTTGGGCTCTAGAGGTGCTGGCAACTGGTTGTTTCCCTTTTTCCTTTGGTGCCAGTTTCTGGGAAGGTCTAAATGGCACTGATATCCTCATCTTATTGAGTTGATTGATGCCAAATGTAGGAACCTTCACTTTGATTTCTTTAGGCTTCGTGGTACAATATTATGCACTTCAAGTAGATATGTAGCCAGTTGAGGATATGGAATAGGTATAGACTTAGACTTGTTGAGAACAAAGTCCTTCATCTCATTGGAAATCAGAGCTCCTATGCTAATGTTCTCTCCACTAATAATTCAGGCCAATAGGAGGTAATCATCTTGGTTCAAGTGAGAGAAGATGTCAGACTTGTTAACCATGCTCCTTGAGTAAATGTAGTGGATTATTCTATAATAATCACACATTTGCTTGGAAGGAAAGTTCAGCTCACCAAGATAATTATCACTCTGCATTAGGATCTTGTAGGCTTTTATATCGTTCATATCACCTCCTCTCACATAATCCTGAGTCCCCAGAAGCTCATTCAACTTTGTAGGGGTGAGATTGAAAGTTTTGCCTCTAATTTTTGTCTTGAGATAATCACCCACCAAATTATCTTGTTCATCATACTCCTTAATCAACTCCATATTACAATAGAATCTCTTGACCACTTCAGGACAGTACTTGCCACCAATGCTTAACTAATTAGCCTAGTATTCTAGGAGGTTACTTAAGTCCAACTGAATTTTCTCATTGTTTTTTAGACTATCCAATTTTACAGAGACTACAGGACACAACTTCCGAGTGGCAAAATCAGACTTAAACTTAGTCATATTCACGTCCTTATCCAGATTCTGAACTAAAAACTCCGATGAATCAGAGAGAATACCTTGGACAGAATGTTGTTGAGACACTCCTTCACTTGTGCTCTGTTTCTTGTGTCTCAGTTGCTGTGGTACTAGAATATTTAAGGTCGTGTCCACAGCTTTCTAAACTGAGATTTCTTCATCAAACTTGGTCTCAGATTCCTTAGTTACCACTGGCAACTTGAATTTTGAACGTCGGGACCTCCTCTATGGTGTAGATTTATCAGTGCTCTCAGCTCAGCTTTCTCTGATTTTAAGTACTCCTCTTTTCTTCAAAGGTTCTTGTCTCACTTTAGGTCTACATCTCTTTTTTGTGGTCAAAGGAGTAATCTCTTTGGACTGAGTTTGCTTCTCAATGCTCTCTTCTTGGTCACTTCCTGCTTGTTTGACTCTTGCCATTTCTCGCCACACAGAAGAAATTTGAGAGTATGTTCTGTGGTTTGTGAGTGTAAGAGTATTGCAGTGAACGGGAGGACTTAGGAGGTGATTTCAAGTGAAGTAGGGTGGGTAATTTAATGGAACAATGGGTTTTTTGACTGTTGCTTGAAAACAGGGGAGAGTGGTTTATCGAGTTAGGGTTCTGAAATTGATGGGGTTTTTTAAATTCTAAATGTTATAAGCACAAAAATGATCGATCAAGTTATCGATCAATGCATGATCAATCACATATTCAATAAATATGAAGAACAAGCAAGAACATTAAAAGCAATTATCAATCAAGTTATCAAACAATGAATAATTGATCACATTATCGCTAAATATTAAGTGAAAGTCATACTTGATGTGGTTTATTGATCATTTGATCAATTAACAATTGTTCGATCAATTTATCGATAATTCTTACCCATTTGACTGATTTGACCAAGAGTTCTATTCTGCTGCTAATCAATATGTTGATCGATAATTGAGTGATTGATCAACTTATTGATAATTCTCCTCCCATCATCTCGGTCATTCCATATGCCTTGTTTATCGATGAGCTGATCCATAATTTGGCTTTATCGATCAGGTGATCAATAAATTAAGCTGTTCTTAAGACATGATTATTGATGCCTTCATCGAACACACCCTACTCTATTCACCTCTGTTTTTCAGTGTCCGAACAGAGCTTCCTACAAAAGAAATTTCTATCCACTCCGATGCTCAAGTTAGTCTTCTAATCATCAAAAATTTAAATCTAAATGCTTAAATTAAAAAAGTAATGTGAGATTCTTACAACTCATTGGGATTTACCATTCCCAATTCTCTTTCTGAAGTAATTGAATTTCTGTTGATCGAGAGGCTTCATGAATATATCTGCTATCTAATATTTAGTGGGAATGAATTCTACCTTCACATCTTTCTTTTGAACATGGTCCCAAATGAAGTGATGTTGAACATCATTGTGCTTGGTTCGGGCATGATAAACTGGATTTTTAGACAAACTAATTGTGCTTATGTTGTCACATAGGATTGGGATTTCTTTCAACTTGATTCCCAAGTCTTGTAGTTGTTGCTTTAACCATAAGATCTTAGTACAACAGCTGGCAATGGCAACATATTCTGATTCTGTAGAGGATATCGCCATAGTGTTTTGCTTTTTGCTTGACCACGAGACAAGGCATCCTCCTAGAAATTGACATTGGCCACTGGTACTTTTCCTGTCTATTTTATAACCTCTATGATCAGCATCTGAGTATCCCATTAGATATTCCACTCCTTTCTTTAGATACCAGATTCCCAAATTTGGTGTTCTGACAAGATATCTGAGGATTCTCTTGATAGTTTATTCATGTGATTCCTTGGGACCTGATTAGTATCTTGTACACATTTTCACACTAAATTGAATGTATGGTCTGCTTGCTGTGAGGTAGAGCAGTGACCCAATCATTCCTCTATATTTGGTCAGATTCACGTCTTTGTCTTTCTCATCTGCATCCAGTGAGATTGTTGAACTCATGGGAGTCTTTACACTTTTTGTATTTTCCAAGCCATATTTCTTTAGCAGCTTTTTAAGATATTTCATCTGAGATATGAATATTCTATTTTTCTTCTGCTTAATTTGCAATCCCAGGAAGAAATTCAATTCACCCTGTATTAACTTAGCAAACTCTTGGCAAAGATTCTCATTAGTAGCTCCGAATATAATGTCATAAATATAAATTTGAACAATTAACAGTTCTTTTCTATTTCTTTTGATAAAAAGTGTAGCGTCCACTTTGCCTCTTTCAAAACCCTTTTCTATCAGAAAATTGCTAAGTCGTTCATACTATGCTCTAGGTGCTTGTTTTAAACCATATAAAGCCTTTTTCAATTTGTAAACATAATCAAGGAAATTTTGATCTTCAAAACCAGGAGGCTGTTTGATGAAAAATTCTTCCATAATATACCCATTCAAAAAAAATTTTTAACATCCATTTGATATAATTTAAAATCTTTAATGAAGGCAAAGGTTAAGAGTACTCGTATGGCTTCTAATTTAGATACTAGAGCATATGTTTCCTCATAATCAATACCTTCGTCCTGGTTATAGCCTTAGCCACTAATCTAGCTTTGTTTCTGATGATTTACGTAGATTCATCAGGCTCATTTTTGAATACCCATTCGGTGCCTATGACTGGATGGTCATTAGGTCAGGGTACCAAATCCCAAACTTGATTCCTCTCAAATTTGTTCAACTCTTCCTGTATTGCCACTATCCAGAATTCATTAGACAAAGCTTCGTCAATATTGGTTGGTTCAATATGTGAAATAAATACAGAGAAACGCACTTCATTGAACACTTGTCTCTAGGTTTTGACTCATTCATTGACTTCACTAATGACTTGCTCCAGAGTATGGTTCTTGTTATGCCTCCAGGCCTTAGGTTGTTCTAGATTTACTTGAGAAGGAGGTTCATTTGAATCATCTTTATTTTTGAAAGTTTCTTCTAAAGACACTTTGCTTGAAGATTTGTTCAAATTTAGTTTTTCAAAACTTTAAACGATCTCAGCGTCGTCATCTAGAGGTTTTGAAATCGACTCAATTTCAACAAACACAACATGTATTGATTCTTCAATAGTAAAAGTTCTTTTGTCAAAAACTCTATAAGCTTTACTAAGGTTAAAATAACTGAGAAATAAACTTTTATCAGCTTAGGATAAAATTTACTGAGATTTTCTTTGTAGTTGTTGTGAATGTAGCATTTGCTTCTAAAGATCTTTAGATGAGCCAGGTTAGGCTTCCTTCTCTTATATAGCTCATACAGAGTCTTCCCAAGCAATGTTCTAATGTAAGTTCTGTTAGAGATATAGCAAGCTGTTCTCATTACTTCAGCCCAAAACACTTGAGAGATTCCTTTTTCGTTTAGCATTGCTTTGGCCATCTCCGTGAGCACTCTGTGCTTTCTTTCCACAACTCCATTCTGTTGAGGATTTCTCAGTGCTAAGAAGTTGTGGTCAATCCCATGCTCATCATAATAGTCTGTGAACTCATTGTTTTCGAATTCTCCTCCATGATCAGTCCTGATCGACACAATAGAAATACCTTTCTCATTTCGGACCTTTTTAGCAAAAATGATGAATGCACTAAATGTCTCATCTTTGGAGGAAAGAAACAGAGACCAGATAAATCTTGGATAGTTGTTAACTATCACAAGAGTATATAAGTTTTCACTGAAACTTTTGACTCTCGATGGTCCAACCAAATCCATATGAAGCATTTGGAGTGGTCTTTCAGTTGAGACTGTCCTCTTTGATTTAAACGAGGACTTTTTTTGTTTACCCTTCTGACAAGCATCGCAAGCAATATCATGTTCAAATTGAATTTTGGGTAAACCAATAACTAAATCTTTTTTTGTTAATTTTGAAAGCTGATTCATATTAACATAAGCAAGACGTTTATGCCAAAGCCAACTTTTCTCATTTTTGCTAACAAAACAGTTTTCAGAAAGTTTAGACTCAATTTGAATAGTATAGCAATTACCGTCCCTTGGAACTCTCAGCTTTACATTCAACTCTTCCTTCTTTAGTGGCAAATCATCTTTGCTGATGATTAGGCATTTCTTTGAATCGAAGATCACCCAGTTGTTTTTATCTGTACTCTGACTGACACTGAGTGGGTTGTGACATAGGCCTTCAACGTAGTAGATGTCTTCAACTTTCATTCCCTTGTCACTTCCTATTTCTCCGATGCTAGCAATTCTCCCAGACTGATTTCCACCAAAGCTTACTTTGCCTCCTTCTTTTGGTTTGAGTGATGAGAACTTCTCAGTATCACCAATCGTGTGTCTAGAGTATCCACTGTCAATGTACTACTTGTTTGTTCTCGATGCTTTAAGACATACCTACAATACAAGAATCACGTTTTAGGTACCTATCTTCTTGGGTCCTTTTTGGTTAGTATGGTTTGTCCTAGGTACATAAGTACCTTTAGACACCCATTTTCATGTCCCATAAGTCCCTTTCTTCTTGTGATGACAAGAAGAGGTTGTGTGACCTTTACGGTTGCAATATGAACATAATGCAACGGGATTAGAAGAATGAACAACATTTCTAGAAAATGTCAGATACAACTGACCACCACTTTTCTTCTTTTCTTTCCTCTTATCTTGTGTAGGATCACATCCTATTCCTGATTTATCCATCGAACATCGTCGAGCTCCCAAGATCACTTTGAGCATTTCATTGCCCTTGTGAATTTCTCCAGGGCTTTATTGAGCTCCTCAACTTTCTTTCTATTCTGCTCATATTCTGTGCAAATTGGGGGTGTGGTGTCTATCTGCTTCGCTTGCTGTTCTTCCAGAACTTTTATCTTCTTTTTAGAGCTTACTAACTCCTTTGCGATTCTTACCAATTATGAATGTAACGTATTATATTCAGCTTGTAATTCATCATAAGAGGGTTCAAAAATAATTACCTCATCTATCTCTGAATCTCCATCTTCTTGTGCTATGAGATAGATGTTAGCTGTTTCTTCATTATCACTGTCTTCTTCTTCCTTAGAACTATTTCTCCATATTGATGTTACAAACGCCTTCTTCTTTCTAAACTTTTCTTTCTTTTTGTCTTTATCCTTTATTTTGGACAGTTGAGGACACTCTACTTTGATGTGTCCAGTCTTCTTGCACTCGAAGCGGATGATCAAATCTTTGGGCTCGTTTTGAGATGTGGAGACTTTGCATTTTGATTGAAATCTTCTTCCAGCTTTATTCCTATAGAACTTTTTGAATCTTCTGACTATGAGGCCCATTTCATCGTCCTCTAGGTCCTCTTCATCATTATTTTCACTCTCTTGAGTCTTGAGAGTAATACCTTTACGATTTTTCTCGTTCATCTCCTTCTTATAATTCTATTTGCTCTCATATTCTGCTAAGCTTCTGAATAGTGTAGCAACAGAGCCAATTGATTCTCCTTTTGTTTCCTCAATAGCTGTTACCTTCAGTTCCCATTCCTTCGTCAAACTGCTTAGTATTTTCCTCACTTGGTCTTCTTGACTGTACTTCTTACCAAGCACAGTGAGGTGATTGATAAGGTATGAGAATCTAACTTTAATGTCTTGAATGCTCTCTCTATCCTTCATTCTAAATAATTCAAACTCTATGGTGAGAGTGTTGATTCTGCTCTGTTTTACATTGGTTGTCCCCTCGTGTGCACACTGTCTCACTGTCTCCGAAACTTGCCATAGGATCTCTCTTTAAATGGTTAAGTCTTTAAATGAAGAAACCTGCTCTGATACCAAATGTTAGTGGTAGCTTCACCCAAGAGGGGGGTGAATTAGGTGAAGTATAAAAATTTGACGTAATAAAACAGTGAAGCAAGTAAAATAGAGGAGACTGAGTTAGGAAGATTTCACCGAAGAACAAAGACAAAGAGTTTATACTAGTTCGATCACAACCATTTAACTTACGTCTAGTCCTTAGAACACCTCTGAGATTTTTACTATGTTTTTAATATTAAATGGGCTCTTGGTGCCACAGTACAGTAATTGAATATTTCAATCACTCCCCCTTACTACCTATAAGGTTACAATCCCCTCAAGAGTCCACACTCTTGAATTACTCTTAGAAAAAGAGTAAGATAAAGTGTATAAAGCTCTCTTACAAAGTATGTAGATGTTAAACACCAAAGCTTGGTAAAACAAAGTATTGACCGCAACAGTAAATTTTTCAACAGACAGTAGCTCGCATATTCAATACTTCATTCAATGCCCTTCGTGCCTTTTATAGTTGGAGAAGTGTGATTATCTGTTAGACTGAGGAGCTTCTAACCGTTGAAAGATCGCTTGCATGTGTTCGGTAGTTACAATGGTAGTTCGCCATTAATGCTTCTGATATGGTAGGTTAAAGGCTACTAAATAACCGTTGAGCTTCATAATCTGTAAAAGTCTTTTAATACAAGTTAGTCTTCTTCTTCAAGAAAATTTGTAAGGATAACAAAATAAATGATGATCATTGATATTGATACAATAGATTGGAAAGTATAGAATCAATCATCAGATCCTTCAAATGTAATCTAAACTTACTTGATCGATGTCTTGATCAATGAATGGTTGATCGATCAAGTTGTAGATTAAATACCAGGAGAAAGACTTAAATAGATATATACATTTATCAAATAGATTATGGATCAACAGATGATCATGATCGATAAATGTTTTAAAGAAATTTTCACAGGGAAATCATAGAATAGATTATGATCGATTAATGATTAATCAATTAAGTGATCGATAAAAGATGTTTACAGAAAAGATCAAGGAAAGGCTTTGATCGATCATGTTATGTGAAAACAAAAAGCAGAAGTCAAGATAATGGATATTTTTATCGATAAGTGAATGATCGATTAGGTGATTTGAAAATAGCTCAGCACAGATATGTGCAGTGAAGGTGTTGATGATCGATCATTTGATCAATAAAATGATTGATTGATCAATTGATCGATTAAAGATCTTGACAGAATACTTAGATAGAACACATTATTGATTAACCAAAAGTAAGTTATCATGCAATGTTGGAACAGGTTATCAATAAAAGTGTGATCGATAAAGTGATCAATAAATGGTGAATCAATCAAAACATAAAGTAAGTGGAAAGACTTTACCATTTATCTGTGTTCTCATTGATAATTACTTGATCGATCAGGTGATCGATAAACGCTTACTAAGATTCTGTGGCTTTTTCTAACAGTTAATCGAATACTAAATTATCGATCAATTGATCGATAATTTTCTGTAAGCTTTTACATTAAACCGTGTTATTGATAATTGATCAATTGATTGATCAACTCATAAAGTCTGATTTATCTAACATATTATCGATCAAATTCAGTGCCAAGTAACTAAAATAAAGAAGTAGTTTATCTGACACATGATCGATCAGGTGATCGATCAACTTATTTTAACAAGAAAACACTAAATTTATTATCATCAAAACTTTAAATCTAACAGTTTTGAAAACAAAGGTTTTTTAAAAAGTACTTATCTGTCCTACTTATCAGACAAAGAGGAGGTTTTTCTTGGTGATATTTTTAAGTCACCCTCATTGAATTTGTAATACAAATATACTATTTTGTCCTCTATTTATTATAGTATAAATAATTATTTTTTTAAAATGTGTATATATTAAATAGGAGGTATAGTTGAAAAGTTGTTATATTTTAAAAGAAGAATTAATGTAGTTTAAAATTTTTTTTTTAATGTACATAAAATATACTAAAAATGCTCAATGAATAGGATCAGAGTAGCATAGACCTTGCCATAGAACTGGAAGAAATAAAGACATGAAGAAAAGTGAGTTACTGTTTCTCCATGAATTTTATAGAAATGAATCTAACTTTC
Source organism: Neltuma alba (assembly GCF_004799145.2). NCBI lineage: Eukaryota > Viridiplantae > Streptophyta > Magnoliopsida > Fabales > Fabaceae > Neltuma > Neltuma alba. Next base: position 164,426 of record NW_021635379.1, read on the forward strand.
TTTTTCTATCTCATCACCTCACTTGAATTTACTTGCCATCCTGGTGAAGCCACTGCCAAGGGCCAATATCAATTGGCAAGTCCACTATTACGAAATGACTTTTTTTTTTTTTTATAGTGAAACTTTTACAATAATTGTCATTACAGGGTAACAAATTGTAACAATTGGCATTTTTTAAGTAAAATATGAAACTATTGATATTATCTGCGCTAGTTTCATTGGCAGCCACTATTAAAAACAATTTCTAACCCGGATAAAAGAACCAACCAGTGTAAAAAATAATTATTTAAGTTATTTAAAAATTCATCTCTTTATAAACTGGTTAATATAAGATTTTCTATACTGATTATATCTACATCGATTATAAAACCAATATAATGTTGATAATCTTTTTTTTTTAAACTGCGTTGAAAAATTAATACGGAAAGTTGCGATAATTTTATCTCCCCTTTAATTCAGTCCATATAGCATTTACTTTATTGTATCCTTATAAGTTTTTACGCAATCCCTATATTCATAATTTATTAATTTGTAAGAGAAATCTCTTTAATTGCATGTAACTTGTTTCTCACTCAATATACATCTAAATAAATTTTCTTCCATTATTTTATTTTCTAAAAATTCTTTTTTATTTTTTTTATTTTTAACAACTTACATGTGATTTAGTCAACATTCACATCAGCCCCTAATTAACATATTATGAGCATAAGAGCTAATGTCTATAATTGAGAAACCTGCATATAATGACCCGAAAGAAAAAAGATCCACGAGAATCTAACTAAAAATCAGATAAAACTATAAAAATTAAAGAATAAATTTTCCCCAAAATTCAGGCTCAATTTCGGCTTGATGCAAAAGCTATTTCATTTGATAAAAAGGTAATGACATCTTTAAATCATCTAAGTTCTAGTCCTTCTAGAACAACATCCTAAATACCCCTCCAGTCATTTATATAAGATCTATTTAACTAATTTGATTATATTAAGAAAATTAGGTAAGTTAGTTAATTATAAGAAATATGACATGTTTTTCCTAAAAAATCTTAATCATCTTTCTTAATATCCTTCCTCCTTCACTCATTTGATTATGGTTGAGAGAGTATCTATAGGGATAATTTAGAAAAAATTCATAAATATGAGAAATAAGTCTTATATTTGGGACTAAAATTAACTTAACAATTAAGTCCTATATTAAAGACTGGAAGAGTACATCAAGTTAAGATATGAAAATACATTTAGACACAAATAATTCATTGTACAAAAAGAAAGAGCTTTTTGTTCATGTGTGAACTCATTCTATTGTCCTAACCTTGACTATTTCATGTGATTGATTGTTCATTGTGAGTTGTAAGTTTATAAAAAGTCATTCAATGAAAATAAAAAAATAGGGATGCTTTATTCATCACTAAGTAGACACGAATATTATATGTAATGAAGACAAACTTAGATTTTATTTTATTTCTAAATACCATTACCTGTACTTCAATAAGGGAAGTGGATAGGGATTACATGAAAATGACCGTTGATTGACTCACAGAATCAAATATAGGCAAATGGCATTATCAGAGGCACGCATAGCCCAAATTAGTGATATTTAAAGATTGAAATAATTTTTTGAACGACCAAAATTATCACTAAATCTTCTCGATATTACTTCTAATATTTTAAATCACGATTTTCTCATTTCAATACTATTAACTTATTTTGAATAATTTATAATTTTAGAAACCAAAATTGGTAACCCTGGAAAGAAAAAGTAGCAACATAATTTTGGGACTAAACGTAATGAGGTTGAATATATAGTAACAGATATTCAGTAAAATTTCACCATATTCAAATTTCAATTATTCAATAATATCAAATAATTGGTAATTTGTCATATTCAAAAAATAATAACTCTAAAAAAGTACATGTAATATAAGCTATAGGTGTGTCCTCTCTCATTTTATGAAATTTTTAATTTTTTGAGATCTTTAAGTAAAATTATTATTTTATACAGGTCCTGAGCATCTTTTTTGCTGTAATCTAAGATGGGTTACCTAGGAATAATTAGCTGCAGCCATATAAATACATAAGCTGCAAACACAAAACCCAAATCAGTGGCGCAGAATTTGAAAGACAAACTTTTTTATCAAAGCACCATCCATCATCTTAGTCTTCTTTTTTCCTCCTTCTTTATTACAATAAAATTGTATTAAGGATTAGTCATGGGAAGCCATGTGGGTTGTTGGAGTATAATAGAAGAAGAAGCTGGTTGGAGAAAGGGGCCTTGGACTGCTGAAGAAGACAGACTTCTAATAGAGTATGTCAGAATGCATGGTGAAGGAAGATGGAACTCAGTCTCAAGACTTGCAGGTAAATATACGCAAGTCCTTCTTCATTATTTATGATCTAGTAATATATACACACACTCTTCAAGTTTCAGTAACTTTTTTTTCCTGGTTCTTTCTATTCCTTTTTGATTGATCTATGATGGGTAAGTGATTGGTTTGGGTTTTGTTTGGGCTATTTTTCAAAGGACTGAAAAGAAATGGAAAGAGTTGCAGATTGAGGTGGGTGAATTATCTGAGACCAGACCTCAAGAGAGGTCAGATAACACCACAAGAAGAGAGCATAATTATAGAGCTTCATGCTAGGTGGGGAAACAGGTAAAAAAGAAATTTTTCAATCTTCCTCTTTCTTCAACTTTTAGAAAAAAATTACAGAAAGCTTTGCCAATTATATGATATATGGGACAATTTTCTTCATTCCAAACAAAATTCAGATGGTCAACAATTGCAAGAAGCTTGCCAGGTAGAACAGATAATGAGATAAAGAATTATTGGAGGACTCACTTCAAGAAGAAGGCAAAAAGTCCCATTAATGTATCCGAAAAGGCAAAAAATCGCCTTTTGAGAAGGCAGCAGTTTCAACAACAACAAAAACAGCAGCAACAATTGCAATTGGACATGAAAGGTATTGTGGCCTTGCTTGAAGACAGTAACAATCATTACGAAGTGCCTTCTACCCTTTGTTCAATGGCCAACTTCTATCCAAACAACGCAGAAGAACAAGGCTGCTTCTACTCAATGATCAGTACTATTGATAATAATGACAATTCCTCTGCACCAGAAGCCTTAAATGAAGAGATTTTGTGGGACGGCCTTTGGAATTTGGATGATTTTCATGGAAACTTCAGTGCAACTAATACTACAAGCAAAGCCAATCTGCACAATCTGGTCGTTTCCTGAATTTTTAGGTCTATTAAATTAGCTCTAGTCTCTGAAATTAATGAGTGGTTAAGTTAGTCTTGAGAATTTAGAATTTAAGGACTGGCTCTTTCATTGACTAACTTTTATAGCTTAGTCTTTTCCCCTTTTTGGGGTTAGTTTCGAGCTTAGTTATCGGAATTGGATGACTCCAAAGAAATGAAAATTTTGGAGTTGGATCAATTATTGCATAAGGTGTGGTCTTGACGTAGTGAGTGTTATTCTCTGGAGACAATCATTTGTTTAACTTATCAATAAAAAGTGTCTCAATGTTGCATTCAAAACTAGAATTAAAAGTGTTATTCTCTGGAGACAACCATTATTGCTGCTGCTTCTTTTAAACAAACCATTCATTATTCATTATTTAATACTATTTATTAATATGGATTCAAGTGTATCGTGATAGAAAAAATTAGGATAAACTCTTCAACTTAATTCTTTTTTTTTTTATACAAGACTTAATTTTGAGGACCTACTTAAAGAATATTGAGTTTCCTAGTCATTCAACCCCAGCAGCTGGCCATTGCTTTGTTATTGTATATGGTTTGTTTTGAGTGTGACAATTTTAACCCTCGAAGTAAATAATAATTACAAATTTTATGGTACTAAGATCAATGAACTGGTAAATCAGTTCCCTAATCAATCCAATTAAGAGTTTTAGACGGGTCAACTGGGTTGAATTTTATTTTATTTTTCCTTCTATGAAATGATGTTGTTTTGAGTAAAAAAAAAAAACAGTATGTTAAATTTCTGCTCTATTAACTCTATTTTATTGGATTATATATGGTTTATCTATGAACGTTCCATTTACTTGTGGACTTTCTATTTATTTGTGAATCAATTCCTTTTTATTTAAAATATTAATGCTAAATTTGTTTTCCGATCACACTCATTTTTCTAGGTGAAATTTTGTGAGAATAACTTAATTTCTTTATAAGATTTTGCCCTTTTCTCCCGGATTTTGTCCATGAGAAATTCACTGTTTTGTTTTGGTTAGCGGAAGGATATGGAAGCAAATATAGAACGTGCCAAACTAGGCTTCCTTTGCACTATCTTAATTTAACTATTATCAATAGTTTGTGATTGTGAAACATGTCAATAAAGTGTCTCAATTTTGCATTTAAAACTTAAATGACTTTATTTTTCTGCCTCTTTCATAAAAAATATTAAGACTTTGAACCTTCTAGGAAAAGTATACAATAAAGAAAGTGGAAGCAAATGGAAAATGCTAAATTATGAGTTTCCTATTCATAGTCTAAACAACGATTCCTAGCTTCAGGATTTCACCTCTTTTTGTTTCGTTGTCTAGAAATCAAGTCGAAGAATTATTGCTTAAACATTAAATTATAAGAGATATTTTTTTTCCAAATTACATATATTTTCTTTTTATTTTTAATATAAATTTAAAATTATACAAACTGTCCTTCCACTTTCATAATTCAAACAAGCTTTCTTCCAAAAAAAATATATTAAATTACACAAATGACATAAGTATTGTTAAAATTACAAACTTCCAATATCTTAAAATATACTTATAACCTTCCCAACAAATAAAAGAGATGTCTATTTGATTTGTAAAAAGAAAAAAAATTTAGGAGTTATGAATAATCTACTCTTTGTTCAAAATTTCTAGAAAGGGCAACATACCCAAGAGGAAGAATGAATTGGGTGCTTACAAATTTTTTGGACCTTAAAGCAACAAAAAAAATTACAAAAAGGTCATGAGGGAGAAAAATAATTACAAAATAAGTCTAAAAAATTGTTATTTTCTACTCTAGGACTTGCCATTACAAGCAGCTTATATTGTTATTAGGATTTTTTAGTAATTATTTTCTTTTCTTCAGACTTCAATTCATTGTAATTTTTCCAAAAACAAAATTCAGCTAAACAAAGTGTAAGTGCGTAATTTGATCAAAATCCAATTCAGAAACTTATTTTCTGACCAAAAGAAAATGCAGAAACTTATCTATGACAATGTTTAACTAATTTATCAGGCTAAAATAAGTATATACGAAGCTTGAAATTGTTTTCCTTAAGACATGGTACAGTAAAGACTTAAAATAAAATTTTTAATACAAGAAAAAAATATATAAAAGGGACATGTTGGAAATGTAAAGAGATTAGGAAAGAGAAATTGCAAGCCATGATTTAATTCGGATTCGTCTTTAACCACGTGACCCTACTTCTAATTTCCTGAAACTTTGAGAATTTTTGCACAATACACTAAATTAAGTCAGGTACTTGTGAGCCATTACAGTCATTATCTTTTACAATAAATATATTAAGAGATACCACACAGTCTTTATTTATCATTAGCATACCGCACCCTATCTTTACAATGAATTATTCAAAAAGAAGATCACTCAATTAAACTCTCTCAAAAAGCCAGATGAGTACATTGAAGCATTAAGCACTCTAATAATATAGATATTATATTGCACTTGATAGCTCAAGATGAATGATTTTCAGATATAAGATGTATGACAAGAAAATAAAACAATCATTTTAACTACATATTTTGATCATTAAAGGTTAGTAAAACAAGTTTAAAGTGTTATAATATTTATAGCCCATTAAAAAAATGTAGCCGTCTGTGATAAAAATTAACCATTATATGTGTATTGGAATCACTAATTTGTTTTATAAATGTCACTAATAAAATTCCATGAAGCTTCTAAAGGAACCAATTAAGTACATTAGGATGGAAAGGACATCTACTGAAATCAAATCATGCCATTGCCCATTAGTGCGTAATGAAATAATCCCTTCAAGCATATATATCACAGATTATGGGGCACTTTGGGCGTTATTAGTACAAATCAACACACTCAGTTGGCATATTCTTTTCATTTCCATAAGCTTCGTACACATAATACAAGTGCTTTATCATTTTTTATAATTTGCTTTTTAATTCATTATTTTTATTGTAAGCTTCCACGAGGAAAGAATTAGATTCTATTAATCTCACATGATCTCCCTTTTCATTTTCACCAATAATTTTTACATAAATTATTGTGCTATAAGATTAATTAATAATATTATCACTCATTCTGACATTCTACTTTTATTTTTATAAGATTTTTTTGTTGTTTTTTCAATTTTTTAAATTACAGTGACTCTTCTTCAGATTAATCTTTATCACAAGATCTCTCATCATGATAAATGCACTTCAATCCAAAATTACTCCTTTTGGTGACAACGAACTAAATAATCTTGATTTGATAGCAGTATTAGGTTTCAAATAGGGAGAAGCTCTTTTAGCTTTGATTTTTTTTTTTTTTTCCCCAATGCTCATACTTACAAGACTTCATTTGGAGGGAAAATATCACCCCAAAAAAAAACCTGAAAATTACCAAATCCCAAATTAAGGTTGTTTTCTATATTTTAATTAACAGGTTTTGGTGATTTAGGATTTAGTAAGTTTTAGGTTCTTTTTGTAAATTTTTTTCCTTATTCAAAATGAATTAAACATAAAAATGAATCTAACTTAGTAATATCACGTAGTTTAATTTTAATATTAAAAATACCATCAAGATAAAGATAAATATATAATGATATATTGATGTTAATTCAATACTCAATATAAAATTAAAGTAAATTGTGAGATATGCTATTCCTAAGTCATAAATCATGCAAATCATTTTTCGTTTGTGCTAGATGCAATGTACAAGAGCTTAGCTAGTTGGTGCTTAAACTGAAGGGGAATCTACAAAATTTGCCATTTGAAACATGCGTGAGAAAATGAGTACTCATCAAAGATGAAGATCAAGTTATGCTACAAGAGGCCAATTAACCTATTTTACCAAAACAGTAAAAGCAAAATAGCCCAATCAATCCAACATGGTTTTGTACCCCTTGAGACCTAACTCAACACTTGAGCCCAAGCCTGATTTACCATAGGCCGCGTGATGTAGTGAACACTCGGTCTGCAAACATTTCCGATGTTAATAGAGGCCAGGGTTAGCAGCCGCTACCGCCTAAGTGCTCCATTCAAAGTGGCGATAGATTTTTTTCTTAAAAAAAAAAAACAGTCAATGGTGATTTAGACAATAGTACCTCCTGTTTTTAATGTAGGACTAAATTGAAGATTCAATTTAGTCCTAAATATAAATATGAGATTCCCATTTTATCTTCAATATTTATTTATTTTTCTCTCAAACAATCCCTATAATAATTACATATGTTAAAAAATTTATATCAAAAAATAATTTAAATGCGCATGATTAACAATAGCATTGTAGAGAAAACATACATTTATTACAAATAGCTAACTTAATTAATTTTTTTAATATTTATAAATTAGTTATTTAACTCTTATATCAAGAATCGGAAGTAGTATGAAATAAAGATGTAAAAAGAGGTTTATTTCAAATTGGTATAAGAACGTTTGGCGCGTCCAATTGTGATCCCAAACAAAAATACTAATGCGGCTAAATTAAACGTGGATGGTGCTTGGTTGTTCCAGACTGGAGGGCGTGTGGATTATTGGGTTTTCTTACCATCTTGGCAATTTTTCTGTTTGAGGCTGAGGAATGGGCTTTATTTAAGGGCCTCAATCTTGCTTATGATATGGGGTTCAAGGAAATTGTGGCAGAATGTGACAATAAGATTTTTATTGATGTCCTCATAACTTTGGGACCGCAAAACTCAGGGAGTTTGGCAAACCCTTACAGTCACTTAAAAAAATAATTTCACACTTCTCATATACTTATCTCATATAAAATAAAATTACTTATAAAAAACTAATCTAAACGCCCTCGAAACAGATCTCTCTTAATTGGAAAGTGGATCTTCATTACATACCTAGAGAATGCAATATTGTAGCTGATGGTTTGGTCAAGAATGGGCTCACTGCTTCTGTTTTTTTAGGCACAGCTCTCCAACACGCAAGGGTTCTAGTTCAGAAAGATATTAGGCTTTGCTACCCCCTTCGGCCAATGCTTAAAGTTTAGATGAAATAAAATTTGTTTATCATCAACATGAAAACCAAAAAAAAAAAAAATATTATGCTTATGTCTACCTCGCTCCTTGCATTTATATTGAATCTGTAAGGTGATTGGTTTTTATCTTATTTAGATATATATGTCAAAATGAATCTAGGTGTATATTAAGAGTCATGCTATCAACTGCTAACATTGTTTCTCTTACAAATTAATAAATTATAAGTATAGATGCCAATACTTATAATTGAGGAAACTATAAGGATCCACAATAAAAAGGAAAACAACAAACAAATACTCGATTAAAAATAATGTAAAATTATAGGAATTCTTATATTATTTTTTCTTATTTTTTATAGTTTGAGAAAGACTTCTTCTTTTCGCCGAAAATAGTTTTAGAAAGACTTATAGCAGCGTTAGGGGGAAAATGAAGCAACGTTATGCAATGCATTATGTTCTGGATTAGAGGCTTTTGAAAGAGCACATGCTCCTGACTCGAAGGCAAGTTCAAAACTTCTAATCATATTCCCTAGATCGCTTTGAAACCTCTGATTCTCTCATGACTTCTATTGGATACCACAAACCCCCATCCAAAAAAATTTTTAAATTAAATTTACATCTTTTTTTATACAAAGAAAATTTACTTCTACTAAACCAATGTTTGGCCGCCAAAAAAAGCTATGTTTCAGAAGTTCATTTACCAAACACAAGATGTGAGCTGGATACTAGTTTACACTATGCAGTTGAAGGTTGCTTTAACCCAATGGTATGAGAGAAACAGAGGAGAGGGGAGGGAAAGAAAAATTTTAATGAGTCTGATGTTAAAAAATGGGGAAGTAGGGTTTTGAAATGATAATATAGAGAAGATATAAGATAAATGAGTAACTAAAAGTAATTAAAAGCTTTTGATCTTTAAATTAAGTTTATTAAAATTTTCCCTTCCCTTCATTTTCCTGGTACCAAGTAGACTCTTAGGATTTGGAAAATGGGATCATTCATTACAAAAAATATGACTTTTAGTGACGACTTTTGGTGATGACTTTTAAAGTCACGGTAGAAAGTTGCAAAAAGTCTAAGTTTCTATGATTCTACGATGACACAAAAAGTCACCACAGAAAATTAGAATTTTGGTGGTGACATTCGTAGTCACTGCAAAAAATTTCTACTTCCTGCAGCGACTTTTTAGGTCACTGCTAAAGGTTTTTACTTTCAGCAGTGACATCTTCTAATTTCACCAGTGACAAAACACAGTCACTACTGAACTTTGTTTTGTCATCACTAGAAAGCCTTTTTGAATCTTTTTAAAAATGTCATATTTTTGTAATAATGTTGTTCATTAATGTAATATATCATCAATAAATAAAGTATTTTCACATATTAGTGTGTTTAAAGAAAGAGAATTTAAGAAATAATGTGATGTTGGTGCATTATTTTGTGCTAGAGAGGAGACGTAGAGTGGGTGAGAGTGAGAAAGGGAGGAAGGGAGAGGGTGTGCAAGAGAGATATATGATATTTATATTTTGTTTGGTGTACTGGGGAGGGAAAGAGATGGATAATAAAAAAATAATTTATATATGGGTGTGTAGTGTGAGCATGCCATAATGAATGTGTTTAGAGAGGGGGTGAGAGATAGAGTGTTAATGAGGGAGAGAAAGGTAATATAATTGTGAGGCATAATATAATTAAAAAGATGAGAGAAAGGTACTTATATTTTAGTTAAATTTGTGTAAAAATACATAATTCAAAAGATATAATAACATTTTAATTAAAAGGTTACTAAATCATGTTTACATAATTTATATATTTTATATCATAGGATAAACATTTCCAAATGTAACATTTGGCTCAGTTGGCATTGAATGTGATTGAGAATCCTTTAGGTAGAGTATTTGAAGGTTTTCGGGCATACCTAGAGTCTGCAATGAAGTCAGGTTGCAACGCGGAGGTCCGATCACGGTGACAGAGTCGGATCTGGGAGACACAGCAAATTACACCGGTGGGAGAGTTTTTGGAGAGACTGAGAGGAGAGTTTGATCGTGAAGGGGAGAAAGAAAAACGCAAGTCACTTTTCCCATAAACTGATACCTATCTATCAATTATGTAACTCCCCATAACCGTCTCCTCTGCACAACCGTTCTTGCCTTTTGGCAAAATATATGAAAAGGCGAAAATTACAGTTAAAGACCCAAGAGTTTTTCTATTTACACTAGAGTCCCAAATGATAAATGGGCTTGGGTCCAATCCACCAAGGGTGGACTGGCTCATTTTCTTACATCTCCTACTCACACTTGGTGGATTAGATGTCGCGGGTCTAGTCTCTTCACCTTCCCTCAATTTCATACTTAGTGCTTTGCCGTGACCGCGTGGGCATGACGTCTTCGCTTGGGTCCCTGTACTAGAAATCCCTTTTAAAGGATCAGCACAAGTCACCCTCTCCTTTGTGTAGCTTGAATTTTAAAATTATGCCTCAGATGTCCTAGATTTATTTATATATACTTTTTCATGGTAAATCTAATCCCTCTCGAGTCAATAGTTGACTCAGATTACCTTTCTCTTATGTCTAGTATCCACACTTACGACCACAAAATGTCATAAGGGACATGTCACAGACATTAGCATAGGTGTGTATATCACAGTCAATCTTTCTTTCGCCCAAATATCACTTTGAAATGAATCAGTCGCTTTCCTAGCATACTACCTTAGATCGCATCAATCATGACCATAGGACATATGCCAAAGTAGCAGTCACTGAAACATATCTTCATGATATTGTCAAAGTCAAAGGACACCAATAGGAGGATAATTCCTCCTTGGGACTCACACAGCAATGAAGCAGGGATCTTTCACTTGCTTCCCTTTTGCGGTTCTCTCAGCACATGTGGTATGAAACACATGCTACGGTATTACTCTTTTACTATAAGAGCGTATGTCGATTTAGATTTATTATTAACACCGTACACACTTAGGTCCAGACACACTCAGTATCTAAACCCAAATTCTTCAACTCTGCTCATTATTATGACGTCGACGTTGAAGAGTTCCTTGTCTGGCTACAGGTATTATGGAAGTGGGATTCCAAACTTCGATCCAGCTTTATCAACGTGCATCTCATCTTGACTTGCTACACTTTAGTCAAGGCGACATAACGTTTGTGTTTCTTCTCTACCATATCAGCATTCATTGCTGCTTTACTGGTGAACACAAATGTCTCATCTTTGTTCACTCACCTGAGTGTCAAAGGCGGTTGCCCGTGTGAGAGAGCCAACCTTTTTAACCTGTACGACATACTAGACATTGTATACTTTCGGACAGACACATAGAGTGATAACGAAATATAATTCATTAATGAAGCATTCATATTACACTTTATGTATGCCAAGGGCTTGTACATGTTCTTTAAAAACTCTTTCGCCTATTGGCTTTGTCAAAGGATCTGCTACTATACATTTGGTTGAAATATATTGTACATTAACAATCTTTTGTGCTATGTAATCTCTAATGAAATTATACTTGATGTCAATGTGCTTGGTTTTGCTGTGATACTTAGGATCTTTAGTATAGGCTATGGCTGCAGTATTGTCACAGTATACCATCACCGGATTGGTACTCTTGTTTCCAAATCCAAGGTGTTCTATAAATCTCTCAGCCATAAAGCCTCTTGCACTGCTGCAGTGCAAGCCACAAACTCAGCTTCCATCAAATGTAAGGCAATGCACGTTTGCTTCTTGCTACTCTCCAACATATGGTGCCATTGTTGAGTAAGAAGGTATAACCTGAAGTTGACCTTCGTTCTTCTTCGTCTCCGCCTACATCAGCATCGGAGTACCCAACAAGACACCAGTCACCTCCTTCGTAGCACAGTGCATAATTGGAAGTGCCTTTTGAGATAAAAATTAACCATTATATGTGTATTGGAATCACTAATTTGTTTTATAAATGTCACTAATAAAATTCCATGAAGCTTCTAAAGGAACCAATTAAGTACATTAGGATGGAAAGGACATCTACTGAAATCAAATCATGCCATTGCCCATTAGTGCGTAATGAAATAATCCCTTCAAGCATATATATCACAGATTATGGGGCACTTTGGGCGTTATTAGTACAAATCAACACACTCAGTTGGCATATTCTTTTCATTTCCATAAGCTTCGTACACATAATACAAGTGCTTTATCATTTTTTATAATTTGCTTTTTAATTCATTATTTTTATTGTAAGCTTCCACGAGGAAAGAATTAGATTCTATTAATCTCACATGATCTCACTTTTCATTTTCACCAATAATTTTTACATAAATTATTGTGCTATAAGATTAATTAATAATATTATCACTCATTCTGACATTCTACTTTTATTTTTATAAGATTTTTTTGTTGTTTTTTCAATTTTTTAAATTACAGTGACTCCTCTTCAGATTAATCTTTATCACAAGATCTCTCATCATGATAAATGCACTTCAATCCAAAATTACTCCTTTTGGTGACAACGAACTAAATAATCTTGATTTGATAGCAGTATTAGGTTTCAAATAGGGAGAAGCTCTTTTAGCTTTGATTTTTTTTTCCCCAATGCTCATACTTACAAGACTTCATTTGGAGGGAAAATATCACCCAAAAAAAACCTGAAAATTACCAAATCCCAAATTAAGGTTGTTTTCTATATTTTAATTAACAGGTTTTGGTGATTTAGGATTTAGTAAGTTTTAGGTTCTTTTTTGTAAATTTTTTCCTTATTCAAAATGAATTAAACATAAAAATGAATCTAACTTAGTAATATCACGTAGTTTAATTTTAATATTAAAATACCATCAAGATAAAGATCAATATATAATGATATATTGATGTTAATTCAATACTCAATATAAATTAAAGTAAATTGTGAGATATGCTATTCCTAAGTCATAAATCATGCAAATCATTTTTCGTTTGTGCTAGATGCAATGTACAAGAGCTTAGCTAGTTGGTGCTTAAACTGAAGGGGAATCTACAAATTTGCCATTTGAAACATGCGTGAGAAAATGAGTACTCATTAAAGATGAAGATCAAGTTATGCTACAAGAGGCCAATTAACCTATTTTACCAAACACTAAAAGCAAAATAGCCCATCAATCCAACATGGTTTTGTACCCCTTGAGGCCTAACTCAACACTTGAGCCCAAGCCTGATTTACCATAGGCCGCGTGATGTAGGAACACTCGGTCTGCAAACATTTCCGATGTTAATAGAGGCCAGGGTTAGCAGCCGCTACCGCCCAAGTGCTCCATTCAAAGTGGCGATCGATTTTTTTTCCTAAAAGAAAAAACAGTCAATGGTGATTTAGACAATAGTACCTCCTGTTTTTAATGTTAAATTGAAGATTCAATTTAGTCCTAAATATTAAATATTAATATTTATTTATTTTTCTCTATTTATCTCTCAATATAATAATTACACATGTTAAAAAATTTATATCAAAAAATAATTTAAATGCGCATGATTAACAATAGTATTGTAGAGAAAACATACATTTATTACAAATAGCTAACTTAATTAATTTTTTTAATATTTATAAATTAGTTATTTAACTCTTATATCAAGAATCGGAAGTAGTACGAAATAAACATGTAAAAAGAGGTTTATTTCAAATTGGTATAAGAACGTTTGGCGCGTCCAATTGTGATCCCAAACAAAAATACTAATGCGGCTAAATTAAACGTGGATGGTGCTTGGCTGTTCCAGACTGGAGGGCGTGTGGATTATTGGGTTTTCTTACCATCTTGGCAATTTTTCTGTTTGAGGCTGAGGAATGGGCTTTATTTAAGGGCCTCAATCTTGCTTATGATATGGGGTTCAAGGAAATTGTGGCAGAATGTGACAATAAGATTTTTATTGATGTCCTCATAACTTTGGGACCGCAAAACTCAGGGAGTTTGGCAAACCCTTACAGTCACTTAAAAAAATAATTTCACACTTCTCATATACTTATCTCATATAAATAAAATTACTTATAAAAAACTAATCTAAACGCCCTCTAAACAGATCTCTCTTAATTGGAAAGTGGATCTTCATTACATACCTAGAGATGCAATATTGTAGCTGATGGTTTGGTCAAGAATGGGCTCACTGCTTCTGTTTTTTTAGGCACAGCTCTCCAACACGCAAGGGTTCTAGTTCAGAAAGATATTAGGCTTTGCTACCCCCTTCGGCCAATGCTTAAAGTTTAGATGAAATAAAATTTGTTTATCATCAACATGAAACCAAGAAAAAAAATTATGCTTATGTCTATCTCGCTCCTTGCATTTATATTGAATCTGTAAGGTGATTGGTTTTTATCTTATTTAGATATATATGTCAAAATGAATCTAGGTGTATATTAAGAGTCATGCTATCAACTACTAACATTGTTCTCTTACAAATTAATAAATTATAAGTATAGATGCCAATACTTAAATTGAGGAAACTATAAGGATCCACAATAAAAAGGAAAATAACAAACAAATACTCGATTAAAAATAATGTAAAATTATAGGAATTCTTATATTATTTTTTCTTATTTTTTATAGTTTGAGAAAGACTTCTTCTTTTCGCCGAAAATAGTTTTAGAAAGACTTATAGCAGCGTTAGGGGGAAATGAAGCAACGTTATGCAATGCATTATGTTCTGGATTAGAGGCTTTTGAAAGAGCACATGCTCCTGACTCGAAGGCAAGTTCAAAACTTCTAATCATATTCCCTAGATCGCTTTGAAACCTCTGATTCTCTCATGACTTCTATTGGATACCACAAACCCCCATCCAAAATTTTTTAAATTAAATTTACATCTTTTTTATACAAAGAAAATTTACTTCTACTAAACCAATGTTTGGCCGCCAAAAAAGCTATGTTTCAGAAGTTCATTTACCAAACACAAGATGTGAGCTGGATACTAGTTTACACTATATGCAGTTGAAGGTTGCTTTAACCAATGGTATGAGAGAAACAGAGGAGAGGGGAGGGAAAGAAAAATTTAATGAGTCTGATGTTAAAAAATGGGGAAGTAGGGTTTTGAAATGATAATATAGAGAAGATATAAGATAAATGAGTAACTAAAAGTAATTAAAAGCTTTTGATCTTTAAATTAAGTTTATTAAAATTTTCCCTTCCCTTCATTTTCCTGGTACCAAGTAGACTCTTAGGATTTGGAAAATGGGATCATTCACTACAAAAAATATGACTTTTAGTGACGACTTTTGGTGATGACTTTTAAAGTCACGGTAGAAAGTTGCAAAAAGTCTAAGTTTCTATGATTCTACGTCTAACGATACACAAAAGTCACCACAGAAAATTAGAATTTCGATGGTGACATTCGTAGTCACTGCCAAAAATTTCTACTTCCTGCAGCGACTTTTTAGGTCACTGCTAAGGTTTTTACTTTCAGCAGTGACATCTTCTAGTTTCACCAGCGACAAACACAGTCACTACTGAACTTTGTTTTGTCATCACTAGAAAGCCTTTTTGAATCTTCTTAAAAACATCATATTTTTGTAATAATGTTGTTCATTAATGTAATATATCATCAATAAATAAAGTATTTTCACATATTAGTGTGTTTAAAGAAAGAGAGTTTAAGAAATAATGTGATGTTGGTGCATTATTTTGTGCTAGAGAGGAGACGTAGAGTGGGTGAGAGTGAGAAAGGGAGGAAGGGGAGAGGGTGTGCAAGAGAGATATATGATATTTATATTTTGTTTGGTGTACTGGGGAGGGAAAGAGATGGATAATAAAAAAATAATTTATATATGGGTGTGTAGTGTGAGCATGCCATAATGAATGTGTTTAGAGAGGGGGTGAGAGATAGAGTGTTAATAAGGGAGAGAAAGGTAATATAATTGTGAGGCATAATATAATTAAAAAGATGAGAGAAAGGTACTTATATTTTAGTTAAATTTGTGTAAAAATACATAATTCAAAAGATATAATAACATTTTAATTAAAAGGTTACTAATCATGTTTACATAATTTATATATTTTATATCATAGGATAAACATTTCCAAATGTAACATTTGTTTCAGTTGGCATTGAATGTGATTGAGAATCCTTTAGGTAGAGTATTCAAAGCTGGATTTTGCATCTTCTTTTCAAAGAAGAATTAAAAAAAACCACAACAAAAGGTTGCCGAAAGGAAGTTTGAACGCCAGACCTGCTCTATGGAAACGCTACGACTGAACCACCAAGGCCTCGTGGCTTTCGCCTAAGCGTCCTGAACTTTCTACGCCTAATAAAAGCGAATGAGTTTTTTATAATAACCAATTTGAAATCCACTCTCTAATCTCTCCAGGCTAATTTTCCCACATTTTCCTCTACCACGCCTCTCTCCTTAGAGCCGTATCTCACATGTCTCTCTCCCCTGAAAATAAACTCACTCAGTCACTCGTTGTCACTTGTCGTTAGTCCCCGTCACTCGTCATCGGTCATCGTGGCTCTTATTGCTGTCGTTCACCGTCCTTGCTGCTTTTTACTCTCGGGTTGGTTGCTCTAATCCTTCATCCAGTTTGTGACTGTGATTTTCATATTTCCATAACCATCTGTTGGTAGTAAAAGATTTCTTGTCATTGATTGGTAATGTTACTGCTGATTAACTGGCATTAACACCCTGCATCGCACGGAAGAATTTACTTCAATATAACAAAAGTCCCAACTTATTACAATCTTTATGACCACAAAAACATTAACTCTGAATAATTACACTCGAACTGACATTGGTGTTTTAATTATTATGAAAAGACTTAAATCTCAATTTGCTAGCTTAATAACCTTATGATTCCTTTATGAATATCAAATCATATCAACAAAAACCTTCATTCATAAATAGTACATGCGGAAACAATTACATCACGTTGATACAAAAATAATAGTGCCTATAGATGCGAAAAATTATATCACCTTGATAAAAAATAATACTGCCTATCACGCTTTCCATCCGCTCGAATTGTAAGCCATCAAATAGATTTTTCAAAAACCAACACCATCCTATTTCGTTAATAATCAATAGCAACTTCAAAAGCGCATAATATACATGGGAAGAATATACTCACAATATACTTAAATAAAGTTCATTATTTTAAATTTAAATCCCGCAATGAAATATAAATAATAATGCCCATTAAATTTTATCTAATTAATCTATTATGAAATATGTATTCAATGGTTTTACTTTTCTTGTGCAATACATAACGACGTTAAAAGCTAATAACATTTGAATGTTGAATTCTATAAACGCATAATTAAAGCTTTTTTTTTTGGGTAAACTTGTAGAAAGTTTATTTTTGATGTCAATAAAAAATGGTCTTCATTTTATTAAAAAAAAAAAATCGTTAGCAAGATAATGGCCATGATCTCTTCAGGTCTATATATACGTGTCAACACTATCTGACAAAGATCTGAAAATATTCCTACTAATTGATATCTCCTGAGACTCCAAGGGAGCTTGGTCATCAGCTCTTGCAAGTATAGATTTTATTACAACCGCCATCAAAGAATTCATTATCTCTAGAATGAATACATATATATATATTATATATGTATGTATGTATGTATAATGAGCATTGTGAAAAGGGTCTTTATCATATTATACATTGAGATAACTACCAGGTATCTACAAAAGCAAAATTTGTTACAAAACACATGCAAAGAATTATTGGGAAAGAATAAACAGTTTAAACGACAATTAAGATGAAAGCTTGATGAAAAGTGATAGTTTGATGATATCCATCAAAACCAGTTTTAAGGCAATAATTGGGATATTCCATGCAAGAGTAATTAATGTTTAGCGAGTTCAGTTTCAAAATCAAAACACACACAAGGAATCTCACCAAACTGATTCATTTGACTATTATTATTTCTCACTAAGCACATATTTGAAAATAAAGTCAACACAAACAGCAGAATATAGAAGAGAGAGAGAGAGATTCTAACATTTCTGGAATTGTCGATTTTTTTAAACCCCAACTACATTGAAAAACTGTGAACAAAATGCTGGTGTTAAAAAAAAAAAAAAAGAATAATAACTCAAGGATGTAGCTAGCATAAAAATCTGATACCTTGAGCATGAGAATGCTTGTGAGTGAGTGACTCAGTACTTTTGCCAATTGAGAAGCATAGTGATAAACACCCTCATGATATAAAGCATCCCTCTTTGTTGGCTTGTCATCTTCCTCCACTTGGCAATCAATCATACAATTCATAGATACTATCATTATGAAGATAGAAAAAAAAAAATCACAAAAAAAGTTTAGATTTGAATTCCATGAATAATATAAACAGTATTGTCTATACTGATAAGATTCATCCAATTTATTTTTTGGGTATGATATGAGTTGGTTGAACTTGAAATCCACTTTTGGAATTTGAAAATTGAATAACTACTACAAATATAAATTAATAATTGGTTAAAACTACATAGCATAAAGACAGTATTGATTAAATATAATTCAAACACAAAGCACCTAGTAAAGATAACACTAAGATCATGCAACAATAAGCCCGGCATACATAACTTTATGAATCAAATAACATGGATTATAATCTCAACATATAAAAGAGACCTCAAGTATTTATTCAATATGATTATCAATCTCCTTCATTTATTGATCAGGAATTCATGGTCATGATTTGAACTTGTTTATCGTCCCCAAAATTATAGTCTAGTCTATCAAATGCAACAGGGTTGGCAGAAAAACAATAAGTATCATTTGATAAAAGTTGAAAGCAAATGACGAAGCAAAACTGCATTTAAAGAGGTAAGAAAGAATAAAATGATATTCAACACATTGGTGAATGTAGTCATTGTTTATTAATTATTAGGTCTATATTCAAAAAGGTAACATGATGGTGTATATCATATTCACATGTTAATACTGAACGATGGGTATGAACCCGTAATGGTCTGCTTACAAATATTATGAACTACAATACGGGTCATTTAGACAATGTTAAGTAGATACTATATACCATTAACACCCTATTTTCCATTGGAATATCAGAAAAAGAGTTGGCATTCAACACTTAATTTTGTTAATATCAAATGTTATTTTGAAGCACAAGGAACTGCCATCGGGAAGATCACCAACGACAATTATAAAATGAAGTTTGCATCTCTAGTTGCAATTGAAATAACTCATCAAATTAAAATGAATGAATACTAACTAAAGTTAGAGGCTGATGAATACAAGGTTTTGCTTTTTCTTGTGATTAGCAGTAAGAAGATTGCTGCATTGAAGTAACATTTATGTAGAGTATGTACGAAACTTGATTGCTATTACCTGTCCTCGGCTAAGCATCTCTGATTTCTTCAATTTCTTCACGGCATAAATCTCTCCAGTACTTTAGCATTACATAACCTCACCTGCATTATATAAAAATGCTACGAACAAACAAACTGTTAAATCCAAAATTTTGTAATGCAATCTATCTCATTTGCATACGTCCCCAAAGCACCTTTTTTCCAATTATGGTTTAACTGCTCCAAGTCACCAATTCCAACTTTATGTCTCTTCAGTCTCATATATTCAGTCTCTTGGCGCTCAAAATTCCTCATCATACCCTCTTTTTCTTTTTCTTTAATGAAATTTGAGCTTCTTGTGCTTGCGTTAGAAGCGCTCTACATCTGAACACAAGCATAGGAACTAAAATATATTATTTGCTTTGACTCTTTTTTGAGTCCAATTGATAATCATAAAATCTAAGCTCATATATACTAAACACCATGATGAATAAGTTGAAGAAAACCCGTTTAGGAATTGTCGTTTTTTTTAAACCCCAACTACATTGAAAAACTGTGAACATAAATGCTGGTGTTAAAAAAAAAAAAAAGAATAATAACTCAGCATGAGAATGCTTGTGAGTGAGTGACTCGGTACTTTTGCCAATTGAGAATTAGTGATAAACACCCTCATGATATAAAAGCATCCCTCTTTGTTGGCTTTTCATCTTCCTCCACTTGGCAATCAATCATACAATTCATAAGATACTATCATTATGAAGATAGAAAACAAAATCACAAAAAAATTTAGATTTGAATTCCATGAATAATATAAACAGTATTGTCTATACTGATAAAGATTCATCCAATTATTTTTTGGGTATGATATGATATGAGTTGGTTGAACTTGAAATCCACTTTTTGAATTTGAAAAATTGAATAACTACTACAAATATAAAATTAATAATTGTTTAAACTACATAGCATAAAGACAGTATTGATTAAATATAATTCAAACACAAAGCAACCTAGTAAAGATAACACTAAGATCATGCAACAATAAGCCCGGCATACATAATTATGAATCAAATAACATGGATTATAATCTCAACATATAAAACAGACCTCAAGTATTTATTCAATATGATTATCAATCTCCTTCATTTATTGATCAGGAATTCAAGGTCATGATTGAACATTGTTTATCGTCCCCAAAATTATAGTCTAGTCTATCAAATACAACAGGGTTGGCAGAAAAACAATAAGTATCATTTGATAAAAGTTGAAAGCAAATGACGAAGCAAAACTGCATTTAAAGAGGTAAGAAAGAATAAAAATGATATTCAACACATTGGTGAATGTAGTCATTGTTTATTATTATTAGGTCTATATTCAAAAAGGTAACATGATGGTGTATCATCATATTCACATGTTAATACTGAACCGATGGGTATGAAACCGTAATGGTCTGCTTACAAATATTATGAACTACAATACGGGTCATTTTAGACAATGTTAAGTAGATACTATATACCAATTAACACCCTATTTTCCATTGGAATATCAGAAAAAGAGTTGGCATTCAACACTTAATTTTGTTAATATCAAATGTTATTTTGAAGCACAATGAACTGCCATCGGGAAGATCACCAACGACAATTATAAAATGAAGTTTGCATCTCTAGTTGCAATTTGAAATAACTCATCAAATTAAAATGAATGAATACTAACTAAAGTTAGAGGCTGATGAATACAAGGTTTTGCTTTTTCTTGTGATTAGCAGTAAGAAGATTGCTGCATTGAAGTAACATTTATGTAGAGTATGTACGAAACTTGATTGCTATTACCTGTCCTCGGCTAAGCATCTCTGATTCCTTCAATTTCTTCACGGCATAAATCTCTCCAGTACTTTTACCATTACATAACCTCACCTGCATTATATAAAAATGCTACGAACAAAGCAAACTGTTATAATCCAAAATTTGTAATGCAATCTATCTTCATTGCATACGTCACCAAAAGCACCTTTTTCCAATTATGGTTTAACTGCTCCAAGTCACCAATTCCAACTTTATGTCTCTGCAGTCTCATATATTCAGTCTCTTGGCGCTCAAAATTCCTCATCATTACCTCTTTTTCTTTAATTGAAATTTGAGCTTCTTGTGCTTGCGTTAGAAGCGCTCTACATCTGAAACAAAAGCATAGGAAGTAAAATAATATTTGCTTTGACTTTTTTGAGTCCAATTGATAATCATAAAATCTAAGCTCATATATACTAAACACCATGATGAATAAGTTGAAGAAAACCCGTTTACACCCAATGTACTTTGTCATTTGACCTCTAATTATTGCTTCCACCATCGAACTTAGATTTGATAAAGGATTAAAGACCCAAACAAAGAAAACAATGATCAATGATATAATCAGCAAGAGAATGATTGACCTGAAATTTAAAACATTATTCGGTTAAATACATTAACAATGTAGCAAAACCTCCAAAAGTCTTTGCCTCTGGAAGAGGCAGAACAATAAAATACACTAAAACAAAAGGTAAAATCAAAACTATGAGAAAGACTAAAGAGAATAAGTAGAAAAGTGAACGGAAGAAGAAGGCTTGGATTTACCTAGAGGTTTCACTCCATATATGAGAGTCATTGACATCAAAGACAGCGGTATAAAGCTCCCACAACTGGTTTATAAGCAAAGAAGAAAGAGCGATGATTCTTTTAAGAAATTAAGAAAGAGGGGGAAAAAAGAGAGATGTGAAGAAAGAGAATTAAAAACACAATTGAAAAGGAGGGAGTAAAAGGTAAAGAATGGATATGATTTGGGAGAAAAAGGTACGGGGCAGGGAAAATTTTGAGATTGAAATGAAAATGAGAGAAAGGGTAGGGATAGGGGGAATTTCAAAATTTGAAATTCAAATCCAAACACTCAACAAAAGCATCCAGAAAACCTACACCATATAGATGCACCATACATTTTTCTTAAAACACGTCATTGTACCACTGCCAGCCCATATCCAAATCAAGCATGGATTACTATATTTTGTGCCCTTACAGCCAACATTATTTATAAAACACTAAAAATACAGAGGATTTGACAATTGGGGGATCAGCTTTGGAAGGGCATAACTTTCTGTACAAAACTTTAAATTTAGTGAATTACCACTTGTTTCAAAGCTAAAAATGAGATCTATAAGCATGTCAAATTTTGGAGCTGGATTCGTCCAATTACTCAAAATCACATTGGTCAAACTTTGCTCTCAAAAAGTCAACTTTTGTCCCTTTTTCATACCATTCTTGCCTTTTCCTTTCATCTAGCTTTTCTAATCATGTGACATGTACTCACACATAATCTTTGGTCAATTACTCACATGTACTTATCTTGAATCATTGACATAATAATTCAACATAGTTTACAATAATACATAACAACATATAATTATAAAACATTGTTTCAATAACATAAACTCCCTCATCCTCCAAGTGAATCCCTTTCCTTTCTCCTTGCCCTTAGTGACACCACCTAAGATTTCTATTACTGCTTATACATTGAGGGGAGTGAGATTTCATTCAAATCTTAGTAGCAATGAATTACAATCATCATATAAATCAAGCAAGTATAATGTGACATGTTATAAAACATCAAAACATCCTCAAGTCACAAAATCATATTTTGCATCATACCAAAAGAGGAACATCAACACTTTTACCTTGACATGTTTCTATGCATTTGGCCAAAGCACAATCAAATGTCATAAAGTCAGCTATTATGATCACATAATTTCTCAATTCAAGCAATCAATGTAATCACATTAAACAAGTAAGATCAACAATCAAATTATAATTTAATGCTACCTCTTAATCCTTGATGCAATTCGGCCTTCTTAAGGGAATTATGCTCTCTTTGAATTTTCTCCATAAAACCTATCAATTCAAATGTAATTCCAAGTTACATTAACAATCATTCAACTTAAATACAACACTTAACCTTAAACTTTCTTAATTCCCCCCTTTTCTTTGATTTTTAACATAATTATTTCTCCTGGGTTTCCAACAATCTCTTGGTCTATTCCTACATAATTTTTCATGTAGAATCACAAATATTTAATCAAATTTATAAAAATCACACTCCTTCCCTTTTATTTAAGCTTGGCCGAATTGGAGGTATTATGTTCCAAAAATTCCATTTTTGATTCCAATGATTTTAAATACTTCCCTTTAGTGTTTTCCTACCCAAAAGCACCTTTTAAACTCATTAAAATCATAAATCAAAATAAACTCCTACCCCAGGATAGCATAATGGATGAATTGATGTGTCTTGAAGCCTAGGTTGATTTTCTTCCAAAAAACAA
Source organism: Neltuma alba (assembly GCF_004799145.2). Lineage (NCBI taxonomy): Eukaryota > Viridiplantae > Streptophyta > Magnoliopsida > Fabales > Fabaceae > Neltuma > Neltuma alba. Next base: position 188,190 of record NW_021635379.1, read on the forward strand.
TCCATACACCACTTAAACAAGCTTAGTCCACTTGACATGTAAGGTTTCTATCCTTCCCTAAAGGTCACATTTGCAAACCGAATTGGAAGCAATTTTTCTTAATTTTTCAAGCCAAAAGCCCTAACTAAACTAACTTAAAACTTATGGATAGGAAGGCTTGAACATACCTTGATGCTTCCTTGGTAAAAACTGAATGATTCCTTGTCCAAATACCTCTCAAATTTTGGTCTCCTTGGTCTGAACACAAAGTGGCAGCACCTCCCCCTCTTTTTCTAATTTTCTAACATTTTTCTTGTATTTTAGGGAGGGGTATTTATAGACAAACCAACCTGCCATTTTCCCCTGATTTAGGACACCCAAAATTCCAAAAAATAAGGTGATTTGGAAGCCATCAAATGCAAGATAGCTTCAGAGTTAACCAAGTGTCCATATACTAGAATTTTCCAACAGTTATCCACCAATTTTGGATTTTTCTTTAATTAATTTGAAACCTCCAGAATTCTCATGAAATTAGGCTTCATTCCAGGCCCAATTTAGGACCCACACATAGTTTATAATGGCCCAAAAAGATGGCCCACAAACTAAATCAACATCCAAAACCATTCCGACACTTTATCAGTTACTATTTACGAGTAACATTTCATAATTTTTCCAGACCTTCAAAAATTCATTTTTTTCGTCATAATTCACCTTTTAATATAAAAACATGGTCTAAAAATTTTCAAAATTTTTTGCCACCTCTACGTATTTATTTTGAATTTTTCCCGATTAGGCATTTATCGATATAATTGTGAGAAATAAATTCTCTAAAATTAATTACAGGCCTTTAAAGGCCTAAAAATAATTTTATAAATTCACATAAATATTTAGATAATTTTTCTATATTTTTCCTGAAATTATTGAGGCCTCTATCTATTTAAAATAATTATTTTTTTGATTTTTTTTACTGTTTTCCTGAAAAACCTCTGTATTTGGGAAATTCCATAAAAATTCTTTTTTCATAATTTTCACCTTTAGGGCCTCCATCAAGGTTCCAAAACCTCTAATTCACTAATTTTTCATTTTTATGAAATTTTCTAGAATTTTTCTTAAAATTTTCCGTTTTTCCCTTCCCACATCGATAATTACAAAAATACTAGCCTGGACCTTATTGGGATTTCTCATCAAAAGTTATTTTATCTCCCTGTCTAGTTTTCACATTGGCCCTTATTCTAATTTTTAACTTTCTATATCCACGTGAAATTTCTCGGGATGTGACAGGAAGTACATGAATTAATTTTAGGGAATTTATTTCTAAAAGTCTTACCGATAAAACCCTATTCAGAAAAAATTCAAAATAAATAGTTATAGGTGGAGAAAAATTTTAGAAATTTTGAGATTTCATTCTAATATTAAAATAATATTTTTCATGGAAAGAAATGTGATTTTGAAGGCCTAGAAAAATTATGAAAAGTTACAAGTGAATAGTAAATGATAAACTTCGATATTGTTTGGAATTGATATCTAAATGATAGGCCACATTTTTGGACCATTCCAGATCAAAAGTGGGCACCACATTGAGTCAAGAAAGGCTCAAAAATTTGCGCAAACCTGGCCCAATTATTTATGTCCAATTAAGTCCAATTTCACATAAAAATCAATAGATATTCTTGGAATTTTGCACATGGCATGATCTAAAAAATTGGAGGGTTTGATGGTAGCCACATGGCCACTTTTGCTGGCCAAATTTTGGCCATTCATAAGGGGACGAAATCAGATTTTTTTGTCTATAAGTACCCCCTCATTTTACACATAATTCGGCTAAATTAGGAAAATTAAGGGAAACTTCTGCCAAAATCAAAACATGTCACATCTCTCTTTATAATCCATTATATATCAATTGAAACCAATATAAGTCATTTTGTAACATTTTTGAATGAAAAATTTTGAATTTCAAGATTTCACTGTTTATCCTGTCTGTATACTATTCATCGAAAAATAGGCCAACTTTAAAAATTCATAACTAAATCTAGAAAAATCAAAACGAAGTGGTTCTAATTTTCACACGAAGCTTGCTAAGAGTTCTAGGGAAAAAAAATAATCATTAGGTCCAATTCAATCCAGAATAATGTCAGGAAATTCGTCAAAGTGTACTATTCATTTGGTAAATTTTTAAATTTCCAGTACTTTTGCCCAACTTTGGAAGGGCATAACTCTTAGCACACAACTCCAAATTTGATGAATTATCACTTGTTTTAAATCTAAAAATGAGATCTATTAGCCTGACAAATTTCGAGTCCAAACTCTAACAATTGCTTATTATTTTATGTACCACAACTTTAACACTTTTTAGGGAATTTCTATCCCCTAATTGTCATTTTCTTTGATTTATTTCCCCTTTTACCTTTTTCTACTTTCCTTCCATAATGTACCATGCATAATTCCAACATTAGGGCATGAGAATAAAGTATAATACACATCATAACATCATCCATAACTAGATATAACCATTACATAAAGTTCAACGATACCTTACACAACATAACATAACAACATTAATTACACATTGCTCTACTATCCCAATACCAATTCCTTGCCTTGATCCATGCTTGGTCCACTTCCTAATTAGTGCATAAGATGACATAGGAGGAATGAGATTTCAAAGAAATCTCAGTAGCGTATGAATTATAATTATCATGTAAATCATTGCAAGTTAAATTGTGATATGTCATGCAATCCAATTCATTCCCAACTCATAGGAATTCATGCCAAATATCATGCAAGGAGAGGAACATTATATCATCCACATTGACATACACTACAAAAAAATATATCCATTGTAGCGGTTAAAGTGAGACATTTCTAGCGGTTTTAACCGCAACAAATAACATTTCTAGCGGTTACGGCAACCGCTGCACAACATGATCAAAACGCTAGAAAATTTCTAGCAGTTAACCAACCGCTAGAAAATGCTGAAAGGAAAAAAATTCTAGCGGTTTGATAACCGCTAGAAATATTCTGAACCAAATCTCATTTTTGCCGGGAATTAAAAATTTTCATTAACGCGCCAACATTTTCTAGCGGTTGAAGAACCGCTAGAAATTTCGTGGAAATTAAATATTCCAGCCAATTAAATTTTTGGAATGGCGCCAAAAATATTTCTAGTGGTTTTAACCGCTAGAAATTTCGGAATCACGAAATATTTGTAGCGGTTTAGAACCGCTAGAAAAGTTTTCCGTGCCAAAAAAAAATTTGTTGTTTTTCATTATTAGAAAATATAATATTATAATTTTAAAAACCATTAAATATATTATGTTGAAGAATTTTTGTTAATTTGTATAATTACTTGTGTTACATTTTATATGTTTAGATTTTGTAATAAACAATATGTAATTAAATTATGAGTGTATCAAAAGGAAGTGAATTTAATTTAATAAGATACTTGAATTAAATAATTAATAAAATAGTTGAATTGAAGGTGAGACAGTTTGTAATATTGAACCTATAGTGTTAGGTTGAGGAGTATTTGAATCAGTTAAGGAGGGCATGACAAGTGTGAGGAAGAAAAATCTGAAAGAAAAGGAGAAATAAATATGTTAGTAAATTTTAAGTAAAAACAAATAAAAGATACAATGACTTATAAAATAAAATTCAATTACCATACAGTAAAAAGAAAGAAACCACCATATGAGAGAGTAAGAAAAAAAGAGAGAATTATGAGGAAGAATAGGAGAGGAAAGAAAAGAGATGGAGTAAATGAATGTAGAGAAGATATGATATTTATAGAGATCAGCGACACATTTGTAGCGGTTTTTTTGTAGCGTTTTATTGCATTTTGTATCTGTTAGTCATTTTCTAGCGTACACATAACCGCTAGTATTTTGTAGCGGTTATAATTTGTAACGGTTACATAACCGCTACAAATTATAATTTTTTAATAAATTTGTAGTGGTTATGTAACCGCTACAAATTTATTTTTTTTATTTTTTAAAAAATTGTACCAATTTTAATTTATACATATGTATTAACAAATTTATTATTTTTTATGGATGGAAAATTTTTTTAATAATAAAAATTTTGGATGCTGCTATTCTCCATCATCATCCGACCTGAAAGGACACATTTTAAAAAAATTTGTTAGAATTATAATGTATTGTATTTGGAAAAAATTAGTAATTAGTAGTTAATTATTTAAATAATTTAAGAAAAGATGTATACTTGATAATTGGCAAATTATCATCTCCTTGAGGAAAGAAGTCTTCAAAATTCGAGGGTTGGAAGGGTTTACTGTCGTAAATAATGTCACCATCACCCATATCATAAAGATCCCGTGGCTTGAGGTGAACGACCATATTCCAGTCTTTATGTTTCTCGTCCTCGACATAGTAAACCTGGTGTGCCTCAAAAGCAAGGATATATGGCTCATCATCTTCAGATGCCCCTGTATGAATAAGTCTAGAGAAATTAACTGAAGTGATGCCCAAATGGTCAGTAGCGAGTCCCCGTGAGGTTGTCGTATTTGCCCAGGAGCACTTGAACAGTGTCACGGTGAAAAGCTGGTAACTCAACTCAATAATGTCAATTAGCTTTCCATAGTAAGTGATGCCTCCAAAGCGCATATCGCCATCGCTACTGCTAGCATAACATCTCGTTCCGAATGTCCCGCAAACTCCAGAGTTTTGTGTGAGCAATCCCTGATCACGTCCAACCGTACAGAACTTGAAGCCGTTGACATTATACGCGGTAAACCTTCGTGCATGGTATAACGGACTGTGAGAAAGAGCTTTGAATTCATCTGTGTATGGGCTGTTGTCATTACGTATTCGACGTGTAAACCAACTGGAAAACTCTTTGTGGACTCTTTTATCAATGTCAGCAGAACGTGCACGTCCCCGTAGCTGACGCTTGAGGTAACTCCTAAACTCATTACAGTAAAGTGTAATTTGTTAGAAGAGTCAGTAAGAAACAAATATAAAGTGTAAAAGCTAGTGAGCTTATATGATATATATATACTTACTGCATGAAGGGTTCAACTTGGCTGCAATTTATCAAAACGTGTCTGTATGCCTGGAGTTTCTCTGTAGGAGTGAGTCTGAAGAATTTATATCCTCCAACTGGTTTCCCAACATGAGGAAATAAAGTTGGCGTGGAAGGACTAGGAGGAGAATCATCTACACGACGCGGGCGGTTAAAAGATGTCTCCATGTCATCAAAGTACCTTGAACAGAAAGTTAGGACCTCATCTCTGGAATAACCTTCTGCTATTGACCCCTCAGGCCATGCCTTATTCCTAACATATGATTTTAATTTTCCCAAGTACCTGTAAGTTAAAATTGAATTAATAATTATGAGTAAATGAAAGAACAATGTGAAATTTAAAGAGGCGGGAATAAAAGATAATCTAGTACCTCTCTATAGGGTACATCCATCGATAGTGAACTGGGCCAGCAACCTTTGCTTCTCGAACAAGGTGGACAGTCAAGTGAACCATAACAGTAAAGAATGATGGAGGAAATATTATCTCCAAGTGACAAAGTGTAAGAATAATTTTATTTTGCAGCTGATCAAGCTCTTCCGCTATCAAGACCTTCGCACACAACTTCTTGAAAAATGAGCATAATTCTACCAGAACCACTGATACATTAGAAGGAAGTGTGTTTTTCAAGGCCAATGGAAGTAACTGTTGCATAAGAACATGAGAGTCATGACTTTTCAACCCAGTAACCTTTCGAGCCTGCAGATCGATACACCTTGAGATGTTGCTAGAATATCCATCTGGTACTTTTATGTTCTTCAACGTCGACAGGAAGATATCCTTGTTATGCCATGTCAAGGTGAATTTAGCTGGTTGAAACTTCTCGTTTTCATCAAGCCAAGCCTCTTCACGAATTCCCCAGGCCCGTAAATCTTTTCTAGCTGCGAGATGGTCTTTGGACTTTCCAGCTTCATTGAGCAACGTATATAGCACATTATCGTACACATTTTTTTCAATGTGCATAACATCCAAACTGTGTCATAGCAAATTAGATTCCCAATAAGGAAGAGTGAAAAATATGCTTCTCTTCCGCCATTGCATAGGTTGCGTATCAGATGTCCCACGAAATCGTCGTCCCAATCGTTCGGGATCCACACTCTTACCAAACTCGACATTAACATCTTCTAACTGTCGTAAAATAGCCATACCAGACAAAGTAACAGGAGGATCTCTCTTCTCCTGTTTCCCATCAAAGCGAATCCGTTGAAATCTAAGTCTGTGCTTGGAATCAAGGAACCGTCAATGTCCTATGAAGCACCACTTGCGACTGTGAGGAAGGTGACATGGCACAGAATCAAAATTGTACTTAGGACAGGCCAACCCAGTATGCACGTTCCAGCCAGACAAAGTTCCCAAACCAAGAAAATCACTTATTGTCCACATTAAGGCTGTACAGAGATTGAATAGTTGCTTGTCATGTGAGTCATATGCCTCAACACCATTCGTCCATAGGTCGATCAATTCGTGTATCAACGGTTGCAAGTATACGTCAATATCATTTCCCGGTGCTTTCTTGCCAGGAATGATCATGGAAAGCAAAAAGGAGCTCTGCTTCATACACATCCAAGGTGGTAGATTGTATGGAATTAACACCACCGGCCAGATACTGTAACTTGTGCTCATGTTTCCGAAGGGATTGAAACCATCGGTTGCCAATGCAAGACGTACATTTCTAGGATCATTGGTAAAGTCTGGAAATTTCGCATCAAATGCTTTCCACGCCTTCGAGTCTCGTGGGTGCCTTAACCTACCATCTGGATTTTCCTTAGTCGCGTGCCACCTCATGTGCTGAGCCATTTTTGATGACATATACATTCTTTGCAACCGTGGTTTCAAAGGAAAGTATCTAAGAAAATAATATATTAAAAATTTAAAATACCGAATATTTAAATACTAAATATCGACTCAATTTAAAAAAATTGATGACATAATCAATTGTTTTAAGAATTTCAAATATCGAATATTTAGAGACGGAACAAGTAACACACTGTAATAATTTGTACCTGAGAATTTTGGCCGGTTTCTTCTTTTGCTTTTTGCCCTTCCGTACCGACTTATAGCGTAACGTATTGCATCTCGTACAAATCTCTTTGTTGGTATCATCTCCCCAGTATAGCATACAGTCGTTTGGGCATGCATCTATCTTCTTATAGTTCAAGCCAAGCTTGTTAATAATCTTTTTTGCTTCGTAAAAAGATGGAGGGAATTCAACTTGGGGGAAAGCATCTCCCAGTAATTCCAGCAACATGGACATCGCCTTGTTAGTTATACCGCACAAGCATTTGATATGATACAGCCTCACCAAGAATGACAACTTCGAATACTTTGTGCACCTAGAATAAAGAGGCTTGTCAGCTTCGGTCATGAGGTCAAAAAATTCCCGAGCAGTTTCGTTTCTTAGAAACTCCGGTTGAGGTCCCTCTACTTCATCTTCGTTGGGATTCGGGCTTTTGTGAACACCAAAAGCATCACGCACAGCATCATTCACGGCATCGGCTTCATCCACTCGAACTCCCATCCGTGAAACTACTGGAACTGACTCAGCACCCATATCTGGCCGTTCCCCATGTAGTTGCCAAAATACGTACTCTCGCGGAAAGGGCTTAAAGATTAAATGTTCTCTAACAATATCTTTGGGATGCCACTTTTTGAAATTACATTTAGGACAGGGACACTGAATCTTACCATTTACGGCAGCATTGGCGAAAGCAAAATCCAAGAAATAGTTTAGACTAGCCAAGTATTGCGGAGTCGACCGGTGCAAGTTGATCCACGACCTATCCATCACTAATATTGCTCAAATTTCATGAATATATGACACAGGAAGCTCAAAGAGAAGTTAAAATGGAATTCAGTTGGAGTGCTCTAGCTTATAAAGGAGGCTGCCAGCGGAGTGCAACGGTCAATTTTTTGTAGCGGTTACAAAACCGCTACAAATTTGTAACGGTTTTAACGGAAATTTTCATTTTCCAGCAGTTAATAACCGCTAGCAATGCAAAATATTTTTGTGGCGGTTACAAACCGATAGAAATTTCTAGCGGTTTTAACAGATATTTTCATTTTCCAGCAGTTAATAACCGCTAGAAATGTAAAATATTTTTTGTAGCGGTTACAAACCGATAGAAATTTCTAGTGGTTTTAACCGAAATTTCATTTCCAATGGTTTTGAAATTTCTAGCGGTTTGTAACTACTACAAATTTCATAACTAGGGGAGTTTTGGTTGAATTTTCTAGTGGTTTTATAACTGCTAGAAAAGTTTCGCCTTGATTTTCTTACGGTTTATTAACCGCTAGAAATGATATTACTTTTAAATATTAAATATTGCAAAAGTATTTTAAATACTGCGCAATAAATTAATAACATTACAAAATTATTAACAAATTATTAACATTTATAAATATTTATTAAATTAATAAATAATTATAGAATTATTTTGATTAATTAACATGTTTAATGTGTTTAATAAATTGTAATGTTCATGTAGTAATAAATAAATAAATATTTCAATATTAATTAATACTTGACATAAATAAATTTATAGAAATAAATAAATAAAGTAAACAAATAAATATAAAATTTAAATAAATATCTAAATAGTGTATAAAATCATAAAATCAAAATTCTAATAAAATCCTATATAATGAAAGCAAGATAAATCATGGGTGAGGGGTAAAAGCAGCATCATCGTGATCATCCTCCGCTGGATCCTCCGGCTGGGGGGGGCAGGCCGCTTAACGTGTTGGGACTGGACTGGCACATGGGGGGTAGGGGCGGGACTAGTGGCAGGCGTAGGTCGGGGATCTCAGGAATCGTGATGTTTGGAGCCATACAGACCACCACATGACGCATAGCCGTAGCAGCTGCCAAGAGCTGGTCAAGCTGCGCCTGGAACTGAGCGTCACGCTCCTACAGCTGACGATCACGCTCTTGCAACTGACGATCACGCTCCTCGATCCTAGCCTCCACCCTGGCCTTGATGCTGGCCTCTAACTCTTGTCTGAGCTCCTCTCGCAACTCCTCTGAGGATGAGGAACCCGGCCGCTTCGCTTTCGCACTCGCCTGAGAGCTCCCGGCAGTATATGAAGGGCCAGCGCCACTTGAGCGGGGCAACCTAGTTGGTGTGGGTCCAAGTCCAAGCCCGCTAACTTGACCAGGGTGCTGCGGCCGGCCACGACCCGCTAAAAGTGAGGCGGTGGGATCCAAGGCAGACCCCTGAGACTCACGCAACTCGGTATCGACCTGAGTCATCCGTGCCTACCAAAATTAATATAAAGAAGTTAATTATAATAAAATGATATTTACACTGTGATATTATATTAATATTTAATTTATTACTTACCGCTATCTCCTCAACCTCATCCGACACACGCCTGTCTCGAGGTCTATACACCATCGGCCACATCTCGCCATAAATGGCCGTGTATCCCCACTCCTGCCGTATATTTTCCCTCTGTAAATGAAATCAAAGAAATAATTAGTTACAAATTAAATACATATATATATATTTAATAAATTTATTTCAAGTACTCACAATCTCGTCATAAGTGATCGCAAAGCTCCTGGATCCAACCCTATGACGTATCGTCTGATGCCTGACGCTCCCAGCATTTCTCCTAGAAAGAGCCTGAAGCAAAATGTAAAAAAATTAAATTAAATTAGTCAAGTCAGATAAAAAATAAAGAAATTATAATTAATACAATATTATCATACCATCTGGTCAGCTGTCATCCTAAAATAGACGTAACTGGACCAGTCTTGCTCCGGGACTCCACCAGGTACATCTGCCAGTATCTCCTGCACGGGCCTCGTCCCGTCACCTTTCTTCTCCCTCCACAGGTCGGCTTTCCTGTTCTTCCATGCCATCCCAACCCTCTTGATTGTGTCAGCCCTCAACTCCTCCTCTAGAATAAATTTACTCTATGATTAAAATAATAAATTAACTAAATAACAAATTATAAACAAACAATTAAGCAATTTCAATAAAAATATTTAGTTTTTAACTAATTTAAAAATATTATAAATAAAATATAAATTATATCAAAAACAAATAATAATTAAACAATTAAGTAATTTAAATGAAAAAATATTTTTATTCAACTAAATTTAAAATTATTATAAGTAATAAATTAATGAAATCAATAACAAATTATTTTTAAATAATAAAATAATTTAAATAAAATATATATATTCATTTAACTACTTTTAAAAATATTATAAATAACAAAAAATTAAATAAATAAAAAATTATAATCAAAAAATTAAATTATTTGAAAACAAAATATATAATCATTTATTTAAATTCAAAAAAAATTATAAATAACAATTTTATATTACCTTCATCATTTCCCAACCTTACTGCTTCTTCTCTGAGGTGATCTTCTTCCAATCTTGCATGTAGATGGGGAACAGCATCCACTGCTGACCAAGGAGGCGCACGTACTTGTTGTACAACTGGCCACCTTTCTTCGTCGATTGGCCCAACTCATTGAGCGGCACAACCACTCATCCGCTCGTCATCATAAACAGCTTTTTGGCTGTCAGCCTCCTATAGGACTTGTTCCCCTCAGTGTCTGCAAAATTTAATTAAGAAATAAATTATATATCAATGAATTAATACAATTTCTATATAAATTAAATACTTATCAAATTTAAAAAATTTAAATAAATACTTACCCATAAATTCCACCTCAAAACCAGCCTGACATTTGGGAGCAGGACGCTGTGCAGCCTGGGGATTCTCATTCCCCTGAACCTGCTCCTCCTCCTCCTCTTCATCAGCAGCATTAGCATCAGCATGGGGTTGCTCATCCCCAGTCAAATGAGCCTCCTCAGTCCGCTCAATATCATCCTGCTCTATAAAACTGAGGATATCCTCCTCGTTGAGATCGTAGTCATGAATGCTGGGGAATGGCTCACCAGCATCATGACTATCCTCACTGGGTCCAGCTCTCTCAGGATCAACTGGCTCCTTCCCTGGCCGACGACTCATCCTAATAACAACAAATAGTAATTATTTATAAATAAAATAAAAAGAAAAATTATTTATAAGCCACAATATAATAAATAAAACATAAAAATAAAAATTATTTATAAATAAATTACTATTTCTACCTGAAAATAAAGATCTGCAACTGAATCAGAACTTGGATATATTTTGTGGAGAAAATTCAGCAGAGCTTCGCTTCTTGAACGACCGAAGAAGTGAAAGTGAAGGGGGTATATATAAGCCGCGCATTTCTAGCGGTTTTTGGTAAAACCGCTAGAAAATTCTAGCGGTTCTCGACAAAACCGCTACAAAACACTAACGGTCACTCACTGCATTTACGGCACCTTGGGAATTTACACCTTTTCTAGCGGTTTACACAAAAACCGCTAGAAATTTCTAGCGGTTTCTGTAAAAACCGCTAGATATTTCTAGCGGTTTTTACAGAAACCGCTAGAAATTGCAATGGTCAAATAAATCTCCTCGGGAAGTTAAAAATTTTCTAGCGGTTCAGGTGGAAACCGCTAGAAAGTCTCATTCTCTAGCGGTTTTTTGGTCTGAACCGCTAGAAAGTAAACGCTACAATTTTGGCGCTAAGTTCCCGCCAAAACCCGGGAAAGGTTCTAGCTATGAATTTCTAGCGGTTAGGTGATAACCGCTAGAAATATGCGGCTAATGGTCAAAGCGTCGCTAATTTGCAGCGGTTTTTCTTAAAACCGCTAGAAATGTTATAATTTTCTAGCGATTTAGTTGAACCGCTAGAAATGTTCCGCTGCTAACTAAACATTTTCTTGTAGTGTATACCATAAAGCATTTGGCCAAAGCATAACCAATGTCCATCAACAATCAACGTCACCACAAAATTCCTCCAAATCCAAGCAACAACAAATCACAACAAACAAGCAAGATAAATAATCAATTTATAATTCAAAGCTACCTTTGCAAAGCTTGTCCAATTAATTTCACCAAGGAGAAATGCTTCTTCTTAATTCCTCCTCTCAATGCCTATTAAACCAAGCATAAACATAGACCATATTAATCACAAGACAACTTAGTTCCAACACTTTAACATTACTTAATGTAATATCCTAAAGTTTATTTTAGGTTTAAAAAAAATTCAAAAATAATAATAATAAATAAATATAAATAAAATAATAATATTTTAATTTAAATTAAAAAAAAAAGGAGTTAAAGTCAAAAAGTTGAACGTGAAAGTTGAAACTTGAGGGGTGAAGGTTGAAAGATGAGAGTTGGAGTTGGGAGTTGGGAGTTGGGAGTTGGGAGATAATTATGAGGGGACCTAATACATGTGTGGAAGTGTTATTTTAACACTCCCCACAGCCCAATTCCCCGGCGCAAGAAAGAAAGAGAGGAAGAGAGATTAAAGTGTGCGTGAGAAAGAGGAGCATATCGGTGAAGCAGAGGGCAAGCTTTGAAGATATTTTAGGTACATAAAATTACTTTTTTTATTAAAATTTCTTTATAAATATTTCCTGTATATTTTAAGCTTCCTATTTACATTATTACTATAGTGATTGGAGAAAATTTTGAGATTTATATATGATATAAGTATTGAGTTTTGATAAAAGATGACTATAGAAATTTAGAAGTAAATGAGTTGTTAATTTTAATCGGTTTAGATTTCTCTATTTGTTAGTTTTAGTATTTAAATTAATTTATTTAGTTGAAAATCTATTATTTATGGGATATATCATATTTTTACCGATTAAATTAAGTTAAATAAATTATTTGGATTGTTTGATATATTATTGAGAAATCAGTTTAATTTTACTTATTGGGTGAAAAAATATATATATATATATGGTAGTTATACCATTAAAGTTTTGATTAGATTATTTATAAATATTTGAAGTATTATGGAATTTTGATAATTTGATTTTGAGGTTTAAACTTAAAATGAGATTTTTAGAATTTAGAACATAATAATTTTATATTTGGAAATTGTGGAAAATCCTTTTTATTAAGGTAAATAATTTGGAGGTGATAAATAAATAATTTGGGTTGTTAGAAATTTTAAGTTGTTTCTAAAATACTTAATAATTTTTGGGTTATGAGAGTTGCGGGAATTTAGAATAAAAATTTAATTAAATTAGAAATTTAACTAATATAGAGAAGTTTAATTAATTAATTAATTAATTAGTTTATATTAATATGTGGTTATATTAATTGTGTAGATTAATTATTGGTTGAGTAAAGGATTGACCTTGTAGTAATCCTTAGTATTGCTTTGGCGAGAGGTAACCACTTTCCACTTGTTATATGTGCTAATATATTGTTTGTGAGTATTTTGCTATTTTAGAATAATATTTGTTATTTGAAACTCGAGTAGATATGTTATATCTTTTGAGCTATGAAAATTGTCTTGTGAGATTTTTGGAATTGTGATTGAGAAATTTGAAAAAGATATATGATTTATATCTTATGGATTATACTGGAAAAATATTGAGACATTTTTTGTTATATTGTGAATGATTGGTTGTTATTTGGATTTTGGATTGAACGCTATCCTACCACGTGGTAAGGCCACCATTGGTGCATATTGGTTGGCTTCTTTCTTCGTTATAGTGAGGGATAGGCCTTTGTGGCTTCTTATTCGTCCCCCAAAGTGAGGGATAGGCCTATATGTCTGATTAATCCCCCAAAGTGAGGGATAGACTTATGTGGCTTGTGTGTTAGCCCCTATAGTTAGGGTTTGGATGATTGAAATTATATATCTATGTTTTTGAGAATTAATAATTGTCCCACTTGACACCTCATGAACACGTGTTAATGTGTATGATGAGTTGAAAAGTTGGTTACTGAGGCGTTTGTCTCACCCCGTGGTTTTTACTATCTTCAGGTGATAGTTCCGGTGGTGGCCCATCAAGAAAGGCTCCGGAGGCATAGTGTGCTGTTACAGCTTGTATAGCCTCCCTGCTTTTGTTTTATGTGTTGACTTGTTATATATTGCCACATAGGACCATATACTCTAATACTGTAAACTAATACTTTTAATTACTACTATATGATATGGAGGTCATTGGAAGGCCAGAGATATTTAAGACTTTGCGTATTACGCTCATTTGATAGTGTTGACTTTTGACTAATGGGCTCTATGACTTATATTAAAATGTTTTATCAGTTCATGTGGTTGAAAGTATAAGTTTGGTTTGGGCTAACAGTTGAATGATATTTTTGGACTTTGAAAGTCCAAGGCCCAAGTTAACGATCAATGTTGCTCGTAATATAAGTTTATTTCTTTTAACCATGATAGCAAATTTTAAAATTTTAAGGTTTCTTCTTTTCTATCATGGTTAATCATTCAAATAAATTATTGGATTTAAGCTAAAATAGTTTTGAAAGAACGATTGTCACAATTTGGTATCAGAGCTAAAGATTCTGTGAATTGGATTGCATTCCATTGCATTTAGTGGCAATATATAATAATCTCACATAACCTTCCCTGTTAATTTGCGTCTGTGCTTGTCCTTACTTTGTGTTTCTTTTAGTGGGTTCCATCCTTAGGTAGGGAGGATGGTACGGACGAGATCTCGACAAACCGATCAGGGTGGGGATGAATCCACAAACCTGCCTAATCAACCACGGAATCCTCTGTAATTTAACTAGGAGGCTTTACTGCAACAGTTAAGGGAAGTGGTAGTTACGGTGGTAGATGAGAGAGTAAGGAAGATGGAGGAAGATTTGAGAATCAAGAAAGCTGTGGAAGAGTTTGAAGGGAGTGGGCTTCCTGGGCCGTCTATGGGAAATTCTGTCACCCATAGGGGTTCTATTGAAGGAACCAGAGAAGAGAGTAGTTCACGAAGGCGACAAGGAAAAGAGGAGGCGGTGAACCTTAAAAGTGTATAGAAGGACATAGAGCGGCATCATCCGAAGACTTTTGATGGGGGTATGGATCCTGATAAAGCTGAGGCTTGGATAGATGACATGGAGACAATATTCAAGGCTTGTGATTGTAATACCTATCAAAAGGTACAAGCAGCTGTGGTCTTATTGAGGGACTGAGCTAAGAGGTGGTGGAGGAGCGTAAGCGGCATAGATGACTCGAGGATTACTTGGAATGAATTCAAGCAGATGTTCTTTGATCACTACTTTCCCCCAGCCATGGGACAAGAAAAAGAAACCGCTTTTTATGCTCTTCGACAGGAGAACATGCATAAGGATGAGTTTATTGCCAAATATATTGACCTCTCCAAGCATGTTACTTACCTACAGCAAAATGATAACCCAGAGTGGATGGCCCGACAATTAATAGAACAGGCGAGGCTAGAGTTGAAACAGCAAATGGCTTTATATGAGTTTAAGAGTTTCAAGGATGCTTGCACAAAACTCAGGATGACAGCTCGCAGAACCTGAGAGGTAGAGGAGAGCCGACGTCGGGATAATCAGGGCAGATTCTCTGGTTTTATAAGGCTAACGGGAGGAGTCAATAAGAAGGGTAGCTATAGTTATAGGAGCTCAGGGAGCTCCACCAGAGGCAAGAACCAGAATCAGAAGGATTCAGCCCGTAGAGGCTATATGTAGAGGAGACAAGCTCAGGGGAGCTGTATGGGAGGAAATCAGAGCTTTTACCGTGAGCCTACCAGATCCACACCAAGTGTTAGCGGTCCTTGCTCAAGATGTGGGAAGAATCATCCAGGACAATGGTTGGAATGCTACAGATGCCATAAGTTTGGACATATAGCTCACAATTGTCCAGAAACGCAGCAGCAAACTCCTAGTTTCAAATCCACAGTGCCTGGGAGAGTTTTTGCTTTGACTAGAGAGGAAGCTGGTATGTCTCCTAATCTGATTAGAGGTACTGTCTCTCTTCAAGGACATGATATACCTGTGTTATTTGATTCTGGTGCCACTCATTCTTTTATTGCTGCGGAATGTGCTCAAAAGTTTAAATTTCCAATGCATGATTTGTCTTACATGTTGAAAGTGTCAACTCCAGCGGGAGCCACTGTGTTAACCACACAGGCGTGTTTAAGTCTTGTGCTTAAATTTGAGAATCGTGAGTCTGTGATTGATTTGATTTGTCTACCGCTCAAGGGTATTGACGTGATTATTGGCATGGATTGGCTATCAGCAAATAATGCCATTCTAGATTGCAAAAGGAAGATAGTAACTCTTCCTTTGTGCACTACGATAGTTGAGGCTATTAATAGTCGTTTGTGGTTGTCTACTACTCAAGCAACTAAGTGCATTCAGAAGGGTTGTCAGGCGTATGCTGTTTTCTTTTCTGTTAGTACGGATAAAGAAGTTGGTATAGAGCAAATCGAGGTAGTAAAGGAGTTTCCTGAGGTATTTCTTGAGGAAGTGTCCGGTTTACCTCCTGAAAGGGAAGTTGAATTCTCCATTGAGCTAGTACCAGGGACAACTCCAATTTCTAAAGCACTGTACAGAATGTCACCTTCTGAATTGGCAGAGCTGAAAAAGCAAATTGAAGAGTTACTTGAAAAAGGATTTATTAGACCAAGTGTTTCACCGTGGGGATCACCAATACTGTTTGTGAGAGAAAAGGATGGGAGCTTGAGATTGTGTATAGATTACAGGCAGTTGAACAAAGTAACTATCAAGAACAAATATCCTTTGCTTAGGATTGATGACTTGCTAGATCAACTAATGGGGTCAGCAGTGTTTTCCAAGATTGACTTAAGGTCTGGATATCATCAATTAAGAGTCAGAGCACAGGACATCCCAAAGATGGCCTTTCATACCAGATACGGACATTATGAGTTTCTAGTAATGCCTTTTGGTTTGACGAATGCTCCAGCGGTGTTTATGGACTATATGAACCGAATCTTTAGGCTGTATTTGGACAAGTTTATTGTGGTGTTTATAGATGATATCCTGATATACTCTAAGAACGAGGAAGAACACCGAGAGTATCTTTACATTGCACTACGAATACTGAGGGATCATTAGTTATATGCTAAGTTAAGTAAGTGCGAGTTCTGGCTTAAAGAAGTGAAGTTCTTAGGCCAGGTAGTATCTGCCAAGGGATTAGCTGTTGATCCTAGCAAGGTCGATGCCGTATTGAAATAGGAAACACCAAAATCTATGACGGAGGTAAGAAGTTTTGAGGGCTTAGCTAGGTATTACCGAAGATTCATCAAGGGATTTTCTTAGATCGCCATGCCTCTAACTAAGTTGACCAAGAAAGACCAACCGTTTATCTGGAACAAAAAGTGTGAGGTAGCTTTTCAAGAACTAAAGGCTTACTTGACCACGACACCAGTATTGACTATTCCAGATCCTAGTAAACCATATACCCTTTATACTGATACTTCACTTAAGGGTTTAGGGTGTGTCCTGATGCAAGAAGGTAAAGTGGTTGCCTATGCATCTAGACAATTAAGACCGCATGAGGAGAATTATCCTACACATGACCTGGAATTAGCTGCAGTGATTTTTGCATTGAAAATCTGGAGGCACTACTTATATGGAGCACAGTTTGAAGTCTTCAGCGATCACAAGAGCCTGAAGTATTTAATAGATCAGAAGGAATTGAATAATAGACAATGTCGGTGGATGGAATTCATCAAGGACTACAACTTTGAGCTTAAGTATCATCCAGGTAAAGCCAATGTGGTTGCAGACGCTTTGAGTAGGAAAACGGTGCATGTTTTTCACATGAGTTTGGAGGAACACTACTGCTTAGAGAGATTGAGAGATCTCCAAGTGGTGCATGAGGCTCCAGCTGTAACATCCAGACTTTTAGGCCTAGAAGTATCAAAAGTAGCCTGATTTGGATAGGCTACCAGACCCTTTTTGAGCATAAGTCCCAAAGATGAGAAAGGAAGTCAAAGTAGTTTCAGGGACTAAACTGCAAAGTAAAAGTTTTTCAGGGGCTTCAGTATGATCAAGGTCAGAGACTCCAGTAAAGTCTTGAAGGCCTAGAGAGAGAAAAGAGACTAGATATAGGCCAAAGGTTAAGTTAGAAGCCTCAAAGAGAGGATTATATGAAGTTAAGTCCAAGCAGGGACTAAACTGTAAATTCAAAAAGTTATGACCAGCAAGGGCAAAAATGGAAGAGTGTACAAAAAATTCCAAGAAAATCCTAGAAAATGGAAAATAATATTCTAAGACTCTTCTATGAAGAGAAAAGACGAAAATACCCCTGAGATAGCTTAGATGGAATTTATGAGGTTATGGCCAGTAAAAAGTACACTGTTTGAGGTAATTATTTAAAATAGAAAGAGACCTTAAAAATGTACGTAAAAATGAGGATTAATTGGTTGAAAGGTTATACTAATTTATAAAATTAGTCCCACAACCAAAAGGCCAGTGGAATGGCTTTAATAAATTAAAGAGCAGATTATACCGATAAAAAGGTATTTTAGTAAATGATTTTTATATAAGGCTTAAAGGAAGTG
The DNA here is from genome assembly GCF_004799145.2 of Neltuma alba. NCBI lineage: Eukaryota > Viridiplantae > Streptophyta > Magnoliopsida > Fabales > Fabaceae > Neltuma > Neltuma alba. Next base: position 206,570 of record NW_021635379.1, read on the forward strand.
TTATGGCCTAAGAAAATTCATAGATACTCTCTAGAATTAAAGGGAATTTATGGATCTGACAAAAAATAATTACAAAGGCCAGAGCACTGTAATTATAGAAAAGAAGTTAAACCCGGAGTAAAAGTGCACCGATAAAGTGTTAATCAGAGTCTTGCACTTTACTTGGCCCACAAGTCACCACTTGTCAAGCCTTTAATGGATGGTAATTAAAGCTTTCCAAGTGTCAAACTACCAATGGAGAGGATCTTGACTTTCGAATGTAATTATATTATGAATTAAGTTAATTAAGAGAGAGGTTTCAAGAAGGCTTAGGCATTTGACACTTGGACTTTCATTAAATGTGGTAGATGAGATATTTTGAGAGCACTAAGGAGCTCATCTCTCCCCTGAATCAAATGAAAATTTCATCCAAGGCAAAGAGGAGAGGAAAAGAGAGGGTTTTGGAAGGAGAACCAAGGAAAGCTATCAACTTTGGTCATCAATCAAGGATTCAAGGTGAGATCTTGGTTCTAGATGTGTTCTTGTCTTGTTTTTCTTCTCTTTTAAGGTTAAAAAATCTGTCTTCTCTCCCTTTTGATGGCTGGTCGAAATGGTTGATGAGTGGGGAAGGGAGTTTGGTTGTTAGATCTTGCTAGAACACCTCAAAGTATGGTAGATCCAAGTGGATCTATGTGAAAATTAGAAGAATTACATGCTGATTTGATGCCTATTTCAAATTAGTTACTATCCATATCTGGTCCTGAAATTTGGCCTTAAATTAAACTCTGTGAGCTTTAAATTCATGGGTAGAACACTTCATTTGGATATGTGTACGATTTATGGTAATTTTTCAAAGTTAGGGTTTGAAATCTGGAAACAGTGTTGAACTTTTGAAAGAGTTTCGAGTTCCGTACAATTCCAGTACTGTTCAGCATAGAATTGGTTTTTGAAACTATTTTTCCTTTAAATTGAACTTAAGGATCTTTCATTGAAACTTGGAAGCACTCAATTTGGATTTTTGTAGATTTAATTATGAATTTTCAAAGTTGAGCAAAAATTCTGGAGTTTCTGCGTGAACAGTACCCGCGAACCAAAATTTCCAGATTTGGTATTCTTGAATCTAAGGCCATCTAAAGTGGTCCTAATTGACAAGAAATAGATCTTAAGGATGGGAAATGATAAGATTTATATTAGAAAAGTTAGAAAGAAAACCCTAAGACTAAGAGAAAGGGTTGAGGTTCAAGAAACCTAGTCTTGAACTTTATGTAATCTAATGGTCCTAATGGATTGTGTGATCATTATGGTTATGTTTAGGACCTTTGGAACATCCAAGAGGATGTTTGGTTATGTTGACCGAATGCCCACATGGTTGGAAAGTCAAGGGAGTCAAAGGAAAAGTAAGAGGAAAGCTTAAGGTGCAAGGTAGTGAACTTACCCTTTATGTGCTTGACATGGTATGCTCATGTGTTGGTTTGTATTTGTTGTTTGAATGATGTTGTGACATGATTATTGTTGCTGGAAATGCTGTTTTTAATATGTTCCCATGGCCATGCATTTTTATACCAAGCATAAAGCATGATGGCATGTCACTAGTTAACTTAAGTTTATGAAAAACTACATACCATACACTAGCATCCATCTTGTGCATGTATGTGGTAATGTTTGCTACTGAGATTCTCTCGAATCTCATCCCTCTCTAACCAACTATTTAGGTCAATCAATGATGGGCACTAACGGCATGAGAAGCAAGGAGAAGAAAGTGGAGAATTATTAACGTTAATGATTGAGATTATGTTCAATGTATAATTCTCCTATGTTGTAAATTATGTTATGAATGCCATCAATTCAATGTATGTGTTTAGGATGTTTATGACATGAATGACAGTATATGAGTATGAATGAGAAAGATTAAACCCATGTTATGTATGTCAAAGAAATAAAAAGAATTAAAGTAAGGAGATATTAAGGGATAAAACGTAGGTCCTGAAGTAGTTAGTTTTGAGCTTCAGTTTGACCTATCAAATGAATGAGTTAAGTCACGAGATTTGGCAGACTCATAGTACACATCCCAAGCTTGAAAATGAGAGGTAAATCACCTTGTTTGGATGTGTATATGAAGTTATATGAATTTTCAAAGTTAAGGCACAGAATCTGAAAAGTCCGCATTTTACCAAATGAATAGTAATCTTAATCCAATAAACTGTATGATTTCAGTGAGGATGAGTTCAGTTGAATATTTTTTCCTTAAAGAGTATTGAAAGATATTTCCATAGAATTTTGGAACACCTCCATACGATTTTTCTAGAATTAGTTATGATTTTTCAAAGTTGGACTTGTAATCTGAAAATTGGACAGTGAACAGTAATTTTTCGAAAATTAACGTCCAAATTGAAATTTTTAAGTGTAAGACCATCCAAAATGGTCTGGAATGGTTCTAAATGAATGCTAAGGTACTATATAAGTAAGGTGTGACACCAGCCACTCTACAATCAATTTTGGGTGATTATGAGTTCTTTCGAGACTTGAAGGCTGCACAGATGGATGATGACCGGTTACTAAGCATCCGAGAGGAAGTGGAGACCCATGGTATGCCTGATTATGAAATTGGTGAAAAAGGAATCCTGAGGTACAAGAAGAGGATTTGTGTCCCTAATAATAAGGAAATCAAAAGGACTATTCTAGAAGAGGCGCATCGAAGTAATTACACAATACACCCAGGGATAACCAAGATGTACCAAGACCTGAAAAAGAACTACCGGTGGCCAAAAATGAAGAGGGATGTCATGGATTTTGTAATGAAGTATCTGACATGTCAAAAGGTCAAGATAGAACATCAGAGACCTCCAGGACTATTAAAGAATCTCGATATTCCCCAATGAAAATGGGACAGCATTTCTATGGATTTCATTACTGGTATGCCAAGAACCCCGGCTGGCTATGATGCGATATGGGTAATTGTAGATAGATTGACTAAGTCAACGCACTTCCTGCCTATCTAAAGAGTACTTACTCTTTAGAAAGATTAACAAAGCTATATATAGATGAGATTGTTTGACTTCATGCAGTGCTGGAGTCTATCATTTCAGATAAGGACTTGAGGTTTACATCAAACTTATGGCAGTCATTACATGAAGCCATGGGCACTAAGCTCAAGTTTAGTACTGCTTATCATCCTCAGACTGATGGACAGACTGAGAGGACTATTCAGACTCTCGAAGACATGTTGAGGGCCTGCGTTATAGAGCTAAAGGGTAGTTGGGACACTCACTTGTCATTAGCTGAGTTTGCCGATAACAACAGCTATCATGCTAGCATTCAGATGGAACCATATGAGGCTTTATACTGGAGGAAATGTAGATCTCCACTTTGTTGGACTGAATTAAGTGAAAAAAACAATTACTGGCCCAGATTTAGTGGACATCACAACCAGAAAGATTGAGCTGATCAAGCAGAAGTTGTTGATGGCCCAAAGTCGACAGAAGAGTTATGCGGATCGTCAGAGGAGACCTTTAGAATTTCGAGTGGGTGATCATGTATTTCTGAAGGTTTCACCTATCACTAGGGTAGGCAGATCCATCAAAGCTAAGAAGCCTACACCCCGATTCAATGGCCCTTACGAGATTTTGGAGCAGATCGGACCTATTGCATATCAAATTACGCTACCACCACATCTTTCCAGTTTACACGACGTGTTCCACGTGTCACAATTGAAGAAGTATCATCCCGATCCGTCTCATGTTATTGAGCCTGAAGAGGTGGAGTTGCGAGATAATTTGACCTATCTAGCAGAACCAGAGCGGATTTTGGACGTTAAGGACAAACAATTGAGGAACAAAACTATCCGTCTTGTTAAGGTCTTTTGGAAGGGCATGAGTCCCCGTGATGCTACTTGGGAGACGGACGAACGGATGCGTTACGAGTACCCTTACCTATTTTCTTAGTAAGCACTTTGAGTTACTTTTGCTTTTATTTCTTGTGTGTGGTTGTTTGAATTTTTGGGGACAAAATTCTAATTAGGTGGGGAGAATTGTAATATCCTAAAGTTTATTTTAGGTTTTAAAAAAATTCAAATAATAATAATAATAAATAAATATAAATAAAATAATAATATTTTAATTTAAATTAAAAAAAAAAGGAGTTAAAGTCAACTTTCCACCGAATTTCGGTGGAAAGTTGAACGTGAAAGTTGAAACTTGAGGGGTGAAGGTTGAAAGATGAGAGTTGGAGTTGGGAGTTGGGAGATAATTATGAGGGGACCTAATACATGTGTGGAAGTGTTATTTTAACACTCCCCACAACCCAATTCCCCGGTGCAAGAAGGAAAGAGAGGAAGAGAGATTAGAGTGTGCGTGAGAAAGAGGAGCATACCGGTGAAGCAGAGGACAAGCTTTGAAGATATTTTAGGTACATAAAATTACTTCTTTTTATTAAAATTTCTTTATAAATATTTCTTGTATATTTTAAGCTTCCTATTTACATTATTACTATAGTGATTGGAGAAAATTTTGAGACTTATATATGATATAAGTATTGAGTTTTGATAAAAGATGACTATAGAAATTTAGAAGTAAATGAGTTGTTAATTTTAATCGGTTTAGATTTCTCTATTTGTTATTTTTAGTATTTAAATTAATTTATTTGTTGAAAATTTTTTATTTATGGGATATATCATATTTTTACCGATTAAATTTAAGTTAAATAAATTATTTGGATTGTTTGATATATTATTGAGATTTTAATCGATTTAATTTTATTTATTGGGTGACTGGAGGTTTTAAAATAATTATTGTAGCTAAAAGGTTTATTATTTACGGAAAAGAAAAATATACATATATTGTAACATCCTGAGTTTTATCGGGTTTTAATAGCCTCTTTTTGGTTGATTTTGAGGATAGATTAGTGATTTAATGTTGATCTTGGTGTTCGGGTTGGAATTGAGGTATGTTGGAGGAATAGGTGAACAGGCCCCTCTCAAGGTATGTTCGCCACGACGAAGTTTTACGTCGCCGCGACGAACCGGGAGTTTCAGGGGGAGTGTTCTTTCGGGAAGGTTTAGCCGCGGCGAAATCAGAGGGACACCGCGGCGAAGTTGTTCAGGTGAGTGAGGTTTCCCTCTCGGGAAGGTATCGCCGCGGCGAAATTAGGGCATGCTGCGGAGAAGGTTTTCTGGGCGAGCGAGAGTTTCCTCTCAGGAAGCTTTCGCGTGCGGCGAAAATTGGAGTTCGCCGCAGCGAAGTCAGGTTTTCAGGCGAGTAATCTCTCTCGATTAGTTCGCCGCGGCGAAGGGGGTTGAATCTATATAGTCGCTGAAGGGGTCAAATGTGCGAAAATTAGAAAATCTGAAGGAAGAGAGAGGCTCTGCTAGGGTTTTGAATTTTTGACTTGGAGGGGGCATTTCTAAGGATCTATTACCTCAAGTAAGTGTTTTTAACCTCTAATCTAATTTCTTTCTTGGAATTTCTGAAGATTTATGGTGAAACCCTAGAGTTTTCTAGGTTGTTATGGAATTTAGGTTTTTGACCGATTGTTTTGAGTTTAATTGATTGCTTTGGGTTAGTCTAAGTATTTAATTGGTGTGGTTTTCTTGGATTTAAAGAACTTTGAGTTTTTGAAGTTAGGGTTTATGGAAATGGGAGGTTTGTGATTAAGGATAATAATGTGGAGATTGATTTTGGGTTTTGTGATTTGGGTTATGTTAAGGAGGGTTAAATTGGATATTTAATCGATTTAGAATGTTGTTAAGACTTCTATTGTTCAAATGGGATGTTTGGGTGTTGAATTCCCATAGTGGGTCCCTGAGGTTATGAGTTTTAATTGATGTTTAGAAAGGAATTAAGGTTTTAATGGATTTTTATGACCTTGGAGTGTTGCCTTAATGGTTATACCCTTTTTAGTTGGGTAGAGTTTTGGTTGGAGCTAGGAATTATGTGTCTCCAAGTGTTGTTTTGGCCACATTATTAGTTTGAAAGCTAATACATGGTGGTTGTATGTTTGTGTGCTTGTGTAGACCGGTTGTGAGTCTTTGGTACATGGGGCATCGTGGTGGTTTGTTATTCCTTGCTCAGGAGAGAGGTAACCACTTTCCAATCCTTTGTACATGCTTTTGTGGTATTGTGAGTGAATTTATGTTTTGTGCTTCGAGTAACAACTGTGTTCAAAGTGTATGTTGTATATTAAAAAGGAAAACCGTCTTGTGGGGTTTCAATTGATATTGAATGAATTTGGAACTTGTGAAAAATAGGCCACTGAAAGAAGTTAATTGTGAAATGATTATTTACTCTTTGATTACGGTTTGAGCATGATGCATGAATTGGGAATTGGTGAGAGTTTTGATTGTTACTACCACGTGGTAAGGCCTCCATTAATGCATGATGGTTGGCTCTTTACGTCCCCCATAGTGAGGGATAGGCCTTTTGGCTCCTTACGTCCCCCATAGTGAGGGATAGGCCGGGTTCGGCTCTTGAAAATCCCCCAAAGTGAGGGATATAATTGATGGGATTGCATCATGGCCTTTGCATGACTTGTTGTGGCTACCATTTATAATATTATTGGTGAACTGCCCCACTTGACACCTCACAAGCACTTATTTAGTAGTACCTTAAATTGGAAAGGTTGGTTACTGGGACTTTGTCTCACCCCGTGGTTTAAAATGTTTTCAGGTAAAGGTTCTGGGGGTGTGTCATCGGGAAGAGACGCAGAGGCTTGAGCTTGGTTAGCTTTAGGCCTCTAGCCCTTGTATATGTATGGCTAGTATATATTGCCACATTTAGGGCCCCTTTTGAAATATTTTGATTGCCCGGTCTTATTGTAAACTGGAGGGAATGTTATCTCCTTATTTTGGTTGGCCGGAGGCCATTTCTAGTGTCTTATGAAACTTGATTTATTTTGTTCGAAACCATTGGGATGAGCTGATGTGATGTCTTTTGTTACCCGGGCCGGAGGCTCGGAGGCCCAGTGGATGTAAATGAATGATTTTAGTTGCATGCAACGGAGTTTGAGTTTGAACCGAGTCTAAATGTTAATTTCAAAAATTATGCAAATTTCTTTCTACTATGGTAGTTTGTTGTAACACCTTTCCTTTTCTACCATAGTAGTGATTTTATGACGAGTTTATAATGTTTTGAGGTTAAGGGTTTTTACATATATGGTAGTTATACCATTAAAGTTTTGATTAGATTATTTATAAATATTTGAAGTATTATTGAATTTTTGATAATTTGATTTTGAGGTTTAAACTTAAAATGGGATTTTTAGAATTTAGAACATAATAATTTTATATTTGGAAATTGTGGAAAATCCTTTTTATTAAGGTAAATAATTTGGAGGTGGTAAATAAATAATTTGGGTTGTTAGAAATTTTAAGTTGTTTCTAAAATACTTAATAATTTTTGGGTTATGAGAGTTGCGGGAATTTAGAATAAAAATTTAATTAAATTAGAAATTTAACTAATATAGAGAAGTTTAATTAATTAATTAATTAGTTTATATTAATATGTGGTTATATTAATTGTGTAGATTAATTATTGGTTGAGCAAAGGATTGACCTTGTGGTAATCCTTAGTATTGCTTTGGCGAGATGTAACCACTTTCCACTTGTTATATGTGCTAATATGTTGTTTGTGAGTATTTTACTATTTTAAAATAATATTTGTTATTTGGAACTCGAGTAGATATGTTATATCTTTTGAGTTATGAAAATTGTCTTGTGAGATTTTTGGAATTGTGATTGAGAAATTTGAAAAAGATATATGATTTATATCTTATGGATTATACTGGGAAAATATTGAGACATTTTTTGTTATATTGTGAATGATTGGTTGTTATTTGGATTTTGGATTGAGCGTTATCCTACCACGTGGTAAGGCCACCATTGGTGCACATTGGTTGGCTTTTTTCTTCGTCCCCCAGAGTGAGGGATAGGCCTATATGTCTGATTAATCCCCCAAAGTGAGGGATAGACTTATGTGGCTTGTGTGTTAAGCCCCATAGTTAGGGTTTGGATGATTGAAATTATATCTATGTTTTCGAGAATTAATAACTGTCCCACTTGACACCTCACGAGCACGTGTTAGTGTGTATGATGAGTTGGAAAGTTGGTTGCTGAGGCGTTTGTCTCACCCCGTGGATTTTACTATCTTCAGGTGATAGTTCCGGTGGTGGCCCATCAGGGAAGGCTCCGGAGGCATAGTGTGTTGTTACAGCTTGTATAGCCTCCCTGCTTTTGTTTTATGTGTTGACTTGTTATATATTGCCATATAGGGCCCATATACTCTAATACTGTAAACTAATACTTTTAATTACTACTATATGATATGGGAGGTCATTGGAAGGCCAGAGATATTTAAGACTTTGCGTATTACGCTCATTTGATAGTGTTGACTTTTGACTAATGGGCTCCATGACTTATATTAAAATGTTTTATCAGTTCATGTGGTTGAAAGTATAAGTTTGGTTTGGGCTAACAGTTGAATGATATTTCTGGACTTTGAAAGTCCAAGGCCCAAGTTAACGATCAATATTGCTCATAATATAAGTTTATTTCTTTTAACCATGATAGCAAATTTTAAAATTTTAAGATTTCTTCTTTTCTATCATGGTTAATCATTCAAATAAATTGTTGGATTTAAGCTAAAATGGTTTTGAAAGAATGGTTGTCACACTTAACAATTTTCCCTTTTTATCTTTGATTTTTAACAAATTGATTCCTCATTTAGAATCAACCATCTCGTGAATCATTCCTACACAAAAACATGTTTTAAAGCCATTGGAATCATCAAATTAAGCAAAATCAAATTGCTTCTACATGAACAGTGCTAAACGAAATTCGTTCCCTTAAACCTTAACTTTGTTTTCATCCAAAAATCAATCCATACACCATTTAACCTTCCTTATTCCACTTGATTATTAAGGTTTCTATCCTTTCCTAGGCATCACACATCTCAACCGAATTTCTCAGAATTTTTCAGCATTTTTCCAGCATTTTCCCAAGAAAAAATCCTTGTTTAATCAATGTAAAACTTAGAGATATTGATGCTTGGACATACCTTAGTGTTTCCTTGAAGTAAGTTGGATGATCTCTTGCCCAAAACACCTCAAAATTTCATGCAAGGGTGGCTGGATGAACAGTAACAGAGTTTCCCCTTATTTTTTCCAATTTTCTAACATTTTTCTTGTATTTTCAAGGGGTATTTATAGAAAAAAAATCCATCTGCCCTCTCCCTCCTGATTTGCACGAAATTGGACACCTAAGGAGGTGTATGTGGCAGCCATCAAGTGTCTAGGATATTTAGATCACTCCATGTGGCATTTCTCTATATTTTTCCACATAAATATCTCTTAATTTTGCATTTTATTTAATAAAAATGGTGGAATCTGGAAAGTGCATGAAATTGGGCCTTTAATGAATCCATTGTGGGCCATACAAATGGTTTGGGCTGGCCCAAAAATATGGCCCACAAACCAAATCACTATCCCAAACCAATTTGAAACTTTATCGGTTACTATTCACTAGTAACATTCCATAATTTTTCCAGACCTCTAAAAATTCATTTATCTCCATGATAATTCACCTTTTAATATGGGAGCATGATCTGGAAATTTTCAGAAATTTTCACCACCTCTAGATATTTATTTTGAATTTTCTCCAATTAGACCTTTATCGGTAAATATGAGAGAAAATTAATTCCTTAAAATTAATTCCTGAGCCTCCAAGGCCTAAAACTAATTTTATAAATTCAAACACACATTTAGATGAATTTTACATCAATCTTCCAAATTTATTGAGGCCTCTAACTTATTAAAATAATTATTTTTCTTCACTTTCCCAATAATTTCCCGAAAAACCTCCGTTTGCGGGAAATTCCGTAATAATTTATTTTCACCGAAATTCTACCTTTTGGGCCTCAACCAAGTTCCCAAAACCTCTACTCTATATTTTTTTTCATTTTTCAGGGATTTTATGGAATTTATCTCAAATTTTTCCGTTTTGCCCTTCCTAGACCGATAATTACTAAAATGCCGGCCCGGACCTTTTCAGGGTTTCATATCAAAAGTTTTTTCATCTCCCTGTCTAGTTCCTATATTGACCCTCATCCCAATTTTTGATCCTTTATTGCCAAATGAAAATTTTTGGGATGTGACAAAACACACCTCCAAACAGCTCCAGATATGCTCCAAATCCAAGAAAAAACTATCAAGCTTTAAGTTAAGATCTATTAAGGTATGTCTAAACTTGATTTTGGTTGGATTTAAGGGTTATTTTGATTGATATTTCATGAAAAATTTTGTGGTGTGATGCTGCTACAATTCGGCCAAACCAAGAATTATTTAGGAAAGGATAGGAATCATGGTTATGAGTTTGAAAGTACATGTTTAGTTGATGTTTGGATTGAATTTTGGAAGAAATCAAAGTTAGGGTTTTGTTACCTCTATTCAGCCACTATGTTATCTTAGGGTAAGAGTTTGTTTCAATGTGATTTAATGATTCCCATGAGCTCAAAAAGTGTTTTTGTTTAGGAAAACACCAAGATAAAGTGTTTGAAATCATTGGAATCAAAAATAGAATTTTTGGAAAGTACCCCCTATTCAGCCAAATTGAAATGTAAGGGAAGGAGTGTGATTTTGTAAAATCTAATTTGATATTTGTATTCTACATGCAAAATTACGTAAGGATGGATCAAGAGATTGATGGAAACAAAGGGGAATTAATTATGTCAAAAATCAAGGAAAAAGGGTTTTAATTGAATTCAAGCTTGAGCATTAATGTTTATGTTTAAATTATTGATAATTTGGAATGTATTTATGCATGAATTGATAGACGTTGTGCAAAAGAACAAGGAGGAACACAAAGGAATTAAAGAGGCCAAAAATCTTGGACTAAAAAAGGTAGTATAGAATTCACAATTTATAATGTTAACTTGCTTGGTTGTTTCATAATATGATTACATTAATAATTGCTATGTAATGTTTGAGATTATTTAATGAAAATGATATGTTAGCTTATTACATTGTATGCCTTGGCAACATGTATTAACATGTTATTTATTAGTGAATTATGATGATATTTGCATGGCATAGAATATTCATGAATCTATATGTGATCTACCTTGCATGGTTGAAAAATGACCAAATAAATAGTACCACTTTGAACGAAATCTAGGATTGACGCAAGAACTCTAGATATCAATGAGTATTTTTTTCTTTAAAGATCATGTCAAGAGCTTCCCATAGAACTTGGAATCATCTCATTTAACTTTTCTAAAATTAGTTGTGAATTTTCAAACTTTCGCCTTTATAAGGGTTGTAATGAATAGTAATCAAATTTCAAGAAAATTAAAGTTTGAATTTTTCTAACCCAAGGCCATGATAAGTGATTCCAAATGGTTCCAATTGATATAAAATAAAGTATAAAAGTAGGGTGTGACATTTTTGGTATCAAAGCAAAGGTTCTAGCAAATGTGTGGTGTGCTCTGATTATGTGTTAAAATTGTTATAGATTAAAGGTTTTGATGGTTTAATGAATGCTATGATAGTAGTGCACTATGTGGTACTGTATAGCATTATGTTGCATTGTGTTGTTTGGAGTTATATTGTTTGTTTGGTTTGTTGCATTATGAGGAAAGAATAGATGTAGAAACTATTGCATGTTGTGAAGATGATCTCTCCATAAAAACTATGAACCAAAGGATGTCTAGAGAGCCGTGCCCAGACTAGTATCACCCTCTAGTAGAAAATCCCAATAATCCTACTCCCCCACCAGGATACTACCAATTCCTCAGTGATACAAAGGGTATTCATTTCGGAGTAGGCTCCAATCAAATAATAAAGCTACAAAAGGATGAGGCAGGATCTAGTATAAGGCTAATGCCAAGTACATGGCTGACACCACATCTGCAATAAATACCCAGATCAGGAAATAATGACAATAAGACAGGCCCCAGTAGGATACTACCTCCAAAGAAGAGATCATCATCAGTGCCTAAAGAATTTAATACGATTGACAATCTGATTAAAGAATTCAGGTACCTTGATATATACATTACGAGGAATAAGGATCAGTATGCTACAATCTACCTTGACTTCTTAGGTCAGGTTAGGTGGTTGTGTACGACAATTAACAAGGAAAGCCAGACCCTAGATACAGACATATGGTGCATGGCACTGCTACTTACTCTTCCAAATACATGGATCTGGGAGGAATTCATACTGTCCATCTGTGACAGAGTGGACGAGTATACTTTTGAGCCAATGCCAGATGTCTTAAAAGACTTTGTTACTTCTACTTTTCCTTTTCCAGAATGGTTCTAAATAATTGTACTAACTATGAGACTTTTAGCATGACTAGTTATGACTGATGGAACTACGCTGCTATTTTGTACATGAAAGGGTTATATATGAAAGTTAAAGGTTATATTACAATATTGTTCCTCTAGTAGTTGAGAAGAGATAACAAGTATAGTAAGGGCAAGACGTGATGCACAATAAGGGAAAGAATAAAACAGACCCCCTGTTGATCCAATTCAAATAATAATGAACTGGTTAGAGGAACAACAAAAAATGATGCAAGAGTTACGAGCAACCCAAGCTTATCAGGAACTAGAAAGGGACGCTACAATAGCAGCAGAAGTAATAGCAGCAATAGCACAGTTGTAATAACTCGGACAAGGTATAGTCGAGATAGTCCAATCAGTCCATCCCCAGCTCTAGGAATCAATAGTAAAGCAAGCAAGGCCTGCAAGGGAGTCAGATAATTTGTAACAGTGGATTACACGCTTTTACAAGCATAATCCACCAGCGCTTATGGGCACACTAGATATGTGAATAGCTGAGGACTGGATCACTTGGTCAGGAAAAATCTATAGAGCAATGGATTGCTCTGTCGAGATCAAAGTACAAACGGTAACTTATAAGTTAAAGGGAGAAGCTGATAGGTAGTGGAAGAACTCAAAGATAGGCTGTCAAGTTGCTGAGACCCCGATCACTTGGGAATCTTTTAAAGAGTTAATTCTTCCAGAGGCATTTCCAAATATCCATACAGGATGAGAAGGAAACTGAATTCCTCACTGCAAAGCAAAGGAAAGAGAAACCTTTTGTTGAATGTTTGGCCAGATACATTAAGTTATCTTGGTACCCCACCTATCTACAACACATGAATGATAAACATTGGTTTACTGAGAAAATGATTATGGGCCTAAGACCAGAACTGAGAAAAGAAGGTAGTCCTGAGGCAAATTGGAAACTTCAATAAAGCAGTGAAAGCCTATTGAATCACTGAGAGTAGTCAAAATCATCATGGCCATATTAGGATAATGCTGAGAGCTAATAAACCTCAGGCAAGGACAATAACTGAGGGAGCTTCTTATAGCAATAGGAAGAAAATTTCAATCTTAGTAATAGCCCAAGAAGGACATGCATCAAGGAGAACTAAACATTTTTAGACAGGCCTAAATTTGCAAAAATTGTCAGAGAAATCATGAAGACTGGTCATGCACAACGGATCCAAACTTAGCTTTCATTATGGAAAAAAACCAGACACTTTGCAAGGGAGTGTTGCCCTGACGCAGGAAGAAACTCGGTTACCCGAGATAGAGACATGATTCACATGAATAATTGCATGGGGTGCAATCGGGCACCAGCCATTTGTTTATATCATATGTTATAATGGGTAATTGGGCCTTACGGTGATACATTAATTTATATATTTTCACTCCCACTGTTTAGATAGTAACCTCTAGTGTGTGTTTATTATGTTTTCTGGTATGCATCTTGCTAAACTATCCTTGATTTGATATGTATGCCGACTCGTGATGTTGATTTAAAAACTAGCCTGAATTGATTTTCATTTAATAGTGTTCTCCTTGGCTACAAAAATTTAAAACTTAAACTTTCCGTCCCAAGGAATTTGTCTCTTGCCTAGAGGTGAGATTGAATTTCACTAGTGTGGCCTAAACAGAGAAATGTTTGAGGTAGGATTGCTAAGGGTACATGATAACTCTTTAGTGTGGGTAGAGATAGAAGTGAAGGTAGAGAAACTAGTAATGATAAGGGATTGTCTAAAGAAATTCCTGAAAGAGATTAATGAACTTTCATTGGAAAAAGAAAGTAGAATAGCAATTGAATGATGATAGGAAGGGTCTGATTTAAAGACTCCTTATTGTATAACCCCCAATGAAATAGCTGAGAATGTAGTGGGCCCAAGCCCAACAAAAGTAAAGAGTCTATACCCTAGTAAGGAAGCAGAGTGACAATTCAAACCTCGAGTAATTGATGTAACCTCGAAAGAGGCAAGGTAATAGGACAAAATGCCTAAGTACTGATAGAAATTCCTAAGGGATAGTAAACCAAGAGAGATAGAAATTGGATAATGTTGAGTGAAGAATTTATAATGAGCTAGATGCCTGGTTAGATACGATATAGCAAGGTGATTAAATCATTGTTGTGTAATGCGATTAGCATGTGATAATCAATATCTGACCATAAGAATGATCGATAAGAAAGTAAAGAAGTTAGGAAAATTATGTCAGGAAAAATCGCTCTTGAGGATGGAATTGCATAAAAATAGATGAAAATGTAACAATTAAAGGTTGCATTGGGAATCGATGTGTAATGAAGGATGAAGAAATTCTCGATGATACCTAAAACCTGATGATGCTGAAATATTTAATAATGTTAGGGACTATATAGTGCTCTCTTATATCCCTAAGATATTTAAAAGTGTGCAACCATAGCATCTGGACTAGTGTCGAGATCAAGAAATGAAATCCTCATTAATGAACACCACTACCTGTGGGATTAAGTAATTCAAGTGGAGAGGCTCCCTTTGATAGGGTATGGCATTGATAAGTGTACCTTGATAGAATTGAATATAAGGAAAGTCTTGGCCACAAAGTACCTCTCTGAAGTGGATATGATCCTCCGAAGCAAAAATTATATTGCTTTTGCAAGAGTATGCCATTCTCAGCAGGAATTATAGTGAATAGCTCGAATAGCGTTGATAGTGATATATCCTCCATCAGTAATTTTGGAAATGGTGACTACCGATTGTGCTAGTATAAGCAATACGTTCGCCCACGAGGGCAAATCCTCTAAAATGGATAGTGGGATGTAGCTGAGGCAACGTATGAAGTAGATCTTACCCTGAGGAGAGTGAAACTGGTCAAGAGTAATAGGAAAATATGGTGAGGCAAATACATAAAACTCCTTGAGTTTAACAGGGTACTGTAGTATGGTGAATGGTAATAAGAATATGATAATATAAGTCCTCTCTCGATATTGTTTAGAATTGATAAGAGGCAGCAAGGACTACAAAGTCCTAAGGCAAGGCAATAGGTATTAACATGATGATAAGCTAATAAGCTCGATAGGTGAGCTAGTGCCTGAAAATTTTAAGAGGCACCATAAAAGGAAAGTAACCTAAAGTAGCCAAACTTAAGGATTAAAGAAATATGAAAAGACTAAGGATTCCAAAGTTGGCTAGAAGTATTGAGTAAGGTCTAAGAAGGCAATACTAATTTTTATGATTAGTCTTGGGGAATAATCGGTCAAGTTACCCACAGAGTGGAGGTGACTTATTTTATTACTCAGTCCTGTGGTCTAAGATCTTATAAAGATCTTAACATGGCAAATTGATGACGATGATATTCCAAGGTCACAGTAGATCTTGAAGAAGCTTATAATAGAGCACAGCAACTCCCAAGGTCATAGTACACTAAGCCTAAAAGGAAGATGCTAAGCTGAGAGGATGATGCCTCTCGAGGTATGAGAATGGGATGACATGCTAAGTCGAGAGGGTGATGCCTCTCGAGACATGGGAATAAGATGACACGTTAAGGCGTAAGGGTGATTCCTCTTAAGGCATAATAATGAGATGACCAGGGATAAGTTTAAGATGTAGAAGCCCCCCTCCAGTGATTAACTAGTACCGAGAGAGTACCCTTGACTTTTTCATAGATACCATTGCTGTCGATTGGACTAAGAGCTATAAGTCCTGAATAGTGTGTATTCAGGCAAGCTAATTGTGAAATAAAAAGGTAAAAGAAGGAACTTAGACCTTTAAGGTAAAGAGAAGGATGGCTGAATGTGCCAACACACCTGTTAATTACCATTCTACCATACAGATGGCTTGGTGTGAAGCCTTATATGGCAAGAAGTGCCGATCACTATTGTGATAGACTAAAGTAAGTATAAGAAGAGTTTACAGACCAAAGATGATAACTAAGTTTGACGATAAATGAAGATAACTGACAAGAATTGTCAACCACATAAAGTAGACAGAAAAGCTATGCGAACATAAGAAAAAAGCCATTAGAGGTTGTGGTTAGAGATACTAACTATAAGGATGGGCTAAACCCTAAAGGCAAAATAGTTAATGTCGAAGACCCTTCCAAATTTTGTTAAAAGTTAAGCCGGTAGCTTATGAATTGGCCCTATCTCTTAATCTTGACCAAACGCATGGTGTCTTTCATGTTTTCATAATAGAAGAAGTACTAGCCAGATCCCTCTCATATTTTGGAATATGAGGATATCACGCTGCAAGACAACTTAATATTCGGAACAAAGTTGATAAAGATCAGGGATCGACGAATTGAGCAACTATAAAGTAAGACCATTTCAATGGTCAAAGGTGATCTAGAAAGGTTTAACACAAGAGGAAGCAACGTGGGGAAAAGGAAGACAACACGAAGAGCAGTTACTCAGAGCCCTTTATCTAGTGTACATTTAAATTTTGAGGATGAAATTTATTTAAGGGGGAGAAAATGTCACATCCTGAAAAAATTGACCCTAATGATGGATATCAAAAATTAAGTCAAAGGCTAATACGGAAGGTAGACTAGCTGATAAAGCCAGAGATGATATAAAATCCAGATAGGGTCCGGATTGATATTTTTGAAATTATTAGTCTAGGTAAGGCAAAATGCAAAAATTTAGAAAAAAATTCAAAAAATTCCCAACAAATGATAAAAAGATAAATTAGAGGTTTTGGAACCTCAATTGAAGCCTTGAAGGTGGAAATAATATAAAAATAGTTTATTATCAAATTTTCTGAAAACAGAGGTTTTTTAGGAAAAATAGTGAAAATTAAATGAAAATAATTATTATAATTATTTAGAGGCCTCAATAATCCTTAAAAAAATGAAATAATTATCTAAATATTTTTTGAAATTTATAAAATTGATTTCAAGCCCTGAAAGTATAGGAATTAATTTTAGAGAATTTATTTTCAAAAGTCTTACTGATAAAGCCCTATCCAGGGAAAATTCAAAATAAATAGTTAGAGGTAGAGAAAAATTCTAAAAATTTTGAGATTTCATTCTCATATTAAAATACAATTTTTCATAGAAAGAAATATGATTTTGGAGACCTAAAAAAATTATGAAAAGTTACAAATAAATAGTAACTGATAAACTTTAATATTGTTTAGAATTAATATCTAAATGGTGGACCACATTTTTAGACCATTTCAGATCAAAAGTGGGCCACACATTGGGCCAAGAAAGGCCCAAAATTTTGTGCAAACCTGGCCCAATTATTTAAGTCTAATTAAGCCCAATTTTCACATAAAACTCAATGGAATATTCTCGAAATTTTACACATGGCATGATCTAAAAAATTAGAGGGTTTAATGGCAGCCACATGGCTATTTTTTCTGGCCAAATTTTGTCCATTCATGAGGGGAGGAATTCAGATTTTTTTTGTCTATAAATGCCTCCTTATTTTACACATAATTAGGCTAAATTGGGAAAATTAAGAAAAAATTCTGCCAAAATCAAAATTCACCACCAAACAGCTCCAAATACCCTCCAAATCCAAGGAAAATTGTCAAGCTTCAAGTTAAGATCCATTAAGGTATGTCTAAACTTAATTTTGGTTGGATTTAAGGGTTATTTTGATTGATATTTCATGAAAAATTCTGTGGTATGATGCTACTACAATTCAGCCAGACCAAGAATGATTTAGGAAAGGATAGAAATCATGGTTATGAGTTTGAAATTACATGTTTAGTTGATGTTTGGATTGAATTTTGGAAGAAATTAAAGTTAGGGTTTTGTTACCCCTATTCAGCCACTATGTTATCTTGGGTAGGAGTCTATTTCAATATGATTTAATGATTCCCATGAGTTCAAAAGGTTTTTTTTATGTAGAGAAGCACCAAGATAAAGTGTTTAAATCATTTGAATTGAAAATGAAATTTTTGGAAAGTAATACCCCTTGTTTGGCCAAACTGAAATGGAAGGGAAGGAGTGTGATTTTGTAAAATTTGATTTGATATTTGGATTCTACATTAAAAAAATTGTGTAGGGATGGATCAAGAGATTGATAGAAACAATAAGGAATTAATTATGTCAAAAATCAAGGAAAAAGGGTTTTAATTGAATTCAAGGTTGAGCATTAATGTTTATGTTTGAATTATTGATAATTTGGAATGTGTTTATGCATGAATTGATAGGCATTGTGAAAAGGAACAAGGAGGAACCCAAAGGAATTGACGAGGTCAAAAATCTTCGACTAAAAAGAGATAGCATGGAATTCACAATTTATAATGTTAACTTGCTTGGTTGTCACATAATATGATTACATGAATAATTGCTATGTTATATTTGAGATTATTTGATAAAAATGATATGTTCGTTGATTACGTTGTATGCCTTAGCAATATGTATTAACATGTTATTTATTAGTGAATTGTGATGATATTCGTATGGCATAGAATATTCATGAATATATATATGTGATCCACCTTGCATGGTTGACATTATAATTGTAACTCCTGCTACTAAGATTTCTATAAAATCTCATTCATTTATATTTCAATATTCACCAGCTAGGGGTTAGATCAAGCAAGGAAAAAGGAAAGGGATTCATTTTTGAAGATGATTAAGCTTAATGTTATTGAAGTTATGTTTGTAGTTATTACACATTTTATGTATTATTACATATATTGATGTGTTATGTTGGAACATTATATTAGAGACTGGGGATACTTATATGTGAGCAAGTGATTATGGAATCATATTTAAGTATGTGTTATGTGATTGGAAAGGTTATGTGAAAGGAAAAGAAAAAAATAAAGAATGGTATGAAAAGGGTATAAAAGTTAACTTTTTAAGAGTCAGGCTTGACCAATGAAATTTTGTGCAATTGGATGAGTCTTGAGCTAAAATTTAGCAAGCTTATAGACCATATTTTTAGCTTTAAAACAAGTAGTATTTCATCAAATTTGGAGTTTTGTACAAAAAGTTCTGCCCTTCCAAAGTTAAGCATAAATTCTAGAAAATTAAAAAATGACCAAATGAACAGTACCACTTTAAACAAAATCTGGGATTGATGCAAGAATTTTGGATGCCAATGAGTATTTTTTTTTTCTTTAAAGAAAATGTCAATAGCTCTTCATAGAACTTGGAACCATCTCATTTCAATTTTTCTAGAATTAGTTATGAATTTTCAAAATTTGGCCTTTATAAGAGTTGTAATGAATAGTAGCCCAAATTTTAAAAAACTTAAAGTTTGAATTTTTCCAACCCAAGGCCATACAAGTGATTCCAAATGGTTCCAATTAATATAAAATAAGGTAAAAAGGAAGATGTGACATTAGGAGTCTACGGCCTAGCTAGTATTTGACTCAGTGTGAACAGGCCTGGGCCTTATTAAAGGTTTGTTTTTCTTAGTTGGTCAAATCTAAGCCCTCTAAGAGATTTATTAAGCCTATTATATCAGCCTGAGCTTGTTGTAATTTTAATTTTTTTTGTACAAGTCATAATTTCAATTAATAGTTAATTACTCTACCTTACCCCTAAGTTTTTTTAATCAAGTAGACTATCTTGATGGAGACCTATGTGGGTGGCAAGATATTACTGCTATTTTCTCTACATAAAACGTTCCCTTTTAATTCTATTTATTACTTTTCTAGGTCTATCTACTTCTATAAAGTAAAAGCACATAAACATATTTAACAAATAAAAAAATAAAGAAAGGAAAATCCACAAAAAGACCTTTAAAATTCACAAAAGACAAATTAGGGTATTAAATATGTATAATACCATATTAGCCAACATAGATTAATTTGGAATTTGAAAATGTTAGCAAATAACTCTAATGCCCCTCACTCACACAACCTTATATTTTTCCTTGGACCTCCTCACTTCTCTTTCCTTCCTTTTTCTCTTCCTCCCTCTTCTCATCGCATAAAACATACAAAGCATTAACAAAAATGGATTCATGAATAACAACTTCTTATTTAGAATTCACAATTGGGTGAAATGAAAGTGCTAAAACTCACAATGCAATGACTACAACTCTTAACGTATTGCTTAAAACGCATAAGGTACTAACAAAACTTAATTCGTGAATAATAATTTATTTAGATTTCATTCTTGGGTGACATAAAAGTGTTGAAACTTACGATGCAATAACCACAACTTGTAAGGTTTTGCCTAAAATGCATAAATTATTAACAAAAAAGTGATTTGTGAATACCAACTTATTCAAGGTTTATACTTGGGCAAAATGGAAATTCTAAAACTTGCAATACAATAACTGTAACCCTTATGGTATTACCTAAAACATATAAGGTATTAACAAAAATTGATTCATAAATAACAACTTCTTATTTAGAGTTCACAATTGGCTTAAATAAAAGTGTTAACCTGGTAATCCAATAACTATAACTCTTAAGGTATGTTCTAAAATGCATAAGATATTAACAAAAGTTAATTCATAAATAACTATTTCTTATCCAAAGTTCACAAAAATAAAAGTGTCAAAACTTGTAATGCAATGACAACAATAGAGAAATTCTAGTTTTGGAAGAGTAAAATAAGAGCTCACTAAAAACAAGAAGTCAACCATTATCTCAATGCCTAAACCAAAATATCTCAGTCAGATTAAAATTAAATGGGTTAAATGGGTTTTGATGCATTTATTCATGCAATGAGGAGTGTGAGTTCATTGCTTCTGCTAATTCTGTTTAGATTTACTTACTACAAGTTTGCCTTCTACTTTCAACAACATGAAATGGAAGAACATACAATATTTGGAAGTAGGGTAATGGATTCCATAACCAATTTAGAGCAAAAAGTGAGAGAAGAACTAAAACAAAGTGAAGGACAATATGAGATTTTACTATTTGAGTTTCAACAAATAAGGATAGCCATAGAAGAATTGAAGGATGGATTAGAGAGAAGAAGAAAAAAGAGGGATGTGAAATTTAAAACAACTTTAATTTCAAGGATAATAGCATCTTTTGTCTTCATTTCAATATTCCAAATTGGTCCAACAACTTAATATGGTATTATGTATATTCGATACCCTGATTTATCTTTTATACCTTTTAAAGGTCTTTTTGTGGGATTTTCCCAATAAAAATTCATGAGATATATCAAAGGTTTTACAAATATTAAAGATTTTATCATCATTTTTCTTGTTAATTCAATTGTTAGAAGTATAGTTTTTCATGCCACTTACTGTTTCAATTTTTGATTTAGTAGCTTTTATATTATTTTTAAGGGTTAAGGTTCATTTTTGTCCTACATGTTTCCATAAAGAAGTACTAGGTATCTGGAAGTATTTTTTGGAGCAACATCATCTTAGAAGTGTCAAGATCATAGCAATAACCAAACATATCCAAACGGTTAACTAACAGTTGACTATTTATGTAGAGTTGTCTCTGCCATGTAGGATCAAATGCCATATCATTAATATCCTTCTTATTGAAAAACAAAACAAACATGTCCCCTATTCATTATCATCAATACCTTACTAAATCATTATCATCCTCCTCACTAAAAAAAACAAAAGAAACCTCTCTCCCATTCATAATCATCAACACCCCGCCATATCATCATTATCCTCTTGGCTGAAAAACAAAAGAAACCTCTCCCATTCATAATTATCAGCACCCCTCCATAATCGTCAACATTCATAAGTCATAAGTTAAGAAAAAACTCCAAAACTAGATGAAACTAGTTTAGAACTCACACTATGTGTGACGTAAACTAAGTTAATAGATCATGAGATAGGAGATAGTCAAAGCTTATATGGTCAAAAACTAATGTATATCTAATATACAGTTAAATGTTGTAGAATACTTCCTTATAAACTATATTACGTATCTTATTTGTTGGCTGACCCTCAACATCTAAAATTAATACTTTGAGTCCTTGTTTTCTTCACCTTAGAAATAGCAATGTATAGTTATCCATGAATAAATACTGGCTTTGGTAGAAATAATCTTACATTAAGTAAACTCTGGCCATGGCTCTTGTTTAATCATTACAAATAAAATTGTCACTGATAATTGTCACTTACACAAAGTGAAAGGATATTCGAACAGGTTTGGATATGTAGATTGCAAAACATAGTCCAATAGATTGTCAATAGGCATCAATAGAAACTCATTATGAATAGTAATCAGGTCATCACTATCATCAACTATTGGAGTATTGTCATCTCTTATAGATTATATCTATTTTGAGAAATCTTCAAGCTCTTGTTGGTCTTTGAATGTTGGATAAGTAGATAATCTCATATTTTTAGTTAGAGTAAGAATCTAGAATTCCTTCCAGAGATATGATGAGTTGATTACTGGAAAAACAATATTCTTTTGGTGACCACAAGGAGTAACATGGAGTATCTACCTAAAATCACCTCCAAGCACAGCAACTATTCCCTCAAATGGTTTAAACCTAGTAGTTGCATTTGATCACCTCATAACATCACACAATAATCTATCCAAACTTCAAAACAATATTTATTGGCCATGGGAGTCTCATCCTATATGATAATAGCTCTGTCAATCGAGCTCCTTATTTGATGTTACATGTTGAATCTTTATTGATACATGGAGGAATGGCAAATTGAGAATGATCTATTTTCTATTACGCAATACTACTTGATGCAATAAAAAGGACAATCTCCTTTCTTGATCATAGTGCTATTGATATTATCTTTCACAAATAAATTTTATCGGTGCTACCATAGCTATAAGTAAAATATATCCTACCAATACAACTAAAGGATGCTTGGAAAATAGTATCATATATAGCTCTTTGTTCATTTGTAAGATTTGGAAAAAGAGCAGCTAGTTCATCATTTAGCATTTCTATGCTAGAATTTAACTCACTCATTAATCTATTATGATACACATCCTCTGGGTTAAACTTAGAACTGTCATATTTACAAAATCAGCAACACTTTTTCTATTATAACATAATAACTCCTTAATCTCTAACAACGCTTGTTGCTGCAGATTGGAATCAATGATTGTGATTCCTAAATACATAACCATTATAGTTAATTATCAAAATTAATAAGGTTCGAGCAATTAAACTAGACAACTAAAAAAGTAATTTACAATGATGAGCTTGAACGGGGAAGACTTATATGCATTCTATATATATTACGCATGAACTTCTAGATATGAGCCCAAATAATTTCAAGACAGCTTATATAATTACATAATAGCCGAAATAAAAATAGAGGATGTAGATAAGGACTTGTTGTTCAATTGTTTGTATCTACTAAATCGTCAATATATTCATAATTATCTTCTAATTGTCCTTTAGTATAGCATGCATCTTGAAATGTTGGATAATTGATTCTATTTATATTACATATATCCTCAAAAGACTTTAGCCCACATACTGACACAAGCAAGAGCTACAAGTAATAAATCTATTTTACACCTAGAGGAACATAATAGAGCAGGCCAATGGCAAAACCTGATTTTCTAAGTGTCCATATTTGTGAATATTTTTTGTGTACAAACTAAGTTGGGAACCCCATATGTGTGAGAGATTGACCAAAAGTAATTTGAAGCATTCGTCATTTCACCTCTCTTGAGCATGCATTCGAAAGCATTACAGCCCAAGTGAATCATGAATTAAGCCCCTACATTATGCATTTTAATTCTCAGGTTACTATTTATTTAGTATTTAAAGGGAGCCAGATAGGCCTTACCTTAAGTAAGCATCCCTACTAGTTTAGAGATCCTTAGTTTGAGTCTTACTTCTTCTGTTATAAGTGAATTGTTGTTGTTTTATGGCATTATGATGAGGATCATTTTGGAGTTGTTTGTAGGTGACACATCACTTGGGTTAGATTTTTTAGGTTCAGGGTTTTCAGGCTCTAAATGAGTGATTTCAAAGTTTATCTTTTCTTCTGGTTCAAGCCTTATTACAAGTATAGGTCGTGTCATAGGCTCAGTGATAGGTATGGCTTGTATGATAGGTAAGGCATTAGGATTGGTTGGGATTGGTTTTGGGTTCTGAGGCAGCGATTCCTGTGATGTATACTCCCCTTAAATAGGTGCTTTGGGTTAAAATGGTATGTTCTCATAAAAAGTAACATTGAATGAGATATAGAGTTTCTTTGTAGTTGGACAGTAGCATTTGTATCCTTTTTAAAAACTGGAATAGCCAGTGAAAATACATTTAATGGATTGATGTTCTAACTTTCCAGAGTATTCATTATGAACAAAAGATGTGCAGCCAAAGATACGGAGTGGTAAAGAAACCATTAGTTTTGAGGTAGGATATGAATCACAGAGTTGGTTCAGGGGAACAGCAAGATTGAGAACACGAGAAGGCATTCGATTAATGAGGTAAGTGACAGTAAGGATAGCTTCCCTCTAAAAGTGAGGAGGAACATTATACACAAACAATAATGACCGAGCTACTTGTAATAAATGATGATTTTTTCTCTCAACTACCCATTTTTGCTAAGGAGTATTGAAATAAGAAGTTTGATGGATAATATCATAGTGAGAGAAAAAAACCATTCATCATGTTATTAACAAATTCCTTTCCATTATCAGTTCATAGGATTTTTTATGTGAGTTTGAAATTAAGTGTGAACAAGAGCATGGAACTTTTGAAAAATATATAGGACCCCGGATTTTTCTTTTAAAAGATAGACTCATGTAACACGAGTGTGATCATAAATGAAAGTGACAAACCAACATGCCCCGTTGATATTTTTAATACTAGAAGGCCCCCATACATCACTATGAATCAAAGCAAATAGTTCGAAGGGTGTATAAGGATGAGGAGGACAAGAAGCTCTAGTATGTTTAGAGAGTTGGCATGTATCACAAGAAATAGAACTTGGAATTTTATTACTTAAATGAGGATACAAAGTTTGAAGATAAAATAAACCAAGATTTCCTAAAGGAAAATGCCATAAAACAACATCATTGTGTTGCATAGAAGTAGTAGTAAAAGTGCAAGAACCCATAAACCAGTAAAGACCGCCACACTCCTTAGCTATGCCAATCCTCCTCTCTATCTCCAAATCTTGAAACATACAAATCCATCAAAATAAGCAATGGATTTAGATTCTCTAGTGAGGGTGCTAATGAAAATTAAATTACAATCCAGAGTAAGAATATAAAAAACATTATAGAGAATCAAGTCAGCATTAAGTTTAAAGTACCAATGATGAAAACTTTGGCCTTAGTGCCATCTGCGTCATTTACAGAGGAGCAAGAGAAACTATATGTGAAATCAGATAGTAGAGATAGATTACTTGTCATATGATAGATAGTGCCAGAGTCAACTATCCAAGAAGTGGGATTGGGATTGTTACCTTGATGGGCAGTACCGCATGAGCCAACCATGGGGCCATCCTAAGAATTGTGGTTTTGGGAACCAAGTAGTCACTAAATGATATTTAAAAAGTTGGTATTGGAAAGGTTAGGAGTACCGTTAGGAGTTGACTCAGCATTGGCTGTGACAGCTAAGGCTCTAGGTCCACGTTGCTTCCGTTTAGAGTCAGCTGGCTTCCAATGCAACTTCCAACACTTATCTTTTACATGACCAACCTTCTTACAATAGTTACAAACCAGTCTTTCACTTTTTTTACTTCGAGGCTTACGACTGTTTTGACTATTTATAGCCATGGCAGTTGCCTCAATAGAGGGTAACAATGGTAAATTTGGAAGATATTTGGAGACCAACTATTTAAGCCTTTCCTCTTATTTTAGTTTAGCAAAGACCTCATCTAATGAAGGAAGGGGGCGAGCAGACATAATTCTCCTCCTGACATCATCATACATTGGATTAACGCCTAGTAAGAGAGTGTAAATACAATCTTTTTTCTATAATCTTGTGATATGTTTTATCATCTTTAGTACAATGCCATTGATGTGTATTGTAAAGATCCAATTATTGCTAATACATAACCAAGCCATTGAAATAGTGAGTCATATCTAAATCACCTTGTCTCATCTCATGAATAAACCCTTTAATTTGAAAAATAGCGGCCATGTTTTCATGAGCAGAATAACATTTGCCTATGTCATCCCAAATGCTTTTAGCTATAGGAAAGAGTAAATAGTTTTGGCCAATTTCTGGAATCATGGAGTTAATAAGCCAAGACTTTACCATATTAGTTTTAGCATACCATACCTTATGTTTTTCATCTGAATCGGTTGGTTCTACCGCTTTACTAGTGATGTAGTCTTCATTCCCTTTGCCAACCACATACATAAGCACTCCTTAAGACTACTGTAAATAATTGTTCCCATTAAAGTGATGGGTAGTTATGGAAAAGAGTTATGGTTCAGGAGTCATAGAAGGCACCAACGATGTCATGCTTGATGATGCATCCCTTTGGGGGTTACTAGTAGTGTTAAGAGCTTGATAAGTACTGAAGGTCATCTGAGGATCAAAATTAGCCATTTAAACAGGGGAGAAGGACAGGGGAGCTTGGGACTGGGTACACTGCAGAACATCACACAAGCGAGAGGCAACCACGTTGCAACACATTCAGATTGGAGAGACGCTGTCTGTAGTATGTTGTGCTCAGAGAAGAGAACAAACAAAAATAGTTGAGCACTATCGAACAAGGAACGGCGAGCTGGAGTTCGATAGAGTCGACGATTGAGATAGAAAGGCTCAAATCAGAAAGAGAGAAAGAGATGTTGAGAAGGGTGATCTACAACGACACCCAAAGAGTAGAAGCAGCGTCGATGATGCCAGACAAGGAGATAGCGCTTGTGGTCAACGCAGGAGCAAGAATCGCACCCCTAGGACTAATACCATGTAGAAACTAAGGTGAGTACACCTTAGATATATTATTAACATGTCTCTAGAGTACAAAGAATCAAGAAATATATAGGAAAAAAAAACGTAGACGGTAACTAAAGAATAAATCTAATCCTAATATCTAAATCTATCTTATCATATCTAATCTAGGTATCTTAGATATATAAGATATTTACAAAATAGAGTTTTACTAATTATTAAGGGGCCTAATTGGGCCGAAGTCCATAACTCAACAAATTTATTGTCATTGGCAATTGGACTTGCATTTGGGCATTTAGAAAATTGATAATGGAGCATAATTTTTGTGATTTGGAAAAGCCCATTTATAAAATATTGTTTATTAGAATTTGCAAGGGTTTTAACTCTTGGAGCGCTTTGACTCATTTCAAATCAAATTGTTGTTGGAGCCTTCTCAAATTTTATTCGATCCATGGGTTAATATAAATTTTAAAATTTGTTTGTGACCCATAACGTTTAAATATTGAAAAATCATACCAAAAAAGTTTGAAATTATTAAATTTTAAATAATTTTTTTAAAAAAAATGTATTGTTATTTGTAAGTTTAGTATTGTCAAAATTTATTAAAATATTGTTAGCAAACCCGATTTGTGGGATTCTCCCTTTAAATAGTAAATATAGCATACTTCTCCTCATTCCCAACTCTGTCACACCACAAGAAATTTTAAATAGGGAGAATGACAAAAAAAGAAGTTGAAAATTACTAAATCTCAAATCAAGTTTGACAACAACACTTAATTTGGTGTTGACAACATGAAATTTGCAAATGATAAAAAAAATTTTGTTGATATTTCTTATTTAGTATTTACAAATTTCTAACTTCTTTTTTTCGTCATTTTCCCTTTTAAATATAACATATTATTAAATGATTTTATTTTATTTCTTTGAAGAATAATTGTTAAAAGTTATTTTTAATCGTACTAATGATAATTATTTAAAATTCAAAATTTTATTATTTTTATAAAAGCTTTTTATTATCATATTTATTCTAATGAAATAGTACCTCTAATCCTAATTATAAGAGTTAGTTGACTAATTTGAGGAAATTAAATAAAGAAGTTAAGTTAGTTATTTGTCATAAATAGGTGTTGTCTTTCCTAAAATATCCTTGCTAATCAACTGTATTGGCTAGAACTACCATCGTTAGAAGGACTATCTTGGAAAAAAAAACATAAATATTAGAGACAAAGTGGATTGGGTCTTATATTTAGGATCAAAATAAAAATCAAACGAAATCTTATATTAAGGATTGGAAGTAGTACTTTATTTGAACCTCAATATCATATATCGTATATATTTTCAAATTGAACTACAAAATAAATCTTATATTAAGGACTTGTGGTAGTATGATTTTTTATTAACATATAGGTGCAACTTTTGTAGTGCAATCTTGAAATCTAATCTATCTATCTAATATACTTATGAAATCTTGTAATATCCGCTAATGCTTAAATGGGTCAGGTTGTAAATCTATATTTCATTTGTTATCTAAATGTATGATGCCCAAAATACACACATACACAAACATATATATCACATTCATTAAATTCATTGAAATGATTTACTCTCATATATATGCGTGTGTATGTATGTGTATATTTTGGGCATCATACATTTTGTCAACCATCAACGTTATTATTTTAATAATCAATTTTTTTTATAGCAGGGATCAATAATGCTATAATTTTAAACTTTCGAAACATATTTACACCTAAAAAAACTTTTGGATGCTCACCTGAGTGAAAACTTTCATAATAAATTTGTGAATTATCCCTATGTATTAATGAATAACGTTATATCTATGTGCATGGTTCAATATATGACCTAGCACAGATTAATAAAAAATTAACATAGCTTCTGTCATGGTCCAGAAATGCATGGATCTCATGGAAAGAGATGGGCCGAAAGCTCATTTGCATGGACCCAAATAGGTCGAAGGTTGAAGATACTAATAGAGATTGAACTTAGCAGAAGGGACTGGTCCCTCACAACATGAAAATTAAAGTTCAAATCTCTATAGAAAGAGATACTCATATTTAGTGCTTGATAATATTCTATATAGAATTATCTTAAATAAAAGAATACTTATGCATAGGAAAAAAAAAGTTGGAAATGTAAATATAAGTCGGAATGGGAGACAGTGCGCGGTGTCAAAGAATTTATGCAAAATCTCTCTGGTTTCTCTTCTCTTCTCCCGGTGACTCTTTCGGTTTGAACCTGTGGCTTTCTCCTACCTTTCTGTGATTTCTGTTATTTTCTTAGAATTTGTGACTGTTCTTGAGTGCTATAACTGATACTCCTTTAGTTCTTAATTTAGGACCTAATTGATGAGTTAATATTGATCATATATGTAAAATACATTTTATATATTTATTAATTTTTTTCAAATTAATTATATTGATATTCTCTAAACAATAATCAAATAAAAAAAGTGAAAGAAATTAAGAAAGATGTTTAGAATGTTCTAAAAAAAAAATCACACTAACTAATTTAACTAATATTTTTAATTTACTTAAATTAGTTAATTAAGTCTTTAAAAAGATATTTCCTTTTTCGCGATTGTACTGCGACAGTACTGTGATGAATTTCGAATCTCTGTTCTATTTTCTTGTGCACTTCTGACTATAGCGTGCCATGTCGTATGTAACCGGCCCTTGCTGGGGGGATGAGTTGGAAAAACTTGCCCTTTGATGTGTAGTATTAATTTTTTATATATAATATAAATTTTTTCAACAAATTGTATCATTAATAAATCATAGTAGTATATAACACGATGCATTTATCAAACTCTGTAGTACACGAAATCTACATTTATCTTATTTGAAAGAATTGCAATTAAGTCTCACCTAAGGAAATTAAAAATAAAAAAGTCTTTTGAAATCATGAAATTATTCTGAAGTCTCAAAAGACCTTTTTGCAATAAATTTTATTTGTTTAATTACTAAATTACTCTTTTTTTTTTAAGTTTGCATTGACAACTGAAAGAGTAGTGGTTGACAACCTTAGGATGTAAAGACTGACAACTATCGCGACTGGTTTGACAACACATTTTCTCAATATATCACACCCTAAGTTCTCAAACCAGCCATGATAGTTATTAATCTTTGCACCCTAAGTTGTCAACCACTATTCCTTCAGTTGTCAATATAAACTTAAAAAAAAAAAGAGTAATTTGGTAATTAAACAAATAAAATTTATTGTAAAAAAGTCTCTTAGAACTTCAGAATAATTTCATAATTTCAAGGGATTTTTGTTATTTAATTTCCTTGGATGGGACCTCATTGTAATTTTTTCTTATTTTTATTGAACTTGTGTCTTCTTTTTTTCTTTCCCCTTTGCCAGGAACCTATGTCAGTCTTATGCATTAGAAGAATATAAGAAATTGTTTTCTCTTGTTGATTACGTTTTACAAAATGTTTGTTTTTTTGGAGAAATTTCATTTTTGATCATTTAAAATGCTTTCCAAAACAAACAATACAATTTTTGCCAACAAAAAGCAATTACACATTAATCTTATCCCAAAATACCTTTCATACTTATATATATATATATATATATATATATTTATAGAGTGAGAGAGAGTGTCCGTATTTTTAGGACTTAGGGGTTGGTGTTAAAATGATTGCATTCTCGAAAGTTTTTACACACACACAAATAAATATATATATGTATGTATGTATGTATCGGGAAAATTAATATTTCCTAGTGCTTTTACTTCTCTCTTTTGTTTTTTTGGTACCTTGCTTACTTGTCTTTATTGCTGTTTGCAAGTTTTAAAAGACATATAATAAAACGTTGGGGAAAAAAAAAGAAACATATAATAAAACATACCTAAGTGCCTTATTCATTACTCCCTCCGTTCCTTATTATAAGAGACATTTGATGCTCATGGTATGTTCTCATATATAAGAGACACTTAAAAGTTGTCTCTATTTTTTTATATTGATTTCCTATTTTACCCCTATTTATTTTGTCTCCAACTCATACTCTCTCCCTCTCACATTTCTCTTTCTTTTAATAATTTAATTGTTCTCTCTCATACTCTCTCTCCTTATTAATGGGGGCATTGTTGGAAAAAAAACATTATAGTTTTTACACATTAATTGTCTTCAACTAATTTTAACTGTTTTTTTTATCAACGTAATTTGGTTATTTGTCTCTTATAATAAGAAACGGAGGGAGTACTTTGTTATTAGTGCCACTGGTGATAAATTTTATATTTTATATTTAATGAATGATCTGAATACTGATTATTATGTAAATATTACTTATGCTTAAAAAATTGATTTGATATATTCTATTGTTAGGTAATGCTTCATCGGCTTTTAAACAAATAAAAAATATTGATGGAATTTTGATACAATTAAAAATATGTAAATGATGTGTGAATGCGTATTAATTAATTTCAGCCGAATTCGTTGAAATTGCTCGCCGTTGACATTCATATTTTATTCTAATCGTTGAAACTTAAAAAAATACGAAACTTGTTCTAATAAACATCTCTACTTTCTTTACAATTTCGTAAAAACTAATCGTTGACATTCATAATTGAAAACTTTTAGAATATACGTAATCAATGTATAGTGACAATCAACGGCTATTTACCGGAAGTATTATATATTGCATTTAAAAAATATTTTATTTGGGCCATTAATCTAAAGTCTACAGTGACATGAAGAGACTCAAAATTTATTACAAAAAACTATTTTCTTTGCCCAAAATTTTAAAATTAATGGTTGACTTCCAGAAATAAAGTTGGCTTTCATTCTAACCCAAAACTAGAAAGAAAAAATAACTAAATTACACACAACTCTCATGAACTTTGAATTATGTATAAATAACCCCTTCAATTTTTAAAATTTAATAAGGAACTCACTTAAGTTTTTAACTATAAATGGATAAACCCTAGCTGCGAATCTTATTCCCTCTTAAATCCTTTTTATGTATATAATCTCCTTAAATTTTGAGTTATATATATACAAGTTCCCTGGATTTTAAAATATATTTAGATAAGTGATGAATGGTACTACTAGTAGCTGAGTTATCTGCATAAATATAAGAGTTTATGGAAATTCATGGTAGAATTTTGAAAATTAAAAAATATATATAATATAAAATTGGGAGAATCTCCAAAAAATACATCTGAATTTTTAAAAAGCAAATGTCTTGTTTATTAACACAATAAATTTTTTTTCAAAAATACCCTCATTAATAAGTTTATAGTCATCCCTGATTTGAGATTTTCAAATTTTAGCAGTATTTTTTTTTTGAGATTTTTCCTATAAAATTTATGGGAGTTATTATGATAATTTGACCTTAGTTAAAAAAATGTATAAGTTGGCCGGACAGCAATGCATTTCCGTGACAAACTCATTTTTTTATTTTGGCCACAATAATTGTTATGTTGAGGTGTACGTGACTTTGATATTAATGAGTGACTTGTTACAGCTAAAATAAGCTCTACAATGTTTAGGAAATACATGGACCTGCACATCTATTTTTAAAATTTTTTAAGAGAAAATTACAATTAAAGGCCTTGGAATTTAAAAAACACCCATGACAACTTCATTATGGCTTTTAACAATAATAATATGTCATGAAATTGTCAAAACCTATAACGAAGTTATCACGAGTCTCTATCTGCGTTTTTT
This sequence comes from Neltuma alba, assembly GCF_004799145.2. Classification (NCBI taxonomy): domain Eukaryota; kingdom Viridiplantae; phylum Streptophyta; class Magnoliopsida; order Fabales; family Fabaceae; genus Neltuma; species Neltuma alba. The sequence goes on from NW_021635379.1 coordinate 239,256, forward strand.
TAAATTCTAGAATTTTTTTGCAATTTCCCATTTTTTAACATACCTGATGGGACTTAAATCCTTAATAAGGGACAATGACGACATTCCTGTTTTTTCATTTCAATTTTTTTTCTATTCCATCAAACATCACTTGATGTCAGTTTGGTTATCACAGAGACGTGAATACAGGGAAGATCGGCTAATGATTGGAGAGCTGGAGTGGTATCCTTTGACCTCTATCTAGGAGTAGTTTATTGTTATCCTAATGTTTTTTATGGTTGTGCGCGGTACCTATATTTATTACTATCTCGGGTTTTTAATATAAGAGCTAAGTGACTAATTTGAGTATATTAAAAAGTTTATTAAGTTAGTTATTTATAATAAATAAGTGTTATCTTCTTTAGAATACCATTGTTAATTATACATATTAGTTAGAATTACTATTTGATGCAACATTTAACATATGCAACTATCACAAGAATTACTTTGAAAAAATAGATAAATATGATAAACAAAGTAAATTAGGCTCTTATATTTAGAATCAAATTAAATGTCAAACTATCTCTTATATTAAGGACCAGATATAATTTTTTTCCCCTAATCTTTTTGCACTAGGCTTGTTTTTAATGTTTGTATTGGCTTGGTTCGAACTCCTTTTGCTATTTAATATAACTACTACAGATTTATAAATATTTCACGTCAAATACTTGAGAGTTATTCTAAAAACTGTCAAATAAAAGGGACATGGAAAATACTTGACAGTTATTCATAATAACCGTTAAGTATTGTGTTCAAATACTTGACAGTTTTAAATAACCGTTAAGTATTGTGTTCAAACACTTGACAGTTTTAAATAACCATTAAGTATTATTTTCAAATACTTGATGGGTCTAAAGAAAAACAGTATAGTTTCGTGAAGGAATATTTGATGGTTTTTTTAGTAGAACTTTGAAGTATTCTAAGAGAAAACTTGACGATTATTAGGAAAAACCATCAAGCATTCCCTTTTTTAAATCCCTAATCTGTTCATTTCACCCTGGCTCGTTTAAAATTTTTATTGTCATTTCTCTATCGCGTGCTCTCCCTTAACCTTTGAAGATTCAAATCTTTGTTTGCTACCACAATTTTGCACTTTCTCCTATGATTTTGTACTTCTCTACCATCATTTTCCTATTGTCCCCTTCACTGCCATTGAATTCGTTGTTCGCCCATCATCATTTGCTGGTGCCATCGTGCTCACATTTTAGGACAGTGTAGGAGGTGGTTCTGCTTCGCATTCTAGGTTTGTCTCCTTTCTTCTTCTTCTATAGTGTTATAAAAATGTTTTGAGTTTATAGTGAATGCCATTTGCTTTGGTTCATCTCTTGTTTTTATTCTTCTTCTTCTTCATTTGGATGTTGACTAGTGGGTTTAGTTGTTATTCATTTCAATGTTGGTTCATTTGTGAGTTATATGTTGTTTACAAGTTTTATAGGTGCTAGGTTATGTTATCCGAATTGTATCGCCGAATTTTTTCTGATTGTAATAGCACATGATTGAATTTAGATGGCACTGTTTCTAAATTCAGTGAAATTTGTTTTTAGTTTGAAGAATTAAACTTTCATACAAGTTAGTTGGAATTTAGTGGCTTTGTTTTTGTTTTATGAATGTTGTTATTAGTTATGATATTTCCCTATTGCTAGTTTGCTGTTTAATAATTTTTTTAAAGTTCATAGTTCAAATAAAGGCATCAAGCTTAGGAAATGCTCATTTTGAAGCCATTACACTGCTGAATTTTTTTTCAAATGAAATGGCACATGATTTAATTTATTTCAATCACTAATTGTTAATGACTAGAATTACTAGTTGTTAACAATTGGAATAGCATAATTAAAATTAAAGAGAGTAATATGTGATCAGTTGTGACTCATTCATCTCCTATCTATGTTTAGTTCACTCAACATGTTTGACTTGTTGATCATATTTCTCTCTAAATGTTTAATGTTAGATGGGGACCATGGCTAAGAAATGGATGTCTACCAATTGCTCATCAAAGGAATATTGAACGGCATAGAATATTTTGTTAAGTTTGCAGTTGGGCATGCCGATAATCACAATAGCATTATTTGCCCTTGTGTTAAGTGTTGTCTTCTCAAGAGGGTTCCATAATTTATTTGTGAGAGCTACTTGATTATTAATAAAATTGATCAAAATTATAAGTATTAGACAAAACACGAAGAGAAAAGAGATATGGGTAATAGTAGTTAAGGGCAAAGTAAAAGCTGCAAATCAACTAATTTTGCAACAAGGACATATGAAACTGACTATCTTGAAAATATGGCCAACATGATTGAAGGGGAGCTCGAGAATTATCCAGAAATGTTTGAGAGGTTGAAGAGTGACGTGAAGCACCTCTGTATAAAGGTTGTATGAGTTCACAAAATTGTTTGCAGTTCTGAAATTATATGAGTTGAAGGTAAGAAATGGTTGGAATGACACAAGCTTCACAGAATTGCTTTCGCTTTTGAAACAAATGTTACTGAAGGAAAATGAGCTTCCAAACAAATTGTATGATGCAAAACAAATGTTGCACTCTGTTGACCTGAGGTATGAGAAGATACACGCTTGCCCCACCAATTGTATTTTGATTAGGAAGGTATAATGCCTCATGTTACCAAGAGAACGAGAAGAGTCTGAAGAAAGCATTATGGTATTTTCCCATTGTACCAAGATTCAAAGGCTTGTATAGCAGTGAAGAAGATGCGAAAAATCTAAGGTGACATGCAAATGAAAGAATTAAAGATGGCATGCTTTGGCATCTTGCTCATTCTCTAGAATGGAAGAAGTTTGACATTAAGTATCCTAAATTAGGGAAAGAAGAGAGGAATCTATGCCTTATTAGATTTAAGGTTTTGATAATAACAAATTTAGGAATATGTGTCTCAGTAAGTTGATCAATCACCCGATCGATCAAGGGTTTATCGATCACTTTATAGATAACTTTTCTGTGCAAACAAGTAACTTAGCATAAATATTAATCAATAACTTGATAGATAATGTGTTGATTGGTCAATTGATCGATCATTGTTAACACAATTGTGTATAGAAGCCTGCAAAAAATTATCGATCAATTGATCAATAATCTAATGATCGAATAATTGTCAGATAATGGAACACATATCTGTAAGTATTTATCGATCACATGATCGATAAATAAGTCATCAATGAGAAGACAGATAAATGGTAAAGCTCTCTACTCACTTTGTATTTTGTCTTAATCACAATTTATCAATCACATTATCGATCAAAGGTTTTTCGATAACTTGTTCTATCATTGCATCATAACTTACTTGTTTATCGTTTTGTTCAAGTATGCTAACAAAGCTTTTTATCGATCATTTGATCAATCAGCAGTTTATCGATCAAATGATAGATCATCATTATTTCGCTGTGCTACTATGTTAAGTTATCTTTTTTGATCACCTGATCGATAATTTATTTATCGATAAATTGATCGATCACCCAAATTTCTGAGTGCTCTGTTTTCACATAACGTGATCGATTAAACGTTTTCTTAGCATATCAAAACTAGGTCTTTCCCCTATCCTTATCGATAACTTGATCGATCAATCCTTTATAGATCACTTAATCGATCATCATATGTTTTGTGCACTTTGAGAAAATCTTTGTTAAACCTCTTTATCGATCAAATTATCTATCTTTCATTTATCGATAAAGTACGCGATCATTACTTGTTAAAAATCTATTTCTACTTCACTCAGCTTTATCAATAACATGATTGATCAAATATTTTTTGATCCCTTGATCGATCATTTGACTTATTTCAGTTAAACATCAACTAGTTACAGTGACTCTCAAAATATGTTGATTATTTCTCTTCAAGCTTTCTCAGCCTTCTTGATTATCCTAATTCTCTATTCTAAGGAATTCAAAATAGACAGTGAACTCGAGACTGTTCTTTACATGTTTTTCTAAAGTCATCCTTTTCACTTTTCGATCACTTGATCGATCAATGGTTAGTCTATCATTTGATCGATAAATATAGTTATCTGTTTTAAAAGCTCTCACTTTGAATAATCGATAACTTAATCGATCAATCAGTCATCGATCATTACTTCGATCAAGGATATCCAATTCTTGTTTAATAAATTTAGAAACTGATTGATTCCACTTTCAAATTATAAATGTTCATTTTTTTATCATTTGATCAGTTTTGCTCCTGAGCTTTTCTCTGCAATAAAAACTTATTACATTGATGTATTATTACAGATTATGAAACTCAACGGTTATCCAACGGTTGTTTAGTAGCCTATAACCTATCATGTCAGAAGCATTAATGGCGAAAACCGTTGCAACTGGAAAAACACGCAACCAAACTCTCAACGACTAAAAGCTCTTCTGTATAACGTTTATTAAACTTCCTCAACTATAAAAGGTGCGAGTGAATGCAAGAATTGAATAAGCGAGCTACCTTCTGCTAATAATTTACTGTTGCATTCAATACTCTGTTCTTGCTTATACTGAGCTTTAGTGTTTGTCATTTATTTACTCTGCGAGAGAGCTTTATCTATCATTTTCAATTAGTTTCTAAGTGAAACTCAAGAGTGTGGACTCTTGAGTGGGATTGTAACCTTACGGATAGTAAGGGGGAGTGATTAAGTGAATCAATTACTGTATTGCAGCACCAAGAGCCCGATTAATCTTGAAACTTAGTAAAATACTCAGAGGTGTTCTGAGGACTGGACGTAGGTCAAGTGGTTGAGACCAAACCAGTATAAATTCTGTGCCTACTCTCTATGGTGAAATCACTCTAACTCACACACTCTGTTTTTGTTTAGCTTATTGTTTTAATACGCAAGATTTTTATAACTCGCCCAATTCACCCCCCTCTTGTGTGAGACTGCCACTAACATGCCTTGCATTGGCTACTGATGGAATGAACCCATATGGCACGTAGAGCAATACCCACAGTACATGACTAGTGATTTTGTTTATGTATAGCCTTCTTCCATAGCTATGCATGAAGCGCAAGTATTTTATAATGTCTATAATAATTTTTTGGCCAAAGCAACCAAGAAACGACATAGATATATATCTAATTTTTTTTTCTAATCATTAATATTTAATTTCATTATATTCTTAGAGCTCTATGGCTGTTTGGCACAGATCAAAGCTTAGCAAGCCCCTGGTCAAAGGCAGCCTATTCGATTATGTGTTCCCATGAAAAAAAGTGAAGGCATTAATTACGATTAACTATTCAATTAAATATAGTTTATCATTAATCATCATTAATATATTTTCTTTCCCCCTTCTTTATAGTGCCCACTGCAACTAGAGAAGAGCTCAGAGTGTGGATATTGTGTTATGAAGTTGATGAAAGAGATATTTATGCATAATGCTGACACAATCCCTACTAGGATAATATGTATTTATTCAAAGTTCAATTTATACTTACGTTAGTTTATACATTTATACCTAACATCATCAATTTCTTTGTTTTTTTGCATATAGTATTTTGTGAATACATATTGCATGCAATATTCATCCAATTAGGTGGAAGAAATTGTGGAAGAATTGGTAATGGCATTGTACCGTTAGTGGACACGGAATAGATGGACAAGCTAGAAAATTGGTATTTGTATTTTTTTTTTAATTTCTCAAAGTTTAATGTCTTGTGCTTTTAGTTTTGGTACTTTGAACAATTTTTTTATGATTTTTGTAAATAACCAATTTTAATTTTGGTTTTGGTTTTGGTTTAGTACTTGACAAATCTTGTTTTTCTTTCTCTTGTCCAAGCTTCCTTTTGTATACATTGTATGGCTTTTGGTTTCTTGGTTTTTGGTTTCTTAAAATATAATGTCAATTTCTATTTCTAATTTCTTAACTAGATTGATATATATATATATATATATATGCGTTCTTTGTTCTGTTGCTGCATTGTGTTTTCTAAACGCACACCTCATTTGTTAAAGAACAGGTTGACAATACTATAACTGTCAAGTATTCTATACATATTTTATGGTCATATCTAATAATCGTCAAATATACATAATACTTGATGGTTATAGCAAATAACCATCGAATATATTTAATACATGAATACTTGACGGTTTTGATCAATAACCGTTAAGTATTTTGCCACAATACTTGACCTTTTTTAGTTAAAACTATCAAATATTATATCAAATATTTGACCATTATCAACCATCAAATATTACCTAGACAAATATTTGATGCCTCCGTGTGTCAAGCATGACAAAAAATAACCATCAAGTACTTATATTTTTGTAGTAGTGATATAGTTGATCTTTTTTTATAAAAAAATCATCATTTTTTGCATATTAATTTGGAAAAATGACATAGAAATACATGTTAAATTTTAAAAAGACATAGGTTATAGTAACTACTCTTGTAATGATTTTGATAAGTGGAAATATTTCAACATCACTTATTTATTATTTTAAAATTCAATAGGTATTTTTCTATCATTTTTCCTATTAATTTTCATTTCTTTTCCATTATCAATATACATATTTGAATATATAAAAGCCAATAAAACTTACATCGTGAGATTGTGGGTTGTGTAATCGAATATTTAGTTTCTGCGGGATGTAATACTTCGTGTGGTGCTCCGTTTTTGGGAGTCACATATTGATTATAGAGTCATCAGTCATGAATGATGCGTCTTTCAATATTAGAGCCTGTATAATATATCGGGCTAAAATGTACTACATTTACTTCCTTGTATAAAAATTAACTGAGACTTGAATTTAGTTTTAAATATAACACTTAAATTTACTTTATTTTTAAATTTATAATTTTTTTAAAGTATCTTTATTGATTGTACATATTAAGGAGGTTCCCACCAATAGATAGTTCTAATGCACACAATTGAAGAGGTTAATTTAAAAAAAATTAATACATATTTCACTACCAAAAAACATGTGATTAGCGATGGAATTTACCGACGAAATTTTTATTTAGCGACGGAATTAGTGATATATTAGTGACGGAATCATATTACTGACAGAATTGAAATTCCGTCAGTAATTACCGATGGAATTAGCGACGGATAGAAATTCCTTCGCTAATTACTGGCAGAATTTCAATTCCATTGCTAATATTTTTTTAAAAAAAATTAAAATGCCACCTCACCTTCGTCGCCACATGTCACCACCTCATCCCCACGTGTCACTACCACCTCACCTTCGCTGCCACTTGTCATGGCCACCTCACCTCTACCGCCACGTGTCACTGCCACATCAACTCCACGTGTTGTCGCCATCTCACCTCTACCGCCACGTGTTGCTGCCACATCAACTCCACGTGTCACCGCCACCTCAGCTCCACCGCCACGTGTCACGATCTCATCTCCACGTGTCACTATCTCACATGCCACCTTTATTGCCACATGTTGCCACTATATAATTCTTCCTGAAAGTGACTTCTCCACAGTTCGAACCAAAGACTCAAACTAGAGACCTCGTTTGTCCACACGCACAACTTCACCAGTTGAGCTGTAATGAACTTACTAACTTATTATGCAAAATTAAATATATATATATATATAATATTCTCTTACACAAATAATTATATATACACATATATATTATTAGAAACTAAAAATAAACTATATGATAATTTTAATCATAACTATTTTTGTAACAAAATAATTTTTAGATATTTGTTTTACTATTTATTTTATAATGCTTTATTTTTTAAAAAAATTATTTTAAATATAATATTAATTTCCAATGACATTAATTTTGAATTTTAAATGGTAAATAATTTTTTCAGAAATATATTTTTTAAATTTAATTCTTTTATTTAACATTCATAAGATATATAATTTAATTATATATTTATTATATTATATTATATTAAATATTATATTTTAGCCATGGAATTAGCCACAGAAATTAGTGACGGAATAATTTTCCGTCGCAAATTCTGTGGCTAAATTAGCCACGGAAAAGTATTCCATCACAAGTCTTAATTATAAAATTTTAGCCATAGAATTAGCCACATAATTTTCTGACAGAAAAAATTCCGTGGCTAATTCCGTGACTAATTTTAATTATAAAATTTTAGTCACAAAATTTTTCGACGGAAAAAATTCTATGGCTAATTTCGTGGCTAATTAGCGACGGAATAAATTCTGTCGCCAATTCCGTGGCTAAGTTTAGTAACGGAATTTTTGTGCATAATCTATCAGAAATTAGCGATAGAAATTATTCCATCACTAATTCCATTGATAATTAGCTGTTTTTTTTGTAGTATTTGTTATAAATAACCAACTTAATACATTTTTAATATCTTTAAATTAATTAGTTATCTAAGTCTTTGAAAACATTAGGTGGTAGTCACTTGAAAAAGGAAACATAGATACATTCCATTATCCAAACATTTTGATTATCTCCTGAGTAGGATTTCATTATTTCCTATCTCCTGCTAATTTGCATATGTACTCTTTATTTTCCATGCCTATAATATGTCTCAAAATTATTTTTGACTAATTTCCTGTTTTGTAATATATTTTTTATCTCATTTTTTAAAACATCAATTTTTTTATTTTAATAGTGTTTTTTATTATGTTCCTTATACTCTCTCCCCTCTCATATACAAGTACATAACGATATTTTTTGTGAAAACACTTATAGTTTTTACATATTTATTATATTGAACTAATTCTAACTAACCTTTTGATTCATGTGATTTAAGGATGTTTAGTAACTCTCATAAGCATTTTAAAAAGTATTTTCATGCAAACCCAGACAAAATTCATCTCATATGCTTACTTCAAATCCGTAAAATTACTTCTAAGAAGTATTCTAAACACCCAATTAGTCAATGTTTCTTATGAAAAGAGATGGAAGGAGTCTTTATCTTTTAAATATATCCTTTCCGTCTTTTTGATCTTAAACATAAGGTATTTGATCCAATGCATCGATCTAATGTGCTCATATTTAATGTCTAACAATGCTTAAATAGGATTAACTCTAATAACAGGATTAACTCCAATAACAGAATATTTGTACTTAGCAAAAAACAAAAAAATACAGATGAAATACTCCCTCTAGTGCTTAGTTGCTTTTTCCTCTTTGCCCCCTCCCCCCCTTTTTACATGAACCTCTTTGCCCCTTTTTAAATGATGCGGTTGCATTTTTTTTCTTTTTTTTGGACTTTGAATCTCAATTAATAACAAGAGTGCAATTAAGGAAAAAGTAATTAATGAGATTATTGGTAACTTATATTTGAGACTAAAAACTGCTTCTAGAATCTTGTACCAAATAATGTACCTGTGTGCTATAATAAGGACTAATGAGAGTATAGAAAACCTATCTAAATATCAATAGCAGCATGAAAGCTTTCTTATAAATTAGAGATTGTGAGTTTGATAATACTTGTAACTTCATGTCATTGGTGCTTGCGTTTTTTATTCAAAAAAGAAAAGAAAAAGAGACCTATTATTCAAATAGCTAGAAAATAAATTAATTTATCCCACAAATGCCCTCAATTAATTACACGGTCAAGTTTTATAACTTTCTCAATAAGAACAGAGAAGAAAATGAAAATTATATTTAAGTTAATTAATTATGATCATTTTTGGAAAATAATTCCGATCAAAGATAAATTTTATGAATTTAATCATTTTAATTTTGTAATCTTAGTGATGTAGTTATTGATGACCATAATTAATTTGAAACCAAAATGAATAATATAAAAGGTTAAAAATTTAACAAATGACGTATATTTAATACCATTCATTTTTCAAACCCTTGTCAAACATGTAATGAAGGAATTTTATGTTTTACTACTGTATTTCTATTTATAAATCACTTGTAAGAAAAAAATTTATTTTTAAATATAAATTACTTGTAGAATAATGAATAAGTTTTTTATAATTTTATCAATATTGACTTAAATAAGTGAGAGAAAATATAAAATATATTTTTAAACACCCTTCATTTAATAAGAACAAAAGGTGGAAAAACATTATCTTTGCAAATTTGAGATACAAATAAAATATAAATAAAAACAGAGTAGTATTCCTTAGTCTGCAAATGCATTTATACATACATATATATATATATATAGACATACACATGCATATATTTTAATTGTCATTACACGTGAAGGATGCAGTCGCTTCTTAATTGAACCTCGAAAGGAGCAATTCGGATAAGACCGGCTGTCCTTTGCCATGATCGGCAAATTACAGCGGTACACTTACTCTGCTATTTATCCTTTTATTATGAGAATTTTTTTTTAATAAGAAATAAGTTGTTTTTATTAGGTTGGATGTCAACGCCTTGATCTTATTTCTCAAGTACATCAAATATTTTTATTTTATTTATGATGTATTTAGTATCTTGATGTTCTTTTTAACTACATTCAACACCTTAATACTTATTTGGTTCTTAATATAGGACTTAATTATTGAGTTAGTTTTTGTTCTAAATATAAGACTTATTTTTCATATTTATTAGTTTTCTCTAAATTACCCGTATAGATACTTTATCAACCATAATCAAGTAGAAGAGGAAGAGCAGATATTAAGAAAGATGATTATGGTATTTTAGAAAAAATATGTCAATTTTCTTATAATTAACTAACTCACCTTGTTATGAATATTATAACATGTGGATGTCCATCTCCTCTTCTTCCTCTTCCTCTTCCTCTCAACTTCATCATCAACTCCCACTGCTTCCAATAGGCATTAATCTTCCACTACTCCATTACCTTTCCACTATGCCTTTAATCTTGTAATTCACCCTACTCATATTCATGTGGTTTATTGTCCACTATCTATCATTTAAGTACCAATGTAACTTATGTGTAAGACTATGCCTATAAATAAGGCATGCCATTATATTGTGAAGCAAGTGAAGGAATACAATATCATTCTCTCATTTTCTTGTTCACGTCTCTTCTCCAATCTACTTTCATTGTTGGTTAATTTCATAACACGCTATCAGCACGAGACTCTACTATCTGAGTTCATGGCTTCTAGTTGATACATGTTAATGTTTTGTTCATTGAATGAAGATAGTTTGATCTGAACAATTTGGTAAGATTTCTCCAATTTATTTAGAGCAAATGATGGTTTTGCATATTAGCCATATTGATTCATTGGCAATCGAATATTTTATTTATTGTGTTGAGATATAAAAATGTTTGTTTTTATTTCTTAGTTTTCTTATATTTTTCATGATTCTAGTATCCTTGTACTCATTGATTTGCTATGAAGTTTATTTTTATCAATGACATTACTATATATGATTATCATCTTCAATATTAGTTAATTATTGTCTTAGAAAGTAAAATATTAAACATATAAATGAATGGCTAACAACCATTGTACTCTTGATTTTGTGATTAGATTGCCAGAAGCCACATCACGTTTTGATGATTATTTGATAAAAGACCATATTGTGGTAGTAACAGATGGCATAACAAGATTATCACAATTTGATAATCTATATCAAAGTGCTGAAGATTGATGGTTTAAAAATGAAACGATATAAAAGAATTTCGTAGTTCTGAAAATTTTGTTATAATTTGGAAGACTAATATTTGAGAAATTTGATGGTGTGCTATTGAAAGTAAAGAATATATCTATAAGAGTGATAAAGAGTATGATCACATTATATCAGTGGAACTGATAACTAAAAGGACAATAATCTTGAGGCTTGACTATTGAATAATAACAGCAGAATTAGTAATAACCCTATGATCAATATGATAAAATTATGAATAACTGTTAGAATATGACCAGAAGTCATATAGACAAATATGTATCAATTCATTGAAAAGCAAATGTTAAAGAAAAATGGTTGTGGAATCAAAAAGACCATGTAATATTATGAAAATATCGAAGCTAATTCTAATGCCTGAAGATAATAAGTTGTAAAGAAAGATAGATGTCCAAAGTATATATAAAAATAGAAAACATATAAGTATATGTCTAGAAGATTATATGTATAATGTTTCATTTTTTATGGGTCTTTAAATTTATTGTGATTTGTGAGAAACAAATTGTTATAAGAATTTGATATTGTGATATTGATAAGTGTGTGATATAAAACTAAATAGATCAAATAGACCCAAAAGATACTAGTTATATTTTGTTTATTTATATCTTTTTTATATGATCTGATTCAATATTAATTTTGAATATTTTAAATGTCTATAGTACATTGATCAATATTGAGAAGTTTTGAACGTTAAGTACTTTACTTTTAAAAGTTCATTTTAAATGTTCTTCATCATTTTTGTGTGTTCTCTATATGTCTTGCAAGTTAAATCTGTGATACTCATAATTATTTGTTATTATGTTAATGATATATTGAAATAGAGTTTTCTTTCATATTCTTCTTAAATTATATAGTTTTTGAAGAACTAAATGCAATAGTATTAATATAGTTCTAGAAGAACTAATGCTGTTTTTTTTTATGAGTAGACAAAGTATATATGGATTATGAAGTACTTGGGCTTCCAAGCAAAAGATAGGTTATTGACCTTAATCCATCATATGCTCATAACTGTTTATGAAATATATGAATAAAGGAATCATGTTTGAATGACTCAATCTTGAAGGAGAAAACTGTTAGAATACAAGTATAAGTTGATATTGGATATATTTTTCATAAATAGATATCATCAATCATATATTATATTGAAAAGTTTATTATTGGTAACGAAACATGATACAGTAAACCAGAAGTTTACTGATATAATTAGATTTATTGTTGGCATGACTTGTTTGATCATCTTAAACTATATAATTATTGAAGATTATGTATTGATATCCATTGAAGAACCAGAAAATTATTCCGAGTAGCCAACATTTTTAAGAATTCTTATGTGTTGCTTGTTCTCAAAGAAAATTGATTATAAAATATCACTAGTTATGTTTTGTTTTCGAATGGATCACTACATTTCTGAAAATTATGAGCCTATTTAGAAGCACATAAGCCATACAAGTATTCAATATTTGATAGATACATCTATATAAAATGGTAAGATGTGTGATTGATATTAATTTGCAACCTGAAGTTTGCAAGATTATTTAGATAAATATTTCCAGACTATGTGATTCCTAAAACTTGATTTTAAAGATGCTAGTGAATTTATATATCAGACTTTTAATGTTGAAAAACTTGCTTAACAAATTGATCTAGTAAAATCATTTGTTAATGCCTTCATGAATAGCTTGATCAATATTTATGAGAACAAATTTTTTCATTTTAGTGTTGGCATATTTGATTTAATATATTGCAGCACTTATAGACATCAAGGCAACAAAATTCTCTCAATAAAATTGGCTTTTGGTCAGGAGCCAGATATTTTTCATCTAAAAAAATTGAAATGTGCAATATTTATTCCTACCAATCCACAACAATGCACATAAATAGATATTAAAAGAAAGTTGGGACATATGTTCGGTGAGAACTTCCTTCTTCTTGTTTGCTTCTCTAAATAGAAGCAAACAATGTTCCTAAAAGAAACAAATGGATTTAAGTGATTGTTATTCGATAAAGTTTTCCTAATATGAGGGGAAAAAATTGAGTAGCTGGAAAAGAGAATGCATAGAATGCATTATTACTATCAAATACAGATCCTCATATATATCAGTATGGACCAGAAGTTCATCAAAATTGTATTCATGAAATGCTACAAAATATTTTACTGACCTGAATGAAAATTTTTAAATCTCTTATTCCAACTGAAAATGCTCCAATTATTATAAATAAAAATAAGACATGCCAGGAGCATGAGAGGTTAATCGGTTCCAATATAAATATCTTGAATAAAGAGGAGCATACAACTTAAAAGTTGTATTGAGGAGGCATGTACTCTAGAAGAGTGTGAAGACATAACTAATTGTAAAACCCCAGAAAAGGTTCAGGTACCTGAAAAGGAAGAAAGAGATCTCAACAAGTTATGTCACAAAAGAAAAAATAGAACCGAAAAGGTAAAGTTGTCAACAATGATTTTCATAAGAATATCACGTGATAAAAAGAGGACCTTACAGATAGATCTACCATGCAAAGTAGAGATAAATTTGGCCAAGAAGAAAAGTAAAAAGGAAAAGACGTGATGGAAATATTGTTTCGATATGTGAAAATAGGCCTGCAGTCCGAACATATGAAATATAAAGTTTTTATAGAATATATAGATGTTTATGTGAAAATAAATATTTTCACAAATGATTATGATGAGACATATTACTTTGTGGTGGATATAATTTTGTAAATCTAAATAGTTGGATAGAATTTTGCATATATGAATAGTTTGGTAGTTATAAAATACATTTGTTAGATATTATTATAATCCATGCATGAGGATCATTAAATGGTGAAATTTATATGATAATTCTTGAAGGATCCAAAATATGCCAGGAGCATCTATAAGGAAATTTTTCAGTATATGAAATATTATGAAGATTAAAATAATTTCAGTATGTATGATCCATTTTATAGTTTTGGATCAAAATATATGAAATTTCCTGAAGGATTTCACTTGCCAGAAACATACAATTCAAGTTCTTGAAAACAATACTTAATTAAATTAAATAAGTTGCCAGAAGCAATCAAGGCATATGTGGTATAACCGATTAAGTAAGTATCGGTTGAAGAAATGATATAAAAATAATCTAATTCACCCATATATTTCTATGACAAACTTTTTAAAATGGGTATGTTATAATTTTAGTTTGTATTGATGACATAAATATTATCAGAACTCCTGAAGAGCTCATAAAAGCCATAAATTGTTTACAAGAAAGAATTTGAAATGAAGGACTTGGGAAGAACAAAGTTTTTTCTTGAATTGCAAATTGAATACTTGAGAAATAAAGATTTTTGTGTATCAAATAATTGATACAAAAAAGGCCTTAAAGTGTTTTTATATGGATAAATCATATCCATTATATACTTTGATAGTTGTGAGATTTGTGGAGGTGAATAAAGAACTTTTTAGATTTTGAGAATTTGATGAAAAACTATTTGGTCCAGAAGTACCATATCATAGGTCCAGAAGTACCATATCATATCTCATCAATCACTCATGACTTGACATATCATTTGTTGTTAATTTATTACTAAAATATAGTTCTTCACGAAAGACATTGGAATAGAATTTTAGATTCCTTTTTGATCCACATGTTGGTAATTCCAGATGAAGTATTTCATGATATTCAAAAGATGGTGAAATATATATCTAGCAAATCTGTTCCAATGAAAATCTGGCAGATTTGTTCACCAAGTCACTTCCTTGTATGATATTTGAAAAGTTTGTTCATAATATCGGATGTCACAGACTCAAGGATATCAATTGATGTTATCAAGAGGGGGAGTTAATACATGCTGTACTCTTTTTTCCTTGTCTATGGTTTTTTCCTACTGGGTTTTCCTAGCAAGGTTTTTAATTATGCAGCACCAAATAGTATATCAATGAATGTGTACTCTTTTTCTTCTGCTAGGTTTTTGTCCCACAGGGTTTTTCCTAGTTGAAGTTTTTTAATGAGACACATATCTTATATAATGGACATCCAAGGGGGGAGTGTTATGAATAGTATAATATGTGGATATCCATCTCCTCTTCTTCCTCTTCCTCTTCCTCTTTCTCTTCCTCTCAACTTTATCATCAACTCCCACTACTTTCACTAGGCATTAATCTTCTACTACTCCATTACCTTTCCATTATGCCTTTAATCTTGTAACTCCCCCTACTCATATTCATGTGGTTTATTGTCCACTATCTATTATTTAAGCACCAATATAACTTATGTGTAAGACTATGCCTATAAATAAGGCATGTCATTGTATTGTGAAGTAAGTGAAGGAATACAATATCATTCTCTTATTTTTTTTGTCTACTTCTCTTCTCCAATCTACTTTCATTGTTGGTTAATTTCATAACACACCTAACTTTCTTAATCTAATCAAATTAGTTAAATGGGTCTTATATTAAGGATCAGAGGAATATTATTTATGATTAAGGCTGATAAATGCATGATAAGAGTAGGATGCTAGTCAAAAAAATGATAAGACTAGGATATTTTCTCGTATAAAAAAGAAAAGGGAAAATTTCAGTTAAGGACCGCAGAAGAGAATTTATATTAGTCAACCCCTAAAACATTCTAAAATATCACTGCAAGACCAAGAGACTAAATTGAAATTAAAATTTAGAGTAAGATTACAATAATACCCCTCTCTTTTATTTTATTGAAAAATAAATATTAATGGACGCTACTGTTCTGGCCATCGAAGGTCGGAGATCCGGCCACTGGCGCTCAGGTGGCCGCCGCCGAGGGTTGGACCTTCGATGGCTGTTACTGTAGCTTCGGTGGTCGGAATTTTTTTTGTTTAAAACAAGGTGGCCAAGGGAGGGTTTGAACCTATGACCCCTTGGCACACCAAAAATGTTGTAACCACCAAGCCAAGCAAGCCATTCAATCATATGATGTAAATAAAAATACATATAACAAAACAAATGCAACTATCCAAATATGAGTGAACAAGTGAAATTCGACGATTTACAAGTAGAATTCAGCAATTTACAATAAAAATTAGACAATTTACAAATAACATAATGGAATTTATAGCCCCAAATACAAGTATTTAAGTGCAAATGAGCAAGTGAAATGTAAAGAATTAAAATAAAAGTTTATGGATTTGCAACCCAAATTTGGCAAACACAAGAGAATTCACAACCCAACATGTAAGTGTTTGAGTGTAAGTGAACAAATGAAATTCGACAGTTTACAAGTGAAATTCAGCAATTTACAACAAAAATTAGACAATTTACAAATAACATAATAGAACTCACAACCCCAATTGTAAGTGTTTAAGTACAAATGAGCAAATGAAATTATCGAATTTCACTTGCAAATCTATAAACTTTTGTTGTAAATCTTCAAATTTCACTTGCTCATTTATACTTAAACACTTGTATTTGAGGTTGTGAGTTTCATTATGTTATTTGTAAATTGCCTAATTTTTATTATAAATTGTTGAATTTCACTTGCAAATCCATAAACTTTTGTTGTAAATTTTCAAATTTCATTTGCTCATTTACACTTAAACAGTTATATTTGGGGTTATGAGTTCCATTATGTTATTTGTAAATTGCCTAATTTTTGTTGTAAATTGCTAAATTTCACTTGTAAATCGTCGAATTTCATTTGTTCATTTACACTCAAACACTTACATATTGGGTTGTGAATTCTCTTGTGTTTGCCAAATTTGGAATGTAAATCCATAAACTTTTATTGTAAATCTTCAAATTTCACTTGCTCATTTGCACTTAAATACTTGTATTTGGGGTTATGAATTCCACTATGTTATTTGTAAATTGCTTAATTTTTATTGTAAATTACTTAATTCCACTTGTAAATCATCGAATTTCACTTGTTCACTTATATTTGGATATTTGCGTTTGTTTTGTTATATATATTTTTATTTGCATCATATGATTGAATGACTTGCTTGGTTTAGTGGTTACAACACTTTTGGTGTGCCAATGGATCATGGGTTCAAACCCTTCCTTGGCCACCTTGTTTTAAACAAAAAAAAATTCTGGTCACCGGAGCTACAATAACCGCCACTAGAGGTCCAACCCTCGGCGGCGGCCACCTGAGCGCTGGTGGTAAGAACTCCGACCTCCGGTGGCCGGAACAGTAGCGTCCATTAATATTTATTTTTTAATAAAATAAAAGGGAGGTGTATTATTGTAATCTTACTCTAAATTTTAATTTCAATTTGGTCCCTTGGTCCTACAGTGATATTTCAGAATGTTTTGGGAGTTGACTGATATAAATTCCCTTCTGTGGTCCTTAACTGAAATTTTCCCAAAAGAAAAAGATAAGACTAGGCTATTGGATAAAAAAAGAATTAATATTAGAATACTAAATGTATCATAAATAAGATCAAAATGCTAGATATATTTGGAAAATGAGATCAAGATGCTAGTTTGCCAAGTATTAATTACATTTTTTTAAGCTTGTTCCTATTTACAACTTTATTTAATTTGTTATTTGTCAAGATAATAATTCTAAATTCTAAATAAATTAAATTTAAAAATTTATTTTATTTTCAAAGTAATTTGATGACTCAGCCACATTTTTTTAATTTTAGCAAAATAATCGGGTTGAATGTTTCTTATCATAAAAATGGGAGTGGTGTTGACTATGCAACTGTGAACTTTTTTTTTTTTTTATGAAGTAAAATTATAAATCGTGAACTTCATAACTATAAAACTGTGTCCAGAGTCTTTTTGATTTTGTAACTTCTTAACGAAGGAATTGTCAGACTTTCTTCATAGAATTAATCATTAAATGCTGTCACACGAATCTAAATATTTTACAACTTTAAATCATTAGCTTGCAAAACCCACTTTCCTATTCTCTTGATTTCTTTATCCTTTTTCTCTCCACTTTCGCTAAAAAAAAAAAAAAATCTCAAAGTTCTCGACGTAGAAATTTGAGTGGTCTCCATATTAAATGCTCCCTTCTTCTTGTTTTTTCTATTTTAAGAAACATCAAATCATCATATCTAATCTATCCATCTATCCTCTTTTATTTTAAACCAGAATAATCTACACACACACATATCTAACCTATCTATCTATCTAATATAGATTTAAAATCTCATAATACCAGCTAATCCTTAAATGGGTCAGATTACAGATCAATTTGTCTGTTGCCTAAACTATGTTTCAGTTCTGACCAGTTTGCAAATGCTTGAATTCTTACATCCCTTTATCTGCCGCATCAGTTTCTCATGTAGTTATAATGGGTTATTAATTTAATTCATTTAAATTTATATGGATATAATATTTTTTATGGCGGAATAACCCAAATTTATATGTGTACATGCTCTCTCTCCATATTTGTATGCCTTATTTTTATTATTTTATTTTATATAAAAACATTATAGGAGAAATGAGATTCAGGCACCGTTTGGGTGATAAGTCCCCCAAACACCCATCCAATTTGCACAAACCGTGGTTTTGGGCCAAAACCATGGTTTTGGAAAAAGCAAAAAATTTTTGCTTTTGGAGAAAAAAGGGAGAGTGTGAGAGCCTATAGGATATGTATCTTGTTATTTTTTTATAAACATATTTAATCTTATATTTTATAAATATATATACATATTAATTATTTATTAATTATATTATCTTATGTATTATTAATTATGTTAATAAAAAATATATTATTAACAATTTTATTCCTTCAAATTAAAATATATCATAAAATCTATTTTTTCTGTAATTATCATATTAACTTATGTCTTTTTTTTAGTAATTTGTATATATAAAAAGTGTTTCTGATAACAACTATCCAAACACTCTCACTTCTCAAAATCAATTTTTCATAACATTTATTCTTTTCAGAATCTATTCTCCAGAATCACTTTTCCAAACCACGGTTTGGTTTCATCCAAACACACCCTCAGTAAGCACTAAGTTTAATAAATAATTACAATATGGATGATCTGATTTAATTATAAATAATTAACAAAAATTTTTAACTAACAAATATAGTATACATAAAGAATAATCATTCATCCTGCTAGCCAAAAAAAAAAAAGAGTCCATCATCCCTGGCTCTAAATTCGTTTCTAACTATAAAAGTGATATAGATATTTATTTTAATTCGAAAGATTCTTTAATTAATTCTATTTTAGGCATAACAAATATGAGAGAATGACAAATAAAGACCATAAAAATTACACATATAATATTTTAACAGGTTTTGACAACTTATAAATAAAATATATTTTTGTGAATATACCTAATTTTAAATTTTGTAATTTTCACCTTTTTTTGTTATTTTCCTAGCAACTATAGTCATTCTTTTTTTTTTTTTTGTGAATGTTGTTTGTGTGAGCTGTTGGAGGTGAGTGAAACTAAGAGTGTGTTATGTGTAAAATGTTAGGGTTTTCTTTCTTAAGTTAAGAAAAAATATATATAAATTTTAAAAAACTTTGCTAATGGGCTTAAACGGGACTGGGCCACGCCCTATAGGTCTGGTTCTTTTAAGTCCAACTTTTCTTTCAAGACTCTAAAATACAAGCCCGGTTATTGACTTAAACAAGCTTAGATGAGTCGGCCTGACAGGCTTGGCTTGTTTTCCTAGCTTTAATGGAGAGAATAAAGAAATTATTAAAATAAAGAGGATTGTATAAGAGAAAAAATGTATGGTGAAAAGAATGCTTGAGGGCCATGCAATAATAAATGTATTAAGTATTAACATTAAAATGAATAATTAAATGGAGGCAAAATGAAAACTTAACAAATGAATTTGAAATATCCTCTAAATGTCTATTATAAATTGAAACGAGTCATAGGTAGTAGTTGCTTCTTATAAAAATGAATTGGGAGTATTTAACAAAATTATTAATAAAATATTAAATTATTAAATAAATAAGTAAATTCAAACTACTAAATTTTAACCAAACAATTTAAAACTGTAATAAAAAAATATTCAAAAATTTATTTTATGACATATTAAATTTGGGCTAGTCAAATTTTAATCTAATAGTTAGTAAAAGTTGAGATGGGAAGTAAAGAGGAAGTAGAGGGAAGGAAACTGAGGAGAATCCGAATCTCCTAAATTAACACTTATTTAATTGCAAAGAGAAAAATAAAGAGACTAAATTAATGCTCCCAAAATTACATTAATAGACTACTTTGATGGAGAAAAAAATTTGAGAGATTATGCTATCCGTCCTTATATGTAGATGGGTAAAAGTAAGATGAAATATGCACAAATTGGTAAATATTACAATGATAATAACACCCTTATATATAATGATGTAATATATCTTATGCCAACGTTACTATCGGAAAGAAATTGAAGACAAAAATCATATTACCTCCCATTCTAAATATAATATCTAATTTATAGTATAATTTACATTACAAACTAGACCTTATATTGAGGACTAGATGTAGTATTAAATAAGTTGAAAACAATATGTAAGGTAGAAGGAAACTTTTCCTCCCATTAAAAAGATAGAAAAACTGTTAACAACGCAATGGAGGAAAGGGGTACCTATTCGGGATGGAATCAGAGGATCATGTCGACATGAGTTTTGAGTCACTAGAGGAAAGGAGTGGAGGTATATTCATTGACATATCAATCCCGACTAGGCCGAATGTTATGTTGTCTCCAGAGGAACATCAACATTTGTGTGAACCTTTCAAGCAAAGTTGATCAGTAGAACTATGGATCTAACTTTCATGAAGCAATGATTACCCGCGATATGGGTCAAAAAAGGAGTAGTAGAGGTCTCGGATGTGGAGAATGAGTTTTTCATGGTTGGATTTTAGACTACTGATAATTATCTTAATGTGCTTACAAGAGGGCCGTGGACGCTTGTAGACTCTTATATGAGTCTATCAAGATGGAAGCCGGAGTATGGGGAAATAACGAAGATATCTATATGGGTAAGACTACCAGATCTTCCTATGAAATATTTTGATAAAAAGGTGCTCTGGAATATTGGTAACATTATTGGTAATATGTTAAAAATTGACATGAGCACTACTTTGAGAGCAAGGGGAAAATACGCGAGGATATGTGTGGAAATTGACCTGTATGAGCAGTTGTTGCCTCATTACGCTATAGATGGAGTGCCAAAAAGAATTGAATATGAAAGCCTTGGATTCCTCTGTCTAAAGTGTGGTAGATTTGGTCATCATAAAGAAAGTTGCAGGGAGGGAAAGGAGGAGATGATGCAGAGAGTAGAACAAGGTCATAATGAGTTAGGGATAGGACAAGGGGGAGAGAATTGTGGAATCACTGATGAAAGGCTATGGCATGTAATGCAATGTCCTAGGAGGGGGAGAAAAGCCCAACACAGAGAAGAGAGGGTAGTAGGAAATTCTAGATTTGCTGTACTGGAACAGATAAATGTAAATGAAATAGTTGAGAAGTGGGTACCTTTGAGGGATGTAACTAATGCTATAAATCAGACAAAGAGGAGTGGATTTAACCAGGCAAAAAATGGTTCTCTACAGAAAAACCCACCAATTACAAGAAATACAATTGAGGGTCACAACCTAGGTAATACAAGGAGGGTTCTTGAGAATAGCAAGGGAAGTACGGCCAGAGCTAAAGATAGGGAATCTAAAGGACGGATAAAAACAAAAAGTGTGCAAAGAGGCTCTGATAAAGAAGCAGAAAACAGTGTATTAGTCCCAACTAATGCTTCACATGTTGCATACGAGGATAGGGGAGCAAGTGTGATGGATGCAGGAGAATGCAATGTGCTAGCGCCAGAAGTTAATAGAAAAGAACAAGGCAGCTGACTCCTTAGCTCATTGGAGCTTTCTTCAATCCAATGATGTAAAGTTGACGCCTAAACCCTTGGACAAATTGCATGGTCTACTGTATTGGGACAAAATGGGTTTGACTGGCTCAAGAAGCCTCTTGTTTTAGTTTTTATTTGGGCCTCGGCATTGTTTTGTAATTTAAAAAAAAAAAAAAGGACTATACAATTATAAGTTGCCCAAGAGAAAAGCAACAATGATGGTCAACCATGTTACCCAAAACAATTATTGTCAACAATAACATTAAATTAATAATTATAATTGATATATTAAAGGGAAAATCACAAAAAAGAACTTCATAATTGAAAATTTGCATATAAGGACCCGTTCACAAAAATTGTTGTCAATTACTTATCAATTGTTATAAAAACCAATACTAATGTCATAACCAGTCTCTATTTGCAATTTTTCTATTCTTGAGGTCTTTTTTGTGATTTTTTTCTATATTAAACTTATTCTTTTTATTTTTTTAGACATTCTTTTTAGGAAAATTTCGATTAAGGACCATAGGTGGGAATTAATTTCAAAGAGCCCCCAAAAAAATCTAAAATTTCAGTTAAGGATTTTGAAATTTCACTGAAGGACCTAGGGGGCAAAGTGAAATTAATTCTTGAACCCAATTTACTCAAATACCTCATGAAATTATTGCCTGAAATTTGGAAATGAGATGGCTGAAAAATATGAAAACACAATCCCACTTTTTTCTCTCTCATTTTAGCCACATTCCCTCTTCCTTCTCAGCACAGTTGCATTGTGTCTCTGAAAACTATCAAAGATATTCAACCACCGAAAGCGATTGTGGGCATCGCTGTGGTCATGGTTCCAGCGTAGCCATTGTCACGGATAAAGGAGGAAACTTGGAAGGTCGGCTCTTTGGTACATGATAGTGGTAGAACAACAGGAAGAAGAAGGAGAAGCGGAAATCAGTTGGAAGGCGATCGAGATAGCACAAATGAAAAGTAGAAGAGACTTCAAGCAAATAGCAGAGCGAAGTTCGGTGAAAGTAAGACTCCTCATGTATCTTGAATGATGATTTTGCATGATTGGGTTTATTTGTAAGTGAGAGAGGCAAATGAAGTTCTATTTGTGTGATTGAATCATCCATTTATTTGTCAGTAGATTGAGGAAAAAACATTGATTGTGTGGGTTTATTATTATGGTAGGTGCTTTGTTTTTTTGCCTTTGATAAAGGTGGGTGTTGTATTTGTATGCATTTGAAATTTTTTGATGAGAGTAGGTGAATGAAATTGTGAGGGAGAACGTTATGTTTGGGACAAGGTTTGGGCTTGAGAGAAGAACTTATTGTCAATGATTATTTGTAGTCAGTGGGATAACAGTTGAAGTTAGGGAATTTGCCAAAAAAAAGTAGTGCATTTACAAGTTGAAAGTGGTTAATTGATATTCAGTGGTGTAACAACTAAAGTTAGGGAATTTGCTAGAAGAAGTAGTGCATTAACAAGTTCATTGTGGTAACTTCATCTTTAGTGTACTGGCAATCTATTCTAGGCAATTTACATGACGAATAAATGCATTTGCAACCTGACTAGAACAATGCTATGTGTCATCCTGTAACAAGTGATGTAAAGAAATTTTCAATAATAGTTAGTGTATTTACAAGTGTAGAGGTCATTGAATAAATGGAGCTATATGTAATGGATGTTGATGAACTTTGCATCGTATTGATTCATGAAACGATAATTATTGTGTGCAGGGCCAGAAAAGATGAGTAAGAAGGATCCAGAAGTTACAGGGTAGAAGGTTTTTAAGACTGAGTTTTGGAGGAAGAATAAAGAGGACATACAAGGGATGAAAGCTGTGTCAGATGCAGCATCGGAAGTTTGGAAGAACATGACTAATGTTGAAAAGGAGTTGCATAGAAAAAAGGAGGAAGAGGCATCAGAAGAAAAGAAGAAGAAATACCTGACACCATTCTCGACCTGGTGCTCCCTATCTAAATTCAAGGAAGTTGCTGAATTTGTTAAGGGGAAAACAAATTTGAAGAACAGGGTACAAAATTTGGGGTTTGGGAAGCTGTTAAATATGACCTTGAACAAGATTCCAAGAGAATTATATGTGGAGGTGATGCGTGGATATGATCCCTTGTCAAAACAACAGACCATCAGGGGGAAAACATTGACGATTAGACCAAAAGATGTGAAAGTGCTAATGGGGTTATAGGATAAAGGTTTAAGAGTGAAGTTAGATGGCTTTAGAGATGAAGTGAAGGAGCTAAAAAGGAAATATACCCCATTGACATATGCTGAAGTTCAGGAAAAGCTAATAAGTAAGGAAGATGATGGAATGTTTGAGTTCTATTTTGTTCTCTTTGCACTGGTAACTTTTTTTTGTCCCACTGAGAGTGCAAGTGTCATTGAGAAAGTGTTGAAAGTAATGACTTGCATAGAGAATAAGTGGATAGAATTTGACTAGGCAATATTTGTGCTTGATGAACTTAGTGATAAAATATAATGGTACAACATGAGCAGCAAAGAAGGGAAAGCTGAAGGTTCAAAAGTCATTGGAGGCTGCATGTATTTGTTACTAGTACTCGTCTACATAATTAAAAAAATCTCACTAATTAAGTTGTTCCTGTATTGCCTTCTCTAATTAATAACTTCTTGTGTTTTTCTTTTTCAGCTTTACTTCTTGCAAAGGTTCCCATTGGGGAATGTACCAAAATCACCCCAGGCAATGAAGTTTTGGGATGAGAACACTGTGAAGGAGAGGATTAAAGTAGAAAAGAGAAGCAAACGTGGCCTCTTGCATAGTCACAGTACTGCAGAAGTCAAGTTAGCAACACAGCCGGGGGGGACAAGTTTTGAAGACTCAGTAAGTGGTACTAATATATTAGTCTGATTTGCTAACAATGAATGTAAGTTTATTGACAAACTTTTAAATATGCAGGACATTCAGGAATTTTGGCTGAAATTCAACAATAAATTAAATAGTGAGATGGAAAAGCTTAAAAGTTTGGTTTTGAAAGAACTAATGCAGTTACTAAGCAAAAGGCCTGCTAGTAAGGGAGATGAAGGAATGCATGCTATAAAGGTAGGAGAAGGTGAAAATGAAGATGAAGAAACAGAAGAAGGAAAAGATGCACCCTCGAAGAAAAAGATGGGAGAAGATGCTATAGAGGTAGGACAAGGTGAGAATGAAGATGAAGGAAAAGAACAAGAAGAAGAAGATGTAGATGAAGAAAAAGGTCAAAAACATGATGAAGCTGAACATGAGGAAAAAATTGGCCAAAAAGATGAGGAGGAAGAAAAAGATAAAGAAGAAGAGGAGGATAAAGAAAAAAGGAAACAACAAGATGATGATGAAGAAAAGGATGAAGAAAATCAGTTAGAAGAAGATGAAGATGAAAATGAAGAAAAAGAGAAAGTTAGTGAACCTGAAAAAGAAAAAAGAAGTTGAGAAAGGGGAGAGAAAATGAAAAGCAGTGCAACTACAGACAAGGAGGTCAAAAAGACGTCATAAATCGGCTGTAAAGTCACCATACCAAGCAACATATGTGAGAAAGGTTAAGGTCAGTAAGAAGGAAAAATTTTATAAACTTTGTTATGACTGGTGTCCACAAGAGGAGGTTGGACAGTAAGTAGAAGTATTGGTTGGAATTGTTTCTGTGATGGGAATAACAACACTGCACTAATTTTGCTTCTATGTCTGTGGTTCAGGGTTTTGGTGGACATGTTTGGCCATTATGCAACATGGCAAGACTTGCAGATCCTTAGTCCAAGGCAGTGGATAAGCAACCGGGTATGTACGATGCTAAATTGATTTTGTACAGGAAAATATTGTGAATCAATCTTAATTTTCATGTTGCATAAATGTGTAGATAATGTCATTGGTGCCCATGTTATGAATGGTAAACATAAGGAACAAGTTTCTATGGTGAAAAGACACATATTTGATGTTGATTCTATGGTTAGTGCTGACTAGTTTATCTCTGAGAATGCATTCAATAATATTGTCCTGTGACAACAATAGTTCTAAAATTTGCACACAGAACTAGGATATTTACACTCAATTTCAGATATTAATAACTTCATGGTCTGCATGTATCTGACAATGCATAGAGTTGCACTGTCCTGTGACAACAAAAATTCTGAAATTTGCACACAGAGCAACAATGTTTACACTGAAAGTTAGGATTTTAATAACTTCATGATCTGCATATATCTGACAATGCATACAGTTGCACTGTCCTTTGACAACAATAATTCAGAAATTTGCACACAGAGCAAGAATTAGGGTCTTTTTTATGGAAGTTCAGATTTTAACAACATCATGGTGTCCAATGTTTTTTGTCATAGACAAAGATGGTGCAGCAACAGAGATCATGGGAGGTGGAGAAACACCTAAAAGAACTATATGTCGACTACTTGTTTGGACCTGTCATATTTGCTATGTACTGATTTTGCTTTGTGTTTGAAGCAAGGACGCTGAGGTTATATGTCTTCGACTCCCTTCATAGTGGCGATGAGGTTATGGACAACAAGAAAAAGCAAAAGAAGTGATAAGCTAATCCTACAGATAAAGGCCAGCATATGATAGCTCACATTTGTGTTAGTTTAATAACTGTTAATGCACTAATTATGTCACCGCTGAATGAAATTTGTGTTTGATAGTTTTTTTTTGTCTAGCGGAAAAACTTTGTTGACATATTAAAGAGAGTTAAGCCTGATCTAGAGTCACTGACCAACCCAAATGAGAATAATGAGATCTTCTACCCCATTGTTCATCTCCAATAGAACACATGAGTTTTGAATAACATTTATGTGCTGCGTTTTCCATTTTTAATACCACCTAATTGTGTGGGTTTGTCAATTTTCCAGGGACGATTATGGGATTCATGTCATCACATATCTAAGAGAGTAGCCCTACGCAAAAGACAAAGATGGGATTGAATATATAATTCCTTATTATACAGAAGTATGAGTTCATTTAGTGTTTGTGTATATGAATGTCTTATTTTTATATCTCAATCATGTACTCCACTGTGTCCCCTTGTTTGATGCTTGTTTATGTTGCGTAACAAGAAGAACTCAGTTCCATGAGGACAGAGTTGCTGTGGTGGCTTGTTACTCATCTAAGAAATACACGCTTTGCAGCTATTGTGGAACTACTTTCACAGGTGCAGACACAATGAGAGAAAATTGAAGACGAAGCTGTCTACTCAATATGTGTTTTGGACAACCATAGGATGTGTCAAAATTTGCCATATGAGGATTATCAATACTCTCATTTTATGTCATCAGATTGCACATATATATAATATATTTATTACATGTCCAGTAATGGCATGCTATTTTCCCCCAAAAATATCACACTTTGATTAACAATCTTCACTTCTCAAATTAGGAAATTTACAATAATGATAGTTCAGTTTACAACAGGGACTCATGTTTTCGCAAGTGGGTTTTACCTGATATAACAACTATCAAGCTACAGACTATCATGTTCACGAACACCCGAGTTTAGACAATTTGCAACTAGAATTATAAATGTACACAACAAGGACTCGTGTATTTGCAACCCAACCCTATCGTCATATAACCATTTTCTATCTAATCTTACCCCAAGGTTTACTACTCGGATTAACAAATTTACAACTGGATTTATATTATTAACAAGTTAGATTCGTGTATTCACAACTCCCTATTTTTGCACAAATGCCTGCATTTTGTACAAATCTGACCCCATAATTCACAACACCAATTAAAATATTTGCAATTGAATTTAGATTATTAACAAGCAGGACTCATGTATTCGCAACT
The DNA here is from genome assembly GCF_004799145.2 of Neltuma alba. Classification (NCBI taxonomy): domain Eukaryota; kingdom Viridiplantae; phylum Streptophyta; class Magnoliopsida; order Fabales; family Fabaceae; genus Neltuma; species Neltuma alba. The sequence continues at coordinate 267,356 of NW_021635379.1, forward strand.
CCCATTTTTGCACAAAGGCCTTCATTTTGTACAAGCCTGACCCCACAGTTTATAACATTAATTAACGTATTTGCAACTGGATTTAGATTATTAACAACTAGGACTCGTGTATTCACAATACTCTTTTAGCACAAATGCCTTCATTTTGTACAAGTTTGACCCCACAATTCATAACACCAATTAACATATTTGCAACTGGATTTAGATTATTAACAATGAGACTCATGTATTCGCAACTCCCATTTTTGCACAGATGCCTTCATTTTGTACAAGCCTGACCCCACAGTTTACAACACCAATTAACATATTTGCAACTGGATGTAGATTATTAACAACTAGGACTCGTGTATTCACAACACTCTTTTAGCACAAATGCCTTCATTTTGTACAAGTCTGACCCCACACTTCATAACACTAATTAACATATTTGCAACTGGATTTAGATTATTAACAACTAGGACTCGTGTATTCGCAACACCCATTTAGCACAGATGCCTTCATTTTGTACAAGCCTGACCCCACAGTTCACAACACCAATTAATATATTTGCAATTGGATTTAAATTATTAACAATTGGGACTCGTGTATTTACAACACCCATTTAGCACAAATGCCTTCATTTTGTACAAGTTTGACCCCACAGTTCACAATACCAATTAACATATTTGTAACTAGATTTAGATTATTAACAATTGAGACTCGTGTATTCGCAACTCCCATTTTTGCACAGATGACTTCATTTTGTACAAGCCTGACCCCACAGTTCACAACACCAATTAACATATTTGTAACTGGATTTAGATTATTAATAACTAGGACCCGTGTATTCACAACACTCTTTTAGCACAAATGCCTTCATTTTGTACAAGTCTGACCCCACAATTCATAACACCAATTAACATATTTGTAACTGGATTTAGGTTATTAACAACTGGGACTCGTGTATTCGCAACACCCATTTAGCACATATGCCTTCATTTTGTACAAGCCTGACCCCACAATTCACAACACCAATTAATATATTTGCAATTAGATTTAATTATTAACAAGTGGGACTCGTGTATTCGCAACTCTCATTTTTGCACTGATGCTTTCATTTTGTATAAGCCTGACCCCACAGTTCACAACACCAATTAACATATTTACAATTGGATTTAAATTATTAATAATTGGGACTCGTGTATTCACAACACCCATTTAGCACAAATACCTTCATTTTCTACAATTCTGACACAAATTGGTTGACAACACCAATTAACCAATTTGTAATTGGAATAAGGTTATTCACAACAGAAACTTGTGTATTCACAGCACCCTTTTTTTTGTATAAATGCCTTCATTGTTTATCTAGTCTGACCCCAGAGTTCACAATAGTGCTTAACAAATTTGCAACTAGATTTAGGTTGCGACCCCAACTCTGCACAAATGCCTTTATTTGCTTACCGGGGTAACAGAATTGTATTACATTTTTTATAGTCAACAACACAAATTAGAGAATGTATAATAAGAATACACTAACTAACAACAAAAATATGTCTACTCACAAGCGGGTCTTCTATACATTTACAGTGTAACCAGCCAATTTCAGTGTAGTACTTGGGGTACCTTGTTGTTAAGTACTGTCCTGAAATATTTTAACTATCATGTCACTATACAAAATATATTTCGATCCACCACCAAAAATACTAAATGGGTTGTCTTAGCTACTTCCCCTCCCTATCCAAAAAATTACATATTGAGGTTCATTCATGTACAAAAGTAGCTGTATATTAAACCAAAACAATACTATTGTCAGCAATAAAGTCACATAGGGTTCGGGTTACTGCAAATCTTTCTGGTGTGACCACCTTCGTCGCATCTTGAGCAATGATATACTTTCTTTTCCTGAAATTGTGACTCAATCCTCTTAACTCTAGGCCTTCTAGGATGCCAACTAGTCATTGGTGGTTATAGAAAGGTAGTTGATGAGTATTCTTCATATCGAAGGGAATCTGGCCTAGGAATGTCATGTGTCTCAACTGGGATCATAAGTCTATCATAAATTTTTCTTGAACTGCGAGTAAAAAACAATCATCCACATATGTATACCATATACCTTCTTGATTGTAGCATATGTATGTGGGCATGGCAATCTTGACATCTACCAATCTTTGCAAATGCATTCACGTAATATGCTATTTACCCGCACATCTATGTTTTCCCACCTGACCCTAAATGTGTTCATTCCATAATCTTATGCATCTATTCATTCTGATCTAGCCACATGATCCATCAATTTTTTTTCTATATTTGGTCCCACACCATTGGTCCAATTGCTCATGGTCAGTTTGCTACGATACATCTTATTTGTTAATTTTTCCCTATGCTCATGTATCAATATAGTAATCTTGTGCTTTCTCTCACGAACAATCCAGGCATTAAAGGATTTAGCCAAGTTTGTCGTGATATTATCCCACCTCTTATAAGAAAATTTGCTTTATGCCTAATGCTCAATGTCTCCATTCCTTTGCAGCCATTTTCCCAATTTTAGACAAAATCCCATTAGCTTCTCCATACTATGATCAAAGTCCCTATCTAGTCTCGTATATGCAATTGAATCAAGTAATTTCAGAACAACTTCCTTTATTTGTCCATTGGTCTTCCTCTTTCCCCTTATTATTTTTAAGAACTCCACACTGTAATTCTCTTTTAACTAACGATAACAAAAAGCATGCTAATCTCCTCCAAACAAAGCTTGCACTTCACTTTTGATTGAGTTGTGCCTATCTGAAACTATTACTAATTGCAATGATCCAGTAATGTCTTTTATGTTACCCAAGAACCATGCCCACTGCTCGAAAGTCTCATCCCCCACAATTGCATATGCAAGCAGAAATAACTCGTTGTCTGCATCATAAGCTTGTGCTCCCAACAAAGCCCCTTTGTATGGACCACTCAAGTGGCATCCATCCACATATAGTGTGGGTCTACCACCTTCCAAAAACCCTTTTATATAGCAGCCATACGCAATAAATACAGCTTGAAATTTATTATCTGATGATGCAACTCACTTTACTATAGTCTCTAGATCAGTTTGTTTTAGCCTTTCACATATCCAAGAGATCAACATATAAGAATCCTGTGTACGACCATGAATCTGTGCAAGTGCTTTCTCTTTTGTCTATGCTGGAACTCAACTCATCTACAATCACTCTTGAAATAAGTTAGCACTTCTTCTTGTGGGAAACAACTAAGTTGTCTTGCGCATAGTGCAAGTGTTCATCATCAAATCTTCTTACAACTAAGAATTCATTCTTCTTGTCTCCACCTTATGCTAAAACTTGCCATGGATAACCATCCACACAGCACTTGACAATAATCTTATGCTTATCATTCTTCACAAATAGGTACTCAAACTTGTGTGCCAAACTATACTTATATAATGCTTCTCTGAAATGTGTAGCATTAACAAAAGTTTGACCTTTTGATATCAACAGATCTGTCCATTTTGCAGAATTCATCACTGGCATTGGGATTGGCAACATTTCCTCACATAGACTTCCAATGTTTGATTGTCTTCCCCCTATTTCAATCCCTATCAGTGTTGCTACATCTTCTGTTGGAGATGTGTCCAAGTTACCTATGTCCTGATGAAATACACTTGGAGATACTGACCTTACAAATGAAGGCCCAACCAAATCATCTATTCTGCATACATAAATACAAGTTGTGAGTTTTGCAATTCAATTCTTTAAAATTATACCAAAATCTTAATAATTCTAATTAAAAACAATTTACTCTTATGTACTCTCTAACTGTGATGCTTGTCTCAACTCTTTTTCATTGTCGGATATATAAACATGCCCACTGTTATCATTGTACTCAATTAATTGGCCAACTCCAATATCATCAACAAGGTCCAAACATGTTCCTGTGTCAAATCTAATTGTGTACTTCATTTTATATTGACCACTCCCTGGCCAAACGTCATCTGCTGCCATTCTTTGTAGTTCTTTGTATATCATCTCTTCTGTGATCAATCTTCCACTTACAATACCCCCTTCATATATCAATTTTCCATCCGAGATCTTCACTAATTCCCCTCTCACATGGAAGAAGCAAAATAATTGTTTCCCACCACTAGCAGCCATTTACAATCCATTCCTGCACATCCTTCAACTTTTAATTTCAGTCACCTATAAACAATAATAGACTATATACATTAACAATACGAATTTGCAATTTGACAATAAAAATACGAGTCCTCACAACATTAAATTGCCATTTTCTCACACTACTCCAATTTCTCAGATCACAATCCGAATACATATTTTCACAACTTTAGGTTATTATTTCTCTGTACTTTTACCTTTCACATTACCCATTTAAGCACATACACCCATTTCCCTTTCATCCGTCCCCAAGTTCCTTCAACCACGTATTTCGGTCACTGTTCACTCCTCCTTACCCATTCTCACCCACTTTTCAAAAAGTTTTAAAAATCACTAACACCTCTTGTTTATTAACTTCAAACAACAACACAATAACAGTTTCTTCCTTAAATTTAAAGCACTATCAGATTTTCCCCCCTCACTACCTACTTACCCATACATTTAAACACTCATTTCTCTATTATTCAGGCACCACAACCCAACTGTCCTCAACAAGTCAGCTCAACAAAACAAAAATTTGGAAAAAATTTTTTTACCTCACACACCAAGCACCAGAGACGATCACGATGCCACATCGTAAGCAAGGGATTCGGTTTCTCTCACTACCACCAACGCTGACAGTGACTTTCCATAGACCGCCAATAGATGCACCTTCAGACTGATCATCACCCACTGCATTTTCTCAGCTCATTTTCGTCGATCACCTCCCTTCATCACTGTATAGGTATAGGAACAACTGGCGCCAACTTCTCCCTTTTCCCTCTTTCTTCTGCCTTTTTAGTTTTGCTCATTTCAAAGGTTATTTGAGTAAATTGGGTTCAGGAATTAATTTCACTTGGCCCCCTGGGTCCTTCAGTGAAATTTCATAATCATTAACTGAAATTTCAGATTTTTTTTGGAGGCTCTTTGAAATTAATTCCCACCTGTGGTCCTTAATCGAAATTTTTCCTTCTTTTTATATTCACTCCCGGTTTAATCACCTCCTTTTTCTCTTTTTTTAATTCACCATCTTTCTTGCAACATGATTGAGAAAACTTCTATGACATATAAATATAGACAGGTTTTTTCTTTGAAAAAAGCCAATGAAAAAGTAGCAGAAAATTAATAAAATAAAAAAAATTTTAAAGCGAAATTAGTCAAATTTGGCTCATTTATTAACTCTCTTCTTTAATAAGATATAACTCAAAAAATTATAGTAAATATTCTAGAAAAATGTTATTTGCTTTTATTATAAATAGTAGCAAAACTATACTCTTAAAATCGTCTTATAAATAGGAATGGAGAGACTAATTACTAATATGCTTTTAAACTTTAAAAATAACTGAAAATATAAACAAAAAAAATGTTTATAAGTAATATGCTTATTAGTCTTCTTTCATGACATTACAATGTACCTAGCTAGTGCATTTTCCAAGATATGTTGACATTTTTTTTTATATAGAAACAATAAAGAGGAGAAAGAGAAAATAAAATAATTTGTACAGTGTATTAATCAATAGTAAAAGTTTTAAAGAAATGGAACAAGATCGGTGTGTACATTATAGCTTTACCACTATAGAGGGTTGTTGTGATCGCGTCAAAGGCATGTTTCAAAGCACTTGATTTTTAGGTTAAAGTGTCATAAACTTTTCTTAGACATAAAATAATGTAAAAATACCATGACTATCAACTAACATTGACTGTTTAATAAATATGTTAACCAAAAAAATTGTAAAAATACATATGAAATTTTTAAAATGATGCAAAAATGCATATAAAATTTTTAATGGCCATGACATTTTTTTACATCAGTTTCTTGATCTATATGTTTGCTAAATGATTACTTTTAATTAACTTAACAATTATGACATTTTTGCATCATTTTGAAAACTTTATGTATCCTTTTGCGTTTAGAAAAAGTTTATGATATTAATTAAATGCATATAGCAAAATATTTTATGTGTAGATTTGCAGCTTAAGCCCTGATTTTTTTTATTTTGATATATTTTTAATTTTACAACTCTTATTTTTACTATCTTTTAGTGAGGAGTTAGTGTTATAACATATTAGGCTGTTTAAATTCCTTATAAATAATTATATTATTATTTGAAGTTATTTATCAAATAAATAATACTACCTCCGGTCTTCAATATAAAATATAGTTGACTCATTTGAAAAAAATTGAGGAAGTTGTTATAGTATGCCTTATATAATCTTTCTGAAATACTCATATGTATTATTATGTTATATATCAATTTATAAATGAGACAAATTAGTTTGAAAAAATGATTAAAAATAAGTATTTTAAAGCAATTTTTTTAATTCTCTTAAATTAGTTAACTAAATTTTATATTTAGGACTAATTCACTGGCCAGAGATAACTTTTTCGGCAAAACAGCATGGTACTTGACCTTTTTCACAATCATATGTTAACAAGTGTATTTTTCCGATGTCGATTGTTGAGCTATTAATTTTAGTTAACTTATTGTTCAACTGATCAAATAAGAAAATACTGTTAATTGATTTTTTATTTATAAATACTAAAAATTAAATTCCTATATATTGCCCTACATTTTTTGTTCCAAAATGATAATTAAAAAAACAAAAAGGCCTATGGTCCTCGCTGCTCACTTCTTCCAAGTGATTATGGTAGGGTCAAGTTTGCTGTGCCTCGCGCGTTGAGGTTGCTGGGAGAAGAACATGTAAATTATGTATTTCTGAGACTTAATAATTAAAATAATTTATATTTTTTTGCATATAAATAATTTATAATTTAGGTGAGTGTTTGTTAAAAGCTGTTCGAAATCAAAATAAGAGAAGTCATTTTGAAAACTAAACCGAGATGAAGCCAATCATAATTAAGGTAATAATTTAAGCCAGTCATTTTGGTATAATTGTAACTAAACCCAGATCAAACCAATCATAATTAAAATAATACTCTATAATTCAATTAAAATATATTATAATATTCACATATCATTTTGAAAAGAGTACTATTTAAATGAAAAAACATTAATCTACAAGTGATGAAATATTCATGGATAACCTAAGTGCAATTTAATGAAATAGAACCTACGTACAATAAAATAGTATTATTAAAGCATAAATCTAACATATTGGTTTTTTTTTTTCCTTCTAAACTTAAAACGACATCATTCCATGGTTAATAATGGGGGGAGATATAAAATTTAATTTAAACTGCTCAAAATTCTTGATCAGACTAGTCAAACACTAATTCGTCAATTTATAGATCTAACCAACCCACATGGTTGGGTTTTAATACACCATGAGAAGAACTTATAACTGGGGAGAGCCTATCACTTGTTCTCAGTGCTTCAGGAGAGGTTTCTTTTTCCGGACCATCCTTTGAAACAGAATGGACTGTACTAATGGCGGAGCCTACTTCTTGTCCCTTGAAATTAGGGATATTGTGATTTTCAAGAGGAAACACATACTGTGGAGGATTAGTGAATTGGATAGTACACAACAGTAACTAGTAGTATTAGGTAATATAAAACATTAATTTATTTTGACTTCAATTTTTATCCATTTTGCAGTGAAGGAAACATCTATGATAATTGTACATATTAATAAGTTATTATTAAGAAACAATATAAATGCATATGATTAATAATAATATTTTAAGAGAGACATCTATTTATTACAAACGATAAATTTAACTAATTTTTTAATATTTACATATGAATTATCTAGTTGTTATATTAAGGATTAGATACAATATTTTTTTTATTTTGTTCTTTTGACATTTTGCAATTATGCATAGTGTGTTTATTTATTTAAAAGGTGTCCTAGATTTACCTAAAAGAATAGTAATATAATATGCACCCCCGACATAATAAATGTACTACTAGTATAAAATAAAAATGCAGACAAAAACACACTAATCTTTTTGTGAACTACACCACTGCTTCAATTGATAGGGCAAAAAAAAAAAAGAAATTTTTTATCTTATTTATAGAATAGAAGGAGAAATTTTTTATATGAATATATAATTTTACCTTTTATATTTATTATTTTGTTGCATTTGTTCTCATGGGATATAATAAATAAAGATAAAATTAAAAATTTATTAAATATTAAATAAAATTTAAAATTTTTTTACCTATGAAAAATATATTGAAATCGAAGAAGTACTATTAAAAAGTGTGTCAAAGAACAAAAAGGTGGGGTGATGAGATATTTTGAAAACAAAAAATTAGCGAGTGATCAAAGTCAAAGTTGGCAGCGAAGAAAAGTTGAGAACCATGTAAATTTCATCTTAAAGAAATGAAAAATGGGCCAAGTTGCCCATGGCTGATGATGTCATATAACATAAATTTATTCATATTAAAATAACAGAAAACTCTGCAAACCACACCAAAAAAAAAATGCATTTGAAACTTATTCAATGAAAAATCAAAATGGATACAACCATAATCATTCTGGTGCTTATATCAGCTATAGTTATTATATAATCTATAATAATATCTTATTAGTAGTAATATCTTCATTCTTATTTAATTTAAGAAATTCATTGTTAAAAGAAAAATTAATTTTAAATAACTCAAAAAACGAAATATTGAATGTAACCTAATAATTCAACAGTAATTTTTCAAAGCGATTTTAATTTATAAATTTTTTATATAAAACTTAATCACTTAATTCTTATTATTTTGATTAGACTGTAGTTTAATTCTTAGGATTGAATTTCAATTGTATCAAAACTATAAAGACTAAATTCTGTCAATTTAAAATTTAGGGTTTGAGTTAATTGAGACAAAACTATATTAGATTAATGAAGTCAAAATGCTTTATGAGTATAAATTTTTCAAAGTTTTCTGGGACCACAATCTCGGTTCCTATTGCGTACGCAATCAAATGTTCAAACATTGAAAAGTCTTCGTCCACTCTCACACCCACATCCAATCAATATTCCTTTTCACCAGACAATATTATATTGTGCTCTGACTTTGTTCGCATTCGTAGTGCCAACTAGATTTTTGTAGATTCTATAATATGAAAAATTCTAAAACAATTGTATATAGATCCTAAATCAAAAACATTTATCCACTTTTGCTAGCCACTTTTAAGTCAGGTAAAGTATATCTTTTTTTTTTTTTGACCAGCACAGGTAAAGTATATCTTTAATCCCTTATATTTGCGTCAAGTTTTATTTTAGTCTTTTAAGCTTATAAAGTATGGTTTTAGTCCTTCAATATACTATCTCCGATCCTAATTATAAGAGCCATTTGACTAATTTGAGGAGATTATAGAAATAAATTGAGTTAGTTATTTGTCCTAAATAGGTGTTGTCTTTCATAAAATATCCTTACTAATCAAATGTATTAACTAAAACTATCATTGTTAGAAGGGCTATTTTGGAAAAAAATATATAAATATGAGAGACAAAGTGGATTAGGGTCTTATATTTAGAACCAAAATAAAAGTTAAACAAGGTCTTATATTAAGGACTGGAGATAGTAATTAACAAGAGATAGATAACTCATCCAACTTAAATATTGCCTTCGATTCTTAATATAAGAAATAGATAATTAATTTGAAGGGATTGAAAAAATTAATTAAATTAGTTATTTGTCATAAATGTATGTTGGTTTTTCTAAATTATCATCTTCAATCATAGGCATTGGATGATTGAAATTATCTCTAAATGAAAACTCCTTACAATCAGTTGGAATATTTGGAAAAAAAAATGAAAGATAAAGTAGATTAAAGTCTTATATTTAGAACCAAAACTAATCTCAACTAATTCTTATATTAAAGATCGGAGGTAGTAACAACTGTGCAATTAAAAGCTAACATAACATGTTTGTTTTTAATCTTTTTAATATAATGTTTTTCTATTTTAGGTCGTGTAAATTAAAAAAAAATGAAAACAAATCTATCCTTGCGGATGTATCATTATCATTTAATTACGCATTTATCACTTAACTTGAATGAGTCAACATGTTTTTATTGTATAAAACTAATTAAGATTACATTTTATAAATTTAAGAGATTAAAATGAAACTTGCTGCAAACATAAAGGATCAAATATGCACTTTAGTTACATAAAATTAGCATATCAATATTAAAAATTGACTTGTAAATAAAACTGAAAAAACTAATTATTTAAGATTTTTTTTTAATTCTCCCAAAATTCTTCTTTACAATTCAAATTGTAAAATTGATGGAATGGAATATTAACTGAAAAGGGCATAATGTATTATTAAGGCTAATTTAGCTTATAAGAATAAAATGTTAATAAAAAGTAAGGTTAAAATCCTATGAATATGCTGGTAAAAAAAAAGAGGGAAAATTTTACTGTAGGACCGCAAAAGACAATTAATATCAAAGAGCCCTCAAAACTTTCTGAAACCTCACTGCAGGACCAAGGGACCAATCTGATATTAATTTTTAGAGTGAGATTACAATAATACCCCTCCTTTTTTATTTTATTAAAAAATAAATATTTACCGGAGTTTTTTTATTTAAAACAAAGTGGCCAAGGGAGGGTTTGAACTCCGGACCCCTTAGCACACCAAAAGACTTGTAACCACCAAGCCAAGCAACCCATTCAATCATAAAATGCAAATAAAACTATATATAACAAAATAAATGCAACAGTCCAAATGTAAGTGAACAAGTGAAATTAGACGATTTACAAGTGGAATTCATAAATTTGCAACAAAAATTAGGCGATTTACAAATAACATAATAGAAGTCATAATCCAAAATGCAAGTATTTAAGTGCAAATGAGCAAGTAAAATTTGAAGATTTACAATAAAAGTTTATGGATTTACAACCCAAATTTGGCAAACACAAGAGAATTCACAACCCAAAACATAAGTGTTTGAGTGTGTTAGAAACAATCTCACCCAAGAGGGGGGTGAATTGGGTGAGTTACAAAAACTTAAAACTAAAAGCGTGCAAGTATTAAATAAAAACAGAGAGTCAGAGTAAGGAGAATTTTAACCGCAGAGAGGAGACACAAGATTTATACTGGTTCGGTCTAATCCACGTGACCTACTTCCAGTCCCCAGAACACCTCTGAGTATTTCACTATCTTCCAAGATCGACAGGGCTCTTGGTGCCTCGGTACAGTAATTGAATCGCTCAATCACTCCCCCTTACTCCCGTAAGGATACAACCCCTCTCAAGAGTCCACACTCTTGAGTGTCTCTCAAGTTTTTAAAGAAAGTAGTGAATGGCTCTCTTACAGAGTGAATTCAATGATAATCACTGATGCTCAATAGTATCGTAAAAACAGAGTATTGAATGCGTAACTAAATAATCGCAGGTGGTAGTTCGGGTATTCAATTCTCTTCATTAATGCCTCTTCGCGCCTTTTATAGTTGATCTCGTTAAATAGCCGTTAGACGGAAGGCTTCTAGCCGTTGTGACTTCGTTTGCGTGTTTCACTGGTTTTAACGGCTCCGCCATTAATGCGTCTGAGTTTCTGACACTGTAGGTCGTAGTCTACGTAATCCCGTTGAAGAGCCGTTGCACTCGTTTTTTCATTAATCTGCATATTTCAAACTTAGAACATATGAGAGTTTTGTGGTGAGTGCTTAAATCTTGAATACAGATAGAAAGCTAATCTATCATTCAAGAATTTGTGCCGAAATCATTTATCAGTAAGAAGAACAAAATGTCATTCTGGTTTAGTTTGATCGAAAAAGTGATCGATTACTTGATGATAGATCAAGTTATCGATAACCAGAATGAAGACTTTTCGAAGTAGATCACTAAAATTATCGATCAAGTGTTGGATCATTGACTTTAAGAATTATCATAGAAATAGGAAATCATTGCATGATCGAAAAAGTGATCGATCACATAATTGATCGAACAAATTATCGATAATTTAAATGTTATTGAAATGAAGCTTCAGTCATTGATGATCGAACATCTTATCGATAAATATATAATGCATAATGTTATCGATAAGCCATGGGTATATATATTCAATGAAGAACACAGGCTATCTGAAAAGATCGAACATTTAATCGAACAATGAATATTCGAACAAATGATCGAATAAATTATGAAGAGAAGATTATCCTGTAAGGCAAGGAAACTGGTTATCGATCACCTTTTGTGAAAAACATGATTTTCATGGAATTGGATGATCGATCATATTATCGAAAAACAGTGATCGATAACTTGATCGAACATTCGTTCACCATAACTTAATGCGAATATGTCAATTCTTAGACTCTTTATCGATCACGTTATGTGAAAACTTTTGTTGAGCAAATAAGTTAAAGTTATCGATAATGTTATCGATAATTTAGCTGTAGCAGAACTGAGTAAGAGTAGATAAGGACATTGATTATCGATCATGTGATCGATAATTTTGTGATCAATAAAGTTATCGATCTATCAGTGAATTTGATCACCTGCATTCAGAGAGTTAGAGCATAAAGTTCGAGCACGTAATCGATAAACAAATGATCGAAAATATGATCGATAAACTTGTAACAGAACTAATGTGCAGAACATGTAGAGAGTGTTACCTTTTATCGAAGTCGTTATTGATGACTGATTTATCGATAACTTGATCGATAAATACACTTCAGATTTGGGTCTCTTATCAGTAACTCGATTGTTTACCTGATATTATCGATCAGCTTATCGATAATTTCCCAAAGTCTTATGTGATATTTACGCTAGCGATTATCGATCATTTTATCGATAAATTATTCATCGAATAGTTCTTGGATCAAAAAGACTACTATAGACCCGATTTATACTTGATCATTTATCTGAAACCTTAGCGATAACTGATTGCTCGATCAGTTGATCGATCAAAATACTTAACCCTGATATTCTGACTTGTTATCATCAAAACTATAATCCTAACATTCTCCCCCTTTTTGATGATGACAAAACACAGGTTAAGAATCATTTATCAGAGAGAACATCAACCAGTTTCATATTCTCAAAAAGCATAAAAAGGCAGATAAATATCAAGAACATATTATCGATAAAAACACTATCCAGATACACAAAAGAAAATCACAAAAGAGATAATATATACACAAAAGAAAATCACAAAAGAGATAATATAACGTCATGACATGGAACCAAAAAGCCAAAAAGCAACTCATAAAGCCATATAATCTACGAAGTATCATCAGTTTTCTTCTCCCCCTTTTTGTCAGCATCAGAAGGGGTAGGAACCGAGGGAATGGTTAGGGAAATAGGGAGAGGAGGAAGGGGAAAAAGTGGAGAAATAGATGGAAAATGAAAGGAGGGAACAGGTGGGGTACAGTGATAAGAGCAAGAGTAGTAGGGACAGAAGTAGAAGTAGATGGAACAGAAGGAGAAGTGGTGGAAATAGGAGAAGTGGGTAAAGGAGAGGAAGGAGGTGCAGGCTCAGGGTGTGGTGGAGAGGGAGGATGGAAGAGGAGATCCTCATAGCTGAAGCTTGTGCTAGGTGGAGTGAAGTGCTGGCAGAGAGAGGTAACTAAGCCTTTAAGCTCTTGGAGTTCCTTGTCCACTGAATTAAACCTCTCGGTGACTTCTCTTTTCCAAAACCACCATAGCTTGTTGGTGAAGATCCAGAATCTTAGAGATGCCATCAAACTTCCGGTCAGAAACTTCCCCATAATCTCTGGCAGTGGAGTAGACTCTGGTCTCAAATGCCCGAAGCTCAGCCTGAAACATTTCCCTGAGGGATCTCTCCATAAAAGATGGACCAGGGGTATGAGATGGGGCAGCAGTGGATTCAGCTTCATCCTGGGTCCGAGATGTACTAGCAGCAGGTTGCTTTCCCTTATCCTTTGAGATACTTTCTGTGATGGTGTAAAGGGAACAGAAATCCTCATTTTGTGGAGTTGAGTGAGGCCAAAACTAGGAACCTTAGTCTTGATTTCCCCAGGCTCAAAAGGAGCAATGTTATGTGCCTGAAGGAAATAAGTGGCCAGCTGAGGATAGGGAATTGGGGTTGATCTGGACTTGTTAAGAACAAAGTCCTTCATCTCAGAGTAAATAAGATCCCCAATGTTAATCTTTTCCCCACTAATAATCCGGGCTAGTAGAAGATAATCATCCTGAGTGAGATGTGAGAAGCTACCGGATTTGTTTACCATACACCTAGAATAGATGTAATGGATGATCCTATAGAAGTCACACATCTGCTTAGGTGGGAAATTCAGCTCACCGGGATAATCACTGTTCTGCATTAAGATTCTATAGGCCTTTACTTCATTCATGTCACCACCTCGCACAAAATCTTGAGTCCCTAGCAGTTCATTTATTTTGGCACTGGTTATTTTAAAAGCTCTGCCTCTCAGTGTAACTTTCAGACAATTTTCTATGAGATTGTCTTTATCATCATATTTTTCTACTGATTCCATATTACAGTAGAATCTTTTAACCACTTCGGGACAGTATTCACCACCAATAATTAACCAATTCGAATAATGCTGCAGTGGGTCACTTAAATCAAGCTCAATCTGTTTACTTTTCCTCAGACCCTCTAAATCAACAGATACCACAGGACAGAATTTTCTATTGGCAAAATCGGCCTTATACTTTGCTATATTAACTTCATTATCGAGATTGCCAGATAATAACTCAGAAAATTCAGTGGGTATACCTACAGAAGGGATTTCCCGAGCGACTCCTTCACTTGCCCTCTGTTTCTTCTTTCTCGGTTGCTTGGGGACAGAGATATTCAAGGCTGATTCCACGGCTTTCTGAACTGAGACCCCATCATCTGACTCGGTCTCCGATTCCTCAGTCACAATCGGTAGCTTTGATTTGGACCGGGGAGACTTTCTGAGAGAGGCCGGTTGTTCTTCGGTCCGACTTTCCCGGATTTTCAGAGTAGCTCTCTTCTTCGTTGATTCCTCCCTCACCTTCGGTCTGTAGCGCTTTCGAGTACCCGAGGCAGTGGTGTCGCTCGATTGAGGCTGTTTCTCCGGTGCTTCTCCCTTTTCCACGTTCGGTTGCTTCACCCGAGCCATTTCGGAGGTGCTGAGCGAGTTTTTGACAGATTAATCGGTGAGTTTGAGGTGGGTGAAGGTTGGGAATGCAGCAGAGAAGGATTCGATCGGTGTAACGGTGGAAGAATTTAAGATAGTGGTGAAAATCGACCGTTGCGAAGAGCAGGGGACGGGAAATGTTCGAGTTAGGGTTCGAAAAACTGACGGATGGATTTCAGAACAGTACCGTTATAGTTCTTGAAATTATCGATTAAGTTATCGATCAACACTTGATCGATCACGTGTTCGATAATTATGAAGAACGCACTTGAACAAAGATCAGTTTTATCGATTACGTTATCGATCATGCATTTATCGAACATATTATCGATAAAATAAGTAAAAAGAAATGCGTACCTGATGTAATTTTTCGAATATTTGTTCGATAATTAAGATTATCGGTCAGCTTATCGATCAATGCTTACCAAATTTGACGGATGAGTGTCGGAACCTTGAGGCTCTTGATCGATGTTCTGATCGATATTTATTTTATCGATCACGTTATCGATAATTGTAGTGTTGGAGCAATTCCCTTTCTTTACAAAGTGAATTTATCGATCAGTTGTTCGATAAATTATCTCCCACTTGCCTTCATGATTATCGATCAATTGATCGATAATCTCATACTCTGTTTACCTCTGTTTTTCTTCATCGAAACAGAGCTTCCTGCAAAACAAATTTCTACATACTCCGATGCTTAAGTTAGTTATTTTATCATCAAAACAATAAATTTAAACATTTAATCTTGAGAGATAGTATGAAATTTCTTACAATTCATTGGGATTTACCATTCCCAATTCTCCTCTGAAGTAGCTGAACTTCTGTTGGTCTAGTGGTTTTGTGAAGATGTCGGCTATCTGATATTCAGTGGGGATGAATTCAACTTTTACATCTTTCTTTTGAACATGATCACGAATAAAGTGATGTCGGACATCAATGTGTTTGGTTCGAGCATGATGAACTGGATTCTTGGACAGACTTATCGTGCTCGTATTATCACATAAGATTGGAATCTCACGTAAGTTGATTCCTAGATCTTGTATTTGTTGTTTTAGCCATAAGATCTGAGCACAACAGCAGGCAGTGGCTACATATTCTGATTCAGTAGAGGAGATTGCCACGGTGTTTTGCTTTTTGCTTGACCATGAGACAAGACATCCTCCGAAGAATTGACATTGTCCACTGGTGCTTTTTCTGTCTGTTTTATATCCACCGTGATCGGCGTCTGAGTATCCCATTAAATATTCGGTTCCTCTTTTTGGATACCAGATTCCTAAATTTTGAGTTCCTACAAGATATCTGAGTATCCGTTTCACGGCTTCTTCATGCGACTCCTTTGGAGCTGACTGATATCTCGCACACATTCCAACACTGAACTGAATATCTGGTCTACTTGCAGTAAGGTATAGTAAGGAACCGATCATCCCTCTATATCTTGTTAGATTTATGTCTTTCCCGTCTTCGTCTATATCAAGCGAACAGGTTGAGCTCATTGGAGTCTTTACACTTTTAGCATTCTCCATTCCGAATTTCTTCAGCAACTCCTTTACATATTTCGTCTGGGAGATAAATATACCGTTCTTCTTTTGTTTGATTTGTAATCCCAGAAAGAAGTTTAATTCTCCCATCATAGACATCTCGAATTCTCCCTGCATAAGCTTAGCAAATTCTCTACAGAGATCTTCGTTAGTAGCACCGAAAATAATATCATCTACATATATTTGAACAATCAAAAGATCTTTCCTATTTCTTTTAATGAAAAGTGTGGCATCCACTTTACCTCTTTCGAATCCTTTTTCTATAAGGAAGTGGCTAAGTCGTTCATACCAGGCTCTGGGCGCTTGTTTCAAACCATACAAAGCCTTTTTAAGTTTGTAAACATGATTTGGAAAATTTGAATTTTCAAAACCGGGAGGTTGTTCGATAAACACCTCTTCGGATATATAACCGTTCAGAAATGCACTTTTAACATCCATTTGAAATAGTTTGAAATCTTTGATGCAAGCAAAAGCCAAAAGAACTCGTATGGCTTCCAATCTAGCTACAGGAGCATACGTTTCTTCATAATCGATTCCCTCTTCTTGATTATAGCCTTTTGCTACTAATCTGGCTTTGTTTCTGACAATCTGAGCTGATTCATCGAGCTTGTTTTTGAATACCCATTTGGTGCCAATGACCGGATGGTCTTCTGGTCTGGGTACCAGTTCCCAAACTTGATTTCTCTCAAATTGATTAAGTTCTTCCTGCATCGCAGCTATCCAGAATTCATCTGATAGTGCTTCGTCAATATTAGAGGGCTCAATGTGAGAAATGAAAGCAGAGAAAAGAACTTCATTGACAATTTGTCTCCGGGTTTTGACCCCTTCATTGACTTTACCGATGACTTGATCCAGAGGATGATCTCGGTTGTGTCTCCATGCCTTTGGCTGCTCTAGATTTTCTTGTAAAGAGGGATCGTTTAAAACATCCCTGTTTTCTGAAACGGTTTCTGAAAATAATTTGTTCGAGTTTTTGTTCAAATCTAGTTTTTGAAAATTTTGAACGATTTCAGCATCATCATCTACAGGTTTCGAAATAGTTTCAGTTTCTGCAAACACCACATGAATTGATTCTTCTATTGTAAAGGTTCGTTTATTGAAAATTCTATATGCTTTACTACGATTAGAGTAGCCAAGAAACAAACCCTCATCAGCTTTAGGATCGAATTTACCCAGGTTTTCTTTGTTGTTGTTGTGGATATAGCATCTGCTTCCAAAGATCCTTAGGTGTGACAAATTGGGTTTTCTTCCCTTGTACAATTCATATGGAGTCTTCCCGAGCAGTGTTCTGATGTAGGCTCTATTTGAAATATAGCAGGCTGTGCTCATTGCTTCTGCCCAGAAAACTTGTGAGACCCTTTTCTCGTTTAGCATTGCTCTAGCCATCTCCGTGAGTACTCTATTTTTTCGTTCAACTACTCCGTTTTGTTGAGGAGTCCTTGGTGCAGAAAAGTTGTGGTCAATTCCATGTTCCTCACAATATTCTGCAAATTCGTTGTTTTCAAATTCTCCTCCGTGATCTGACCTGATAGACACAATAGATATACCTTTCTCATTTTGGACCTTTTTGGCAAAAACAATGAAAGCATTAAAAGTTTCATCTTTAGAGGAAAGAAACAAAGTCCAGGTAAACCTTGAATAGTCATCAACTATTACAAGAGTATAAAGATTTCCCCCGAAACTTTTTACTCTAGATGGACCGACCAAGTCCATGTGAATCATTTGGAGAGGTCTTTCAGTTGAAACTATCTTCTTTGATTTAAATGAAGATTTTGTTTGTTTACCTTTTTGACAAGCATCACAAACATCATCGCGTTCATACTGGATTTTTGGTAAACCAACAACTAGATCCCTTTTTATTAATTTTGAAAGTTGATTCATGTTAACATGTGCAAGTCGTTTGTGCCAAATCCAACTTTCCTCCTTTTTACTAATAAAACAGTTTTCAGAGGTTTTAGAATCAAATTGAAGTGTATAACAGTTACCGTCCCTCGGAGCTCTCAGCTTCGTATTCAATTCTTCTTTCTTCAAAGGTAGATCATCTTTGCTTATGATTAAGCACTCTTCAGAATCAAAGATCACCCAGTTGTTTTTGTCCGCACTCTGACTGACGCTTAAGAGATTATGACACAGACCTTCCACGTAGTACACGTCTTCGACCTTCATGCCTATACTACTTCCGATTTCTCCGATTCCAGCAATTTTTCCCGATTGGTTTCCTCCGAAGCTTACTTTTCCTCCATCTTTTGGTTTGAGTGATGTAAACTTCTCAGTGTCACCTGTCATGTGTCTGGAACATCCGCTGTCTATATACCATTTATTTGTTCTGGATGCCTTGAGACATACCTCGTCTGTTTCTGAGTCCTCGTTTTCTTGGGCCACTAGACAGATATTAGCTGTCTCTTCATCGTCACTTTCTTCTTCTTCATCGGAGGAGCTGTCTCCCCAGATTGATGTGACGAAGGCTTTCTTCTTTCTGAATCTTTCTTTCTTCTTTTCTTTATCCTTTGCTCTGGAGAGTTGGGGACATTCCGCCTTGATATGTCCTGGCTTCTTACATTCGAAGCAAATGATTGGATCCTTTGATTCGTTCGGATATGAGGAAATTTTGCGTTTCGGCTGAAACTTCTTTCCGGTTCTGTTTTTGTAGAATTTCTTGAACCTCTTGACTATAAGGCCCATTTCATCATCATCAAGATCATCTTCATTTTCATCCTCGCTCACTTGAGTTTTAAGAGCGATGCCTTTCCGGTTTTTCTCGTTCATCTCCTTTTTGTATTTTTGCTTGCTCTCATACTCAGCAAGACTC
This sequence comes from Neltuma alba, assembly GCF_004799145.2. Lineage (NCBI taxonomy): Eukaryota > Viridiplantae > Streptophyta > Magnoliopsida > Fabales > Fabaceae > Neltuma > Neltuma alba. The sequence continues at coordinate 286,825 of NW_021635379.1, forward strand.
CCGAATAGTGCTGCAACCGAACCAATGGATTCTCCTTTGGTTTCTTCAATAGCTGTTACTTTCGGTTCCCATTCTTTTGTGAGACCGCTCAGAATTTTCCTCACTTGATCTTCTTGACTATATTTCTTCCCAAGTGCAGTGAGGTGATTTATGAGATGTGAGAATCTGACTTCCATATCTCGGATACTCTCTCCTTCCTTCATTCTGAATAACTCGAATTCGGTAGTGAGAGTGTTGATTCGACTCTGTTTTACACCGGTGGTTCCTTCATGAGCTATCTCCAGAGCCTCCCACATTTCCTTCGCGGTTTCCAGACTTGAGACTCTGAAGTATTCCCTCTGACTAAGCGCACACGTGAGTATGTTGATCGCTTTGTCGTTTAGAGTTACCAGCTTCTTATCTTCCTCGTTGAACTCCGTGGAACTCTTGGGTACTTGCTGGCCATCTATTGTGTTCATCGGGACATAGTTGCCGTGTTCTATTACGTCCCACAATCCATACTCTGTGGCCTTAATGAAGATTTTCATCCTCATTTTCCAGAACGTATAATTTTCTCCACTGAAGCCTGGCGGTTTAGATGTTGAGCATCCTTCCGGTAACACGCTATCTCCAAATCCTGCCATTTGATCTCTCTTCGGACTGTTAAATCCTTAGTGAAGAGACCTGCTCTGATACCAAATGTTAGAAACAATCTCACCCAAGAGGGGGGTGAATTGGGTGAGTTACAAAAACTTAAAACTAAAAGCGTGCAAGTATTAAATAAAAACAGAGAGTCAGAGTAAGGAGAATTTTAACCGCAGAGAGGAGACACAAGATTTATACTGGTTCGGTCTAATCCACGTGACCTACTTCCAGTCCCCAGAACACCTCTGAGTATTTCACTATCTTCCAAGATCGACAGGGCTCTTGGTGCCTCGGTACAGTAATTGAATCGCTCAATCACTCCCCCTTACTCCCGTAAGGATACAACCCCTCTCAAGAGTCCACACTCTTGAGTGTCTCTCAAGTTTTTAAAGAAAGTAGTGAATGGCTCTCTTACAGAGTGAATTCAATGATAATCACTGATGCTCAATAGTATCGTAAAAACAGAGTATTGAATGCGTAACTAAATAATCGCAGGTGGTAGTTCGGGTATTCAATTTCTTCATTAATGCCTCTTCGCGCCTTTTATAGTTGATCTTGTTAAATAGCCGTTAGACGGAAGGCTTCTAGCCGTTGTGGCTTCGTTTGCGTGTTTCACTGGTTTTAACGGCTCCGCCATTAATGCGTCTGAGTTTCTGACACTGTAGGTCGTAGTCTACGTAATCCCGTTGAAGAGCCGTTGCACTCGTTTTTTTTTCTTCATTAATCTGCATATTTCAAACTTAGAACATATGAGAGTTTTGTGGTGAGTGCTTAAATCTTGAATACAGATAGAAAGCTAATCTATCATTCAAGGATTTGTGCCAAAATCATTTATCAGTAAGAAGAACAAAATGTCATTCTGGTTTAGTTTGATCGAAAAAGTGATCGATTACTTGATGATAGATCAAATTATCGATAACCAGAATGAAGACTTTTCGAAGTAGATCACTAAAATTATCGATCAAGTGTTGGATCATTGACTTTAAGAATTATCATAGAAATAGGAAATCATTGCATGATCGAAAAAGTGATCGATCACATAATTGATCGAACAGATTATCGATAATTTAAATGTTATTGAAATAAAGCTTCAGTCATTGATGATCGAACATCTTATCGATAAATATATAATGCATAATGTTATCGATAAGCCATGGGTATATATATTCAATGAAGAACACAGGCTATCTGAAAAGATCGAACATTTAATCGAACAATGAATATTCGAACAAATGATCGAATAAATTATGAAGAGAAGATTATTCCTGTAAGGCAAGGAAACTGGTTATCGATCACCTTTTGTGAAAAACATGATTTTCATGGAATTGGATGATCGATCATATTATCGAAAAAACAGTGATCTATAACTTGATCGAACATTCGTTCACCATAACTTAATGCGAATATGTCAATTCTTAGACTCTTTATCGATCACGTTATGTGAAAACTTTTGTTGAGCAAATAAGTTAAAGTTATCGATAATGTTATCGATAATTTAGCTGTAGCAGAACTGAGTAAGAGTAGACAAGGACATTGATTATCGATCATGTGATCGATAATTTTGTGATCAATAAAGTTATCGATCTATCAGTGAATTTGATCACCTGCATTCAGAGAGTTAGAGCATAAAGTTCGAGCACGTAATCGATAAACAAATGATCGAAAATATGATCGATAAACTTGTAACATAACTAATGTGCAGAACATGTAGAGAGTGTTACCTTTTATCGAAGTCGTTATTGATGACTGATTTATCGATAACTTGATCGATAAATACACTTCAGATTTGGGTCTCTTATCAGTAACTCGATTGTTTACCTGATATTATCGATCAGCTTATCGATAATTTCCCAAAGTCTTATGTGATATTTACGCTAGCGATTATCGATCATTTTATCGATAAATTATTCATCGAATAGTTCTTGGATCAAAAAGACTACTATAGACCCGATTTATACTTGATCATTTATCTGAAACCTTAGCGATAACTGATTGTTCGATTAGTTGATCGATCAAAATACTTAACCCTGATATTCTGACTTGTTATCATCAAAACTATAATCCTAACAGAGTGTAAGTGAACAAGTGAAATTAGACGATTTACAAGTGTAATTCAGCAATTTACAACAAAAATTAGACAATTTACAAATAACATAATAGAAGTCATAACCCCAAATGCAAGTGTTTAAGTGCAAATGAGCAAGTGAAATTTGAAGATTTACAATAAAAGTTTATGGATTTACAACCCAAATTTGGTAAACACAAGAGAATTCATAACCCAAAATTTAAGTGTTTGAGTGTAAGTGAACAAGTGAAATTAAATGATTTACAAGTGGAATTCAGCAATTTACAACAAAAATCAGGCAATTTACAAATAACATAATAGAAGTCATAACCCCAAATGCAAGTGTTCAAGTTCAAATGAGCAAGTGAAATTGTCGAATTTCACTTGCAAATCTATAAAATTTTGTTGTAAATCTTCAAATTTTATTTGCTCATTTACACTTAAACACTTGTATTTGAGATTGTGAGTTCCATTATGTTATTTGTAAATTGCCTGATTTTTGTTGTAAATTGCTGAATTCCACTTGTAAATCCTCTAATTTCACTTGTTTACTTACACTCAAACACTTACATTTTGGGTTGTGAATTCTCTTGTGTTTACCAAATTTGGGTTGTAAATCCATAAACTTTTATTGTAAATCTTCAAATTTCACTTGCTCTCTTGTGTTTACCAAATTTGAGTTGTAAATCCATAAACTTTTATTGTAAATCTTCAAATTTCACTTGCTCGTTTGCACTTAAACAATTGCATTTGAGGTTATGACTTCTATTATGTTATTTGTAAATTGTCTAATTTTTGTTGTAAATTGCTGAATTATACTTGTAAATCGTCTAATTTCACTTGTTCATTTACACTCAAACACTTATATTTTGGGTTGTGAATTCTCTTGTGTTTGCCAAATTTGGGTTGTAAATCCATAAACTTTTATTGTAAATCTTCAAATTTTACTTGCTCATTTGCACTTAAATACTTGCATTTTGGGTTATGACTTCTATTATGTTATTTGTAAATTGCCTAATTTTTGTTGCAAATTTCTGAATTCCACTTGTAAATCGTCTAATTTCACTTGTTCACTTACATTTGGACTGTTGCATTTATTTTGTTATATATAGTTTTATTTGCATTTTATGATTGAATGGGTTGCTTGGTTTGGTGGTTACAAGTTTTTTGGTGTGCCAAGAGGTCCTGGGTTCAAACCCTCCCTTGGCCACTTTATTTTAAACAAAAAAAACTCCGGCCACCGGAGGTCCTGTCGGAGTTACTGTTCCGGCCACCGGTGACCGGACCCCGACGGCGGCCACCTGAGCGCCGGTGGCCGGAACAGTAACTCCGGTAAATATTTATTTTTTAATAAAATAAAAAGGGAGGGGTATTATTGTAATCTCACTCTAAAATGAGGGGCAGTGGCGTCATTTCGTTTGTGGAATTAATATCAGATTGGTCCCTTGATCCTGCAGTGAGGTTTCAGAAAGTTTTGGAGCCTCTTTGATATTAATTGTCTTCTGCGGTCCTACAGTGAAATTTTCCCAAAAAAAAATCCTATGAATATGTTAATTTAAAAACCCTAGGCACAATATCAAAATTCAAACAAAAAACTCGAAAGAAAAGGGAAAATTTTCGAATCTAACGTCTTAGATTCCATTTTGGGATCTGGGAAAATAGCTCCTAATTAAGTGATTTCACACGGAGCCAACCAAAGTTGTCGTCCTTTATATAATAATAATGCCTCTCACATCATCTTCCCTATATATTCTAAACAGCCGCCTTCGTCGCTGCTACTCTCCAAGTTGCTTCCCTTTCTCTCTCTGTCATTATTTTCTTGTGCCATAGCTCTGACGTAGATTCACTCACCATCATGACTTTGCCAGAATGCCCGGCGGCACAACTGGCCCAATTATTTGGCTCTAACGCAACCAATGCCGCCGCCGCCGCTGACTTCATCTGTGACCGATTCACCGCCGTCACCAACAAGCTCTCCGACACCACCTTCGCCGTTGATAGCACTTTCCTCCTCAACTCTGCTTACCTCGTTTTCGCCATGCAACTTGGCTTTGCCATGCTCTGTGCCGGCTCTGTACGGGCCAAGAACAGCATGAACATAATGCTTACCAACGTCCTCGACGCCGCCACCGGTGGTCTCTTTTACTACCTCTTTGGTTTTGCTTTTGCCTTTGGAGCTCCCTCCAATGGTTTCATCGGCCGCCACTTCTTTGGTCTTAAAGACATTCCAGACACGAACTTTGACTACAGCTACTTCCTTTATCAGTGGGCTTTCGCCATCGCCGCCGCCGGAATCACCAGCGGCTCCATCGCCGAGAGAACCCAGTTCGTGGCGTATCTCATCTACTCATCATTCTTAACCGGCTTTGTTTATCCTGTCGTGTCTCACTGGTTCTGGTCGGCTGATGGTTGGGCCAGTCCGAGCAACCTGGACAACTTACTTTTTGGAACCGGAGTGATAGATTTTGCCGGCTCCGGAGTGGTTCACCTCGTCGGCGGTATGGCTGGCCTGTGGGGTGCTCTCATCGAAGGTCCCAGAATTGGTAGATTTGATCATACAGGTCGACCCTTAGCCCTTCGTGGACACAGTGCCACTCTCGTCGTTCTCGGAACTTTCTTACTCTGGTTCGGATGGTACGGATTCAATCCAGGTTCATTCACAAAGATTCTCAGTGCTTACGAATCCGGAAATTACTACGGCCAGTGGAGTGCAGTGGGCCGAACCGCCGTGACAACCACACTAGCTGGTTGCTCCGCAGCGTTAACCACACTATTTGGCAAGCGAATCCTCTCCGGCCACTGGAACGTGACCGACGTCTGCAATGGTTTACTCGGTGGGTTTGCGGCCATCACCGCGGGGTGCTCTGTCGTGGAGCCATGGGCTGCAATTATTTGCGGGGTCGTGGCGGCGGTGGTTTTGATCAGTTGCAACAAGCTGGCAGAGAAGGTGAAGTTCGACGACCCACTGGAGGCGGCACAACTTCACGGCGGCTGCGGCGCGTGGGGGATAATCTTCACGGCGTTGTTCGCCAAAGGGGAGTATGTGGATCAGGTGTACCCGGGAAAAGCGAGCCGGCCACACGGGTTGTTCATGGGTGGCGGAGGAAGGCTACTGGGTGCTCACGTGATCCAAATTCTAGTGATAGTCGGGTGGGTTAGCGCCACCATGGGTACGCTGTTCTTCATTCTGCATAAGCTCAAACTATTACGGATCTCGGCCGAGGACGAGTTGGCGGGTATGGATCTGACCCGACACGGAGGATTTGCTTACGCCTACGAAGATGAATCACATAAACACGGGATTCAGTTGAAAAAGATCGAACCGAATGCTACCAGTCCGTCTCCCCCAACAGAACTGTAATTGGAACTTTTTTTAATGTTTTATTTTCTTTTTTTTTTTTTCAAATTATTACTTCATCTTGAACTAGAGTTGTCGTTTTGTTACGACTTTATAAATAGCAAGTACTTTGTTGTGCACAAGGCATAATATAATTAGAGATTTTATGTTAATCTTGATTGATTGATGGTGTTTGTTGTGTTAATTTTCAAAATGCAAAACATATTTGAATAGATTTACGGTGATGATGCTGTATATTTGAAAAATGATTCGATTTGATTTGATATGGTTGCTTTGACTATTCAAATGGCTTTGGAATGTTCAAAGTTCAGATAGGAGCCGTAGAATTTTCTCTACGAGAGGGTGTGATTCCGTGTGTCTGTGTTTATATATACACCATGGTATGGAAAATCAAATCGGACTGGCTGGTTTAGATAAGAAACGACAAACCGGTCAATTGTCTAGTTCGGTTGGTTAACAAAATCAGGATCACAATGAACTAGCATAATTCAGTCTAACTCGGAGTAAACCGGGATTAACCCGGATAACCTACCAGTTTTGGTGGGTTAGTCGGGTTTTTTTCCAAAGCTTCCCCTGCTCAGAAAATTTTTAGAAAAAAAAGACAGACTAGATCATCACCGGATTCTACTATGAAAATTAAACTCCGTTGCTGTTTTGACCGTTTCCTCATCGTCGTTCTTCTCAATGGCAAGATCTCCTTACAACTCATTAGACGATTGCCATCATGCTTTACAAAGAACTTACTAGATCTGTGTGGAAAAGCCATGGAGCCATGGATGCCAGTGAAACTTACCAAATCTATGTGGAAAAGCTATAGAGCCATGGATGTCGGTGAAGAAAGAGAGAACAAAATGTAAAAGAAAACTGCCTTCCAAACATGCGCTCTGAATGGTGAAGCATGGGAAGCGTAAATGAAAAGACCATACTCAGGTTGTTTGGCCAAGCGTTTGGAGGGCAAAAGCAGCTTTTTTTTAAGCATAAGCCCAATTGAAGAATTTGTACTGTTTGGCTTGGCGATTGAGCAATCTGGTTTTTGTATGAAAAGTTACAATAAATTATAAGTTAAAATTAACAGCTTATGACTTATAGCTTATGGCTTATAACTTTTTACATATGGAGAGAGAAAAAATTAAGAAATTCATTACTTCATTTGGTTCTTATTATAAGTCTCAAATAACCAATTTGTAGATAACAAAAAATCAGTTAAAATTAGTTGAAAGTAATAAATAAGTTAGAAATATACTTTTGTTTGTAAATATGCTTCTAGAAATATATTTTTATTTTCAAATATGTCCTTATAATAAATAATAAAAAATAAAAGAAAATATATGAGATCAACATGAGCTTATAAATAATTTGGTAAGCAGAGGAGAGAGACAAGTGATTACGTGAAAGAGAGAGAATAACAAAGAGAAAAGTCAAAAACCAAGAAGAATGCATCGGTGTTAGGTAGGAGAAGAAATTAAAAAAAATAATGGAAAAGAAAGTTTTTGTACATATAAATGTTTTGTAATTTATATATTTATTTAAAGACTGAATGCTATGTTTTCAAAATTAAAATATAAATATTTTTATGTGTTTTAATTAAATTATAATATATTAATTATTACCAGTCTGACTCACTAACTCTTGAACTACTGTCTCGATCGGTTTAATGACCGGCCCGATTTTTAGTACCTTGATATACACACACATATAATGAAAGCAAAATAGCAATATACTAGTTGCCTATTGGTTGGGGTTTCTGTAGCATAAAAGTAGCTTATGGTTCTGTCAAGCATGTTTACAAATTTGAGACCTATTTGGTTGAGCCTTGGCTCATCCAACTTATGAGGCAAAAATGAAATTAGAAGTACGATTAGTTAAAGATGTACTTGGATTAATAGTGATAAAACTGAGTTTTATTTCATCTTATCTTTATAAACTTGAGTTAGAGTAAAAATTAGTTAGTGTAATGTGATTTATGATTGGATTGACATTCATAAAACGTTAGCTTAAAAATTTAAAACTTATTTAGATGATTAATAGAAAAATAAATTCAGTTGAAAAATAACTGAAAAAGATATGAACTTTATTAAATAGTAGCATCTTGCTTTAGGGGTTTGACAAGAACGGGACACGGTTATGTTAGATTTAAGGTTGATGATAACAAAGTGAGTAATTAAGTTTCTCTGCATAATTAGTACATTAATTGGTCAAGTGTTCGATCAGTGGTTAATCGAATATATGTTAGATCATTGATTGCATATTATAAGGTTATATACAGTTAGGCTTTATCGATCACTTGTTAGATAATTCACTATACTAGATAACTTGCTAGATAAATAGGTTTATCGACCACCTATTTGATCATCTGTTAAATTGTTTCAATATAAGGACTTTTAGGAAATTATCGATCATCTAATGGATAAGTTAATGATCGATAAGCTGTCAGATAAAAAGAGGTTAACTTTCTCACGTTTTACAAAAGATTAATCGATCACCTTATCGATTAAATGTTAATCGATCATGACTCAGATAATTGGTAAATCCCTTTGAGTCACTTACTGTTTGGAATTATTTATGGTTATTCAATCACTTCATCGATCAACCTCTTATCGATAACATGTTTGAACATGGTTTTATAAAACCTCCTTTGTTGTTCGATCAACTATTCGATCAAGTCTCTCTCTGGAAATCAAGTTTTCACCAATGATGATCGATCACTTAATCAATAATTTAATTATCGATCATTTATTCAATCAACACTATATTTTTCTGTAATATTAGCCTAAGTCCTTTGGAACTGTTTTTGCGATAACCTGATCAATCAAGAGCTTGTCAAGTATGTTTTAGATTATTATGTTTAAAAAAATGCTTTTCCACGATAACTCATTTTATCGATAACCTATTTGATAAACTGATGTTCAATCATTTGTTCGATAAAGCTCAGCATATTTATTTAAACTACTCTTCATGATACTTTTCAAAATATGCTTTCATACTATCTTTAAGCTTTTCTCAGCCTTTTTTATTTATATTATATTCTTATATAAACAGAGAAAGCATATGTCTCAAGATTACAAGCTTTTTAAGTGATTATTATATGTATATCCTTGTTGACTCTATTTCACCATTTATCGATCACATATTCCATAAACGATTGATCCATAATGTCTTCGATAAATGTTCTCGTTGTTTAAATCTGATTCCCTTTGTGTTAATCGATAATGTTATCGATCAAGACTTCAATTAAGTTGATTCATTTTACTTCCTGAATATCTGATGATTGATTCTATGTTTTTCATTTCTTGTATTAAAACCAAGAATCATTATTTCTTATGATATTCATTCATATTTACTTGAGAAGAAGACTTACACTTTTACCAAGACACTTCTGCAAATTACGAAGCACAACGGATATATTATAGGCTTAACCTACTGTGTCAGAAGCATTTATTACGAACAACTATTGTAACTACTGAACACACGTAATCGATACTCCAATGGCTACAAACTCTTGTGTCTAACAAAAAACTGAAAGTCTCCAACTATAAATGACGCAAAAAACATTGAATAAAGTATTGAATTCACTGAGCTACCATCTGTATAAATTAACTCTCACATTCAATACTCTGTTTTTCATTTTTGAGCATCAGTGTTCATCATATATACTCTGTGAGAGAGTTTGTAATTTCCTTTATTCAATTCTGTGAGTGACTCAACAGTGTGGACTCTTGAGGGGATTGTAACTTTACAGGTAGTAAGGGAGAGTGATTGAGAGTGACTCAATTGCTGTACTGAGGCACCAAGAGCCTGTTGAATCTTGGGGATGTAGTGAAAATGTCAGAGGTGCTCTAAGGACTGGATGCAGGTCAAGTGATTGAGATCAAACCAGTATAAACTCTTGTGTTATTCTTTCTCTGTCCATGCTCGGTGAAATGCTTCTTAACTTACCTCCATTGCTTTATTTGGTCATTTATTTTATTAAGTTAAATTTTTATATATCATTTAATTTACTCCCACTTGGATAAAACTGCCACTAACAGGTTGGCTTTAAGATAGAGTTGTTTTGTTTCAGTAATGCCTATGGGTCTGACACATAATATGGACATAAATAATTTTTAATTTTTAAAAATTATGTTTCATTTTATATTTACAAAAAAAATTATAATATTTCTACTTTTTTAAAATATGTGTCATTCATTAAATTTCACTTCTTCTTATTAAAATAATTTAAATTTATTATATTATGTAAATCCATTTTTTTATCATTTTTTATTATTTAATAAAAATCATACCTATTTTGGTAATTTTATAAACTAAACTTACTTATTCAATCATAATTCGAATATTTTTTTTAATTTACAAACTAACTTTTATAAAATCTAATTCAAATATAAATCACATTATCCAATCTAATATTTTAAAAATATTCCATGAACCCTAAGAAAAAGTTTGGTAAACCCCAAGCACCTTTTTTTTTTTTTTGAGGAAAAGGCAAAATGATATTAAAATAAGAAAGCATACAAAGTTAAAGAGTTATAATAGTAGAAGGACAGAAACAGGAATTAAATGCAGAAGAGGGAAAAAAAAAAAAAACCAACTCATTAGAATAGGTTTCTAGCAACTTACTACCGCGAGAGTGTAGCGATGTGATTGTTTGTTTCTGTTTTTCGTTCCTCATAAAATTTTTAGAATAGGTATTGACATGATCTTTTATAGTTACTTAATATCTTTTTATATTGATAAACTAATTTAATAAAAAATCAAATAGAAGTTTAAAGGATTAATGCATTTAGTCTCTGATTAGCCTCATTTTAATTTTGGTTCTTGAAATTTGAAATAAGTGATTTTAATCTTCGAAATTTAACTTCATTTTAATTTTGTTCTTTGAAATTTAAAACCAATGATTTTAGTCTCTGAATTTTGATTTCATTTTAATTTTGATCCTTAAAAAACACTGTTCCAGATAAGGCTGTCCATAATGTGTTTGTTTGGTATGGCGATCTGAGTATGAGAAAGTGGCTTTTGGGCTTATAAGCACGTTTGGAGGAGATGAGCATTATTTGTATTAGCTTTTCACTTATCTCACTTAAGGTGAAAAGTTGCTTATAATTGTGCGATTCTGTGAAGCTATTTTTTTACTTTTTTCATCGTGCTTTTGTGCTAGATTCTCCATCTTCTTCCTTATTTTGTCGTGAAAAGCTTTTCCCAACTCGTCAGTCTCCTCTTTTATATACATATATATGCTCGTTTTGACATAGTTTTTTTCTTAAATATAATATTTCTAATTTTTAAAATTATTTTTTATTTTACATTTACATAAATTATACGCAAGTATATCATTTAATTAATTATGTAATATTATTTGGTTAAAAAATTTCCACAGATTTCTAATATAAATATATTTTATTCATTAAATTTGACTTTTCCCTATTAAAATAGTTAAAAATTATTATATTATGTAAATTGATTTTTTATTTTTATTATTTAATAAAAGTCATACTCATTTTGATAATTTTACAAAGCGAACTTGCTTATTTAATCATAATACAAATAACTTCTACTTTTTCAAACTAACTTATTTATAAAAGTCAATCCAAATATAAATTATATTAACTAATCTAACTTTTTTAAAAGTCAAATTGATAATAAATTACTTTTTGTACCACTAATCTAAACAAGCCCATTGTCTTGTCCTGGTAAGATGGAAGCTAGGACGAGACGGGATGCAAGATGGCATGGTCCTGTCCCGTCCCATCTCGAGATATGTATGCATATATTTTTTCAAAATTTTTGTTAGATATTATTTTTATTTATCTATTCTAACAATACAAAAAATATAAACATTAAGGTTTAAAGAAGTGAATAGAAGTCACATATTTGAATAAGTTTTTGTACTTTGATGTTTATAAAAGCAGATTTTTTTTAAAAAAATTAAATTAAACAAGCTTCAATCAATATAATATGATAATGCATTTTTGTCAACCTAAGATATATTTAATTGGATAATTGCCTCCACATGTAACATTTACCTTTGAAAAATTTTGGAACATGAAGAAGGAGGAGGAGCAGGCCTCTACGTATTACAGGGACGGAGTCATTTTTAAAACTTGCAATAATTCCTCAACTTTTTATTTCTCATATGGGCCTTAGGATGTCATTTCCTATTTTTAGGGAATTTTCTAGAATTTTTAGGCATACTTTCTATTGTTACCCTTTCCAGTCCAAAGCTTTTTAAAATTATGATTAGGTTCTTGCTGGTTTAGTCTCAAGAATAATCCTTTTGAGGTTTCTAGCATGACTTTTGGCCCATATTTATCCTCATTCATCATACTAAGACCTCGAGACTTCATTGAAGTTTCCAACTTCTTTGTCCCTTGGGTTTAGAAAACTTTCTCTTTATAACTTGGTCCTTAAAAATTCTTCTTGTCCTTTCTGGAAACTTTTAGGACCCCTGTCATTTAGGGTCTAATAGCTTGCCTATTTCAAGCTATTTCTTATAGTTTTATACCAAAAATTTGGGATGTTACAGATGTCATCAACATTTTTCTTCCGTCTTGTTTGGCCAAGTTAGTATGAAGGGGTTGGAAATGAACTTTGCTTGGTCTAATGATTCCAACAAATTTAGAAGATGAAATTGTGCAGGTTAGGCTTGTAAAAAGAATTTTCAAGTAAGAAAATAAGTAAGGTTGGAGATTAAATAGAATTAGAATTAAGGAAAGTTATTTAATTTATAAAATATAAATTGGATTAAGTGTTAACCTACCCTTACAAATATGATAGGTTTTAATATTTGCTCAAGCTCACCAATAAAATAGACGAAAAGGAGGTCAGTAAAATCTGAATTGGAAGAAAGTACTCCATCGAGTAGCTCTTTCCTATCTTGTGATTGTATATTGATTAGCTATATGTCTGTTTGTGCCATAATGCTATAGTTGGACATGAGAACGGGTTCCCATTCGGTGCTCATAAGGTGGTGCTCATCACCTCATGAGCAATCTCGACCATTCAGATCCAATATGAACGGTCCAGATTTAATATTATTAAATAATTATTTTAAAATAGAAAAATTATATTTTTAAAGAATGATAGTTAAGAGATTATCTTTATTTTTTATTCTATACCTATTAAAATAATTATTTTTAAAAAATAAAAATAAAAAAAAATAAAAATAAAAATAAATTTGGACTGTCCAGATCTGATGAGCATTGAGTGCTTATCAAAACTGATGAGCACCCAATATAAATCCCATGAGAATATGTAACATTTTTCTTGCATGGATTATTTAGCTTTGACCATGTGTAGCCGATAGACATAGGGCAATCTCTACCATTTTTCTGCGCAGTAGTTATTTCAACTTCTTTATTTGGTTTTGGTGCATAGTTCGCTTTATAAGTAACACAGCTATCAAGGTGTTGTCTCCCCATGACTTTGCATGTTTAGCCGTAATCTTGCCTGATTATGTGATGAAATTTGCTACTACAGGATTCTTCAAAATCTTAACCCTTTTCTTTGATATTGTACGGTTAAAATCGATAGCTCTAAAGGTAATAGCATTGTGATTGAAGGTGAAGAAAAATATTAACTTTTTTCTTAGTCCTTCCAGTATTTTCCTGAGCAACAACCCATTTGAAATCTGAAATTTCATAATCAATTTACTATCATTCTTGTACTTTCTAATCCCATATAATCCTTTAAAGCGAATCTGGACAGAATTTCAGATTGAAGGACAATAGCTAACCCATTTCAAATTTAGCATCGTAATGATAAACTCATTAACAGTCTCGGCTAGCAGAGGGAAAAAAATGATCTAACACCATTTCTTAAATTATCACTTATCCACATAAAACTAAGTAAATCCTCTATTATCAATTAGCAATTAAATTTTGAAGAAAATGAAACTCCTCATCTCAATATAACTGACGCCATTCAGACAATGTACACACACACATATATATATATATATATGTAGAGCGATTTCCATTTAATTCCCAACATTACACACTAACGGCACACACACACACACACCCACATGTAACTTCCTTCTTGCCTTTTAAATTTCAGCAACTTGATTCTTAAAACTTCTTTCCCATCGAACCTGATGGATACCCCATAAACCAGAAAGCACATGCTCTGTTTCGGCAGCCATGCAGACGGGTGAAGCAATCACATGCAACCCCATAACTTACTAAATCAACCCTCTTTATCCAATTTACTACCTTTATTCCAGCGAGATACTAACTTTCATCCATAACCCAGAAATTTAAACTATCATAATCTCTTCCAAAATGCATTGAATGGAAGAAGAAAGATAGGAGGATGATTAGAAGGCTTAACTTGATCCAAATCCAAGCTTGTATGTAAGTGATCGGCTCCCCCTCAACCTCTTCTTCGTCGTTCTTCTTCCTCTGCTCTCGCGGTCTCTCTCTCTCTCTAGTACCCCTGGTCCTAATCGAAATGAAGCAGAGAATGGAGGTTCAGATGAATTAAATGGGTGGAGGGACAGAAAAGACCATTTTGCCCCTCTAACCTTTCTTATTTCCAATTTCCTCCTTTTACTAAATTTCTGAAATCATAGAATAAATCCAGAAATTTTTCCACAATATTTTGTTTTTATTTTTGTTCTCCATTATCTTCTTTGACCCATAAAATAATTTCTCTAAAAATTTTGGATCAAAAAATCAACTCCTAACTATTTTTCTTGAATTTTTGAAGAAAATAGCCCTTGATTTCCTAAATTGATCCTTTATTCATGTTGAGGATTTTATGCCTCAATTAGCTTCTTTACCTCATAAAATAATTATCCTAAAATTTTTAGCTTAAATATAAATCTCTAACTATTTTTCTTGAAGTTTCAAGGAAAGAGGTTCTTTTAACTCCCCAAAATTAACTTTAAAATTATTTAAGTCATTTTTGGAAAAATAACTTTTTTTATAAAATTTTCAAGTCCTTGAAATTAATGTTCCATATTTTTTTCTATTTCATGTAGGCTTTAAATAATTTTTAATAAATTTTTTGTGCTTTTTTTGAATAAAAAAATTCGAGATATTACATCTACCTTTTTGCAAACAAATAAATTTTGAAACATAGAATAGCTTTTTTTTAAATGATAAATAAAAAGATTGTTTTCAAAAGAGTTTAATGCTTTGTGAGGTTTTTAGAATCTTCAGAGGCAAAACAGATTATTCTTCCGTATGAGATTATGAAATCTCTTTAGGAAGTTAATCTAAAATGTTTAAAAAAAGAAATAACATTTTTTCAAAACAATTTTATGTCATATGAGGTTTTTATAATCTCTTCAGACAAAATTAATTAATCTTTCATGTGAGATTATTAGAATTTTCTTAGGAAGTTTAATCTAAAAGCTTTTGAAAAACTCTCTTTTTCTTTGAATAAAGATGAAAGAATTTTTTTGTCAAGTAAAAAAATACAAACCAACAAGAAAATAAATTTCTTAATAAATTAAATAAATGTTTTTTCTAAAAGAAACTCAACCGATCGACACGTATTTTTATCCCCGAACTATGTAGGTTTTGATCCCCCTAAAAGGTACGTAGGCCTTAGATTTTTATTTTAGGTTAAGCCCAATTTTGTAAATAATTTATTTTTCCTTTTAGTTTTGCTCTTTTTTATGAATAAAAAGTTTTTTTTTTTTTTAGGATAATTAAAATAATAAAAGGCCACATTGTTTTATAGTCAACTTAGGGTAAGTAATCTCATAAATGGGTTTTATGGAGTACCAAACACCTTCCTCATGCATAATCAACTCCTGAACCTTACTTTGTTTTTGCAGACATTTTTTTTAAGTTTCTAAAATTATCCTTTAAAATTTTGGTAGTGATTCCTATTTCTTCCTTTTATGGGAAAATCGGGATTTGGACATGATGGTTTAGCGATTTTATTGGGGAACATGTAGAGAGTCAAAGCCATTTAAGTTAATTATTTAAAATAATATGGCCTTAATTATATTTTAATTACCCTTCTTTGTTTATTTATTAAATTCGTGTTTTTTTAACTTGATTTCTTTGCTTTATTTTATTTACTTTTTGTTTATTTATTTTGGAATCTGCTTAGCAGATGAGGGTTGAGTAGAATCTAGGTTAATAGGTTTTTATGCTCTCTACACACACTAACAACTTACACTATTTACCTCACACACATAGTGGGCTTTATCTTTGGGTCTGCGAGTACCTTACTTAGTAGAAGTTTCTAATAGTTTCCTTGGGGTTTTTAGAACCCCTTGAAGTTACTGTGAAGACTTCATCCTAGCTATTACCCATTTAGAGAAGTTGATCCTTGTGAACTTTTGACTTCTTTAAGGTCAAATTCATAAAATAAGGTCTTCATCTTCATGGTAAGGACAATTATGAGACCTATCTCTGTGAGGATTAGAACAACTTTTAAATCATCACACATATTAAATGAAACCTAGTCACCTACCTATTGGTTAATACCTGCTTTTCTTAGGGTAGAACCCTAGCCCAGGATTATTCCTTAAATAGGACAATGGAGGTTATATTCTCTTTCTTTTTAATGCATCATTAATATCCATGCATAATTATCATAGGCCCTAAGATTAAGCGATCAACCGTCGTTTCACCTGAGTGTGTATCTGGCATCACTTCATATGTAGGCATGTCACAATAATGGTACGTGTATTAGATAACCAACCCTAATTGAAGGGTCTCCGATGATGATAAATCATAAGCTCATCATATTCATCATGTTAGAAATATCTCATAAAGAGATAACCTCTTTAGGGCTCACAATGCATCATACTCATTTTACCTCTTTTTGGCTATGGGCTTTGGACATAAAAAAAAATCGATTAATAAAATGTTTAGCCATGTATTGGCTTAGGTTGATTATAGGTTAATGAGTGTTTCATTCTCCCTATAAGGTATTGGGCCTCTTGAGGAAGGAAGGTTATTTTTCTTAAAGCCCATTGCCCATGTCAAATCATGAGGAACATGCCATCATCCATATCACATGCATGATAATCATATTTGAAGTACATTCCAACCTATCTCCTCTTCCTCTTTCCCTTTATTTCTTTTCCCTTTCTTTTTCATGAAAGGCATGTGAGCTATCCAACGATTGTGAGTACTTAAATCACTAAATATGTTATATTAAAAGTCAATTTTCAAAAAGTCTAAAAATTTTCAGAAAATTTCATCCTTCATATAGGATCGAATATTGTGTTTGGGAGAAACTTTTAAAATGATTTCATAAAAAAGTTTCATTTTTTCTAAGATCAAGCCTAGCTTAGTGGTTCGATATTAATTAAAATAACCCTGCTGATATAATCAAGTAAGGTGCAACACTGAGTATGTTGGAGGTTGAAATTTGAAGTGTATAAATTGGGAATTATTAAGAATGGTTGTTATTGAGATTGACTAAAATGAGTCTGATGAGTTATTTGAGATGGGGAAACAATGATTATAACTTGGAATTACAAGATTTGAAGAGTTTGATTGTAGGAGTTGTTGTGAGATGTGAGATATAGGGATTTGAGATTTATTTGTCACCTTGTATAAATTGTGTGAATTTTGTTGATTGTTCAAGCTTGGTAGAAGTAGTATCCTAATACTCTGGCTTGTGTTAAGCTTAGAGGTGAGGTAACCAGGGTTAATTTACTACCCTTGGTGAAGTGGAAAGTATATTTTTGATACTTTATAGACTCGTATTGGTTTAGAGTTCCATCATGTTATGAATGAGGGGGTTATATGTGGTGAATGACATGAACTATGCTCTATGTTATTGATATGTACTGGTCGTGTATGCACCTAATTAATTACTAGTATTAATCCTATATTGTATAGGTGCTAACCCGAGGTTGATCTTTATGTAGAGTCAATGCTTAGAAAGATCTAAGATCATTAACATGATTAAGAGAACAAGTAGGAATAGAGCAAAAAGTTCAATTTAATTGATTGCAAAGAGAATGAATTATGAAAAATAAATAAGTAGAAAAGTAAATGATACGATCACTAGATTGACAAGACTTTCCAAGGATAGATGAGTTGGCTATTATCTTTCATAATGATATTAGAGTTGCATTTGCATAAAGAAAATCAAGTTCAAAGGTAAAAACTCTAAGAGAATTCCTAAGTCCAATTATTTGTTTCATAAAAACACATAGAACCCTAGAATGTAATCAATTTACAAATAATTATTAAAAACCACGTAGCTTGTGAAACCATATATTAATTATAGTTTTTTTTTTCTCTTTTAAGAAAACCCAAATGAAATTTCTTCAGGGCTTTTAACAAAAACCTTTCAAGATATATTTATCCATGAAAATGAATCAAGAATTTTAAAAGAAAAATGAAATAAACATATAAGGAGCAAAAGATATGAATGAAGAACATAAACCATAATCAATAAACTGATCACAAATTTATTTAAAACAAATAAGCAACTTCATAAAGCAAACTTTCAAAATGCTAGAACCTAGAAAATCATTAATGGCACAATGAAAAGATTAAACCTTGAAGAAACTAAATTATAACTCCTTAGAACTTAAAAAATATGAAACTCAAATCTTACCACATCTATCCTCAAGAAAGAGGATGACAAGCCATTCATAAGACTAGATGACACCATCATGAAGAAAAGGAAGCAAGAAAAATATGGAAAAAGATGTGAGAGATGTGATAGCCAAATTAGCTTAGAGAGAGAGAGATGAGTGGAGATGATATGCTCTAGAATGGCTCCTAGATCCTCCTTTTATAGCTATGGTCAAGCCCCTCATTGCCTCCTTATGGGATGGGAATATGATCTTTAATCAATCCTCGTGATCTTTAACTTCATCTTGGACTCTTCCTTGAGAAATGGGGTGAGAATTTGATCTTCAGTCAATCCTCAGGATTTTCAACTTCATCTTCGACTCTTCCTTGAGAATATCCTTGCACCATCATCTTGCTTGATATTCCCATGATTATCTCCATACAATTCAAATAAATCATTGAATAATCTATTTATATAGCACATCATTTGAATGAATTAGCCTATACAAATAATCTAAGATAACTAATGAAAAAAACTGAATACAATTTGGCTCCTTGTATTCCATAAAATACAAAAGAAAATCATAAACTAATACAAATATGGAGCCATATAAAAATGCCTAAATCAATTCAAATACAATTAAATATTGAAAGAGATAATTCAGGTGGTAAAGGTTAGGGTAGTTGGTTATTTGGATGAGGATTGGATGAAGAACGTGATGAACCTAATAAGATGTACATGTATAGAGAAAAAAGAGAGTTGACCTTTGGCCGGGCTACTCAATATAGGTTGTAGGGTTTTGTTCTTCATGACTTGTTTTGCATGCTTAATTGAGATTAAGCATAATTATATGGTAGAAATGGCTGCTACTAGAGTTCTTCATAATCTCACCCTCTTTCTTCCATGTATTACAATTAAGGCAAATTGCTCTAAGGGCAAGAGTGTAGTGATAGAAAAATGTAGAGGCAAAAAAAAAGGAAAGTTTATCTCTGTATTTTGTACATATGTCTTTATTATATATAGACATATAAGTTGTATATATTTTTTGGTGTTTAGTATATTGTAACCATATTTATTAGATGTATATCAAGTCTTCTATGTATTGCAAGACTACTTTGATATTTTAAAGTAATTGCCTCCACCATAAGAGAATATCTCTCTTCATAATTAATGGTAGGTCTTTGTGAAAATCTTTATGCTATAAGTCATGATTTATATCTAAGGAATTCATTTTTCTTATTCTGTTTGCATATAAAAACCCATATATACCCAACTGGTTTTACACCATTTAATATTTAGAACACAGGTCCAAAAACTTCACATTTAAAGTGAATTAACTCTACTTAAATTACATCTTTTTTATAATATCCTAGATTTCAATCCCAAGGTTTAGTGTTAATTAAGTGATGGTTAGCATGAGAAAAAAATTATTAAAGTATATTAATTAGGAATTTTGAGGCTTAGAAATACTAAGGATGATGATTGAAAACCTTGTCTCCTAGACTTTTCTAGCAGTCTTGAATTTTGGAAATTTTAAATGGACAAATAATAATATTTTTCAATGACTCTTTTTGTATTTGAAATTAGACACTTCAGTATTTCCAGTGAATCCTAATTTGAAAATTTTGAAAATGTGTAGAATTAATTATGAATTTTTGAAGTTAGGCTGCATTACAACCTATAAACTTTTGAGCAATTTTGGTAACTCATCATTTTGATGGGTTTAATAAAAATATTTGAATGATTATTTTTGCATTGGAATCTAGACGTGTTAAGTTTTTAAAGAGTCCTCATTTGTGATTTTTAAAGATATGTGAAATTAATTATGAATTTTTAATTACAGGTCACTATTGTTGTGTAGTTGGCTATAACAAATGGTACCGAACTTGTATAATAGTCACTATTTTGAGCTAAAAAAACATAAACTTTGAAGAGAGGAATCATAATACCTTAACTTTAAATCATATATGGAGCCAAAACAAGTCAATTGGAGCCATATTATATGGCATTAGGCTTAGAAAAACCTATTTTTAAATATTTCATTCTTGGGTTACTATTTACTTGGTAATCCAAAAATTTTGACAATTTTAAAAATTAATAATTCTAGAAAAATCAAAATAAGGTAGTTCTAAGTTCTATTTAAAGCTCATACAATTCTCTTCATAGAAAAAATAGCCATAGGTCCATTACTCATTCCATTCAGGTGCTATTTTGCTTGCAAAAGTCATTGTTCATTTGGTTAATTTTAATTTTTCAATTTTTTTTACCATAAATTCAAAAATTCATAACTTTTCGTATACAACTCTAAATTTAGTAATCTATCACTCTATTTGAATCTTAGAATGTGAATGTTTGGCTTGCCAAATTTCACAGCCAAATTCTGTCATTTGCCTAGAAAAGTTGTAAGCCAAAAATTAAGGTTTTAAAGACAATTAAACCCCTTTTTAATTACCTTAACTTATGAAATGAAATTCTTAGCTTCCATAATCATTCAGAACCATTCAAAATCAGCAATTAAGAAACTCTATAACACCTCCCACTGGTTGGGAGCATCATCCCTCAAACATTTATCATAATATTTACAAAAATTCATGACTTCATGGTTACATAATATGTGAAATGCCTAATATTTCAAACATAACTCTTCAAGCATCCACATTCTTTTCCTTATCCCTTGATGTTCCAACACCTATTAATCAATTTCATATAGAGGAGAGTGAAATTTCAAAGGAATCTAAATAGCAAAGAACTTCAATCATAGTATCAAATTGCAAGGTTAATTTATACTATATGCAAGTATTAAACTTATGCATTGTCATGCCATTAATATGCCATAGAAAGGGAGCACATAACATAATGTTCAGCAACTCAACCATACATATTTGCTAAGGCATCAATACAAGGAATGAAACACATCTCATCTTCCATAACTCAACCATATCATGGCATGTACACATAACAAAAACAATCAATGTAATTCAATACTAAAATTGTAAGTTCTTGTTACCTTTTTATAACTTGATTCCTTGATTCCTTCCTCTTGTTCTTGAGCTATTTCTTGTTCAATGCTAATGCCTATCAAGCAAACAACAATGACTTTCCAATCAACTCAAACAATTCTATTAAACACTTAACCTAAAACCCTAATCCTTTTAACCTTTAGTGTTTTAGTATCATCTTCTTTAACTTAACTCCCACATGCTCTTCCTACATAATTTTTTTTATTTATAATCCATATATGAATTTAGATTTCTCAAAATCCAATTCCTTCTCCTTTAACTAAGCTTTGTTAAGAGGTATACCTTTCTAATTCAAAAATTTTATTTTCAATTTTAACGCTTCCAAACACATATTCTTCACATATCCCTACACAATTTCACCTCCTGAATTCATTTGAAGCATCAAATTAACAAAAATCAAACCCTAGCTCAAAGAACCATGTCTGGACAAATCATAACCCTAGGTTTCACAAGTTGGAATTCTTCCAAAAGGTTTAAACACTATTTTCCAACCAATTTCTACCATCTAATCCATATACAAGCTTCAAATAATCCATATCTCATCATGAACCAAATTGAACAGCACCAAACCTTAGGGTTTCTAACCTTTAATTTTTATCAAAACCATATTTAAAACCATCAAATCATAAAATATCATAAACTAGAAGAAAATCCAAGCTCTTACCTTGATTTAGCACTTGATTTAACCTAGGTTTTGCTTGATCTTCTTTTCCTTCTTCCTTAGTTGAGTTTTTCTCTCCTCCTTACTCTTTGGAGTTGGCCAAAAATTGGCCAAAGAAAAGAGGATGGGGATATATAAACTTGGGTCAAACATTGACTACACAGTAGCTTCTTCAAGTTACTATTTAACTCTCCTAACTCTTGGCACCATCTTGTTCACAATCCCTTATGATTTTGTCACATAAACCTCATTAGGTATCCTCCTCATTCAATGAAAATGCCACCTTAAGAGACACTTCATGTGCCACCTATTACACATGTGGGAAAAAAAATTTATTCAATAATTCTATTCTTCCAAACGTAACTCTTAACAAATTGTATTATTCTATTCAGGTCCTCCCTTTCATTTTTATTGCCACATTCAAGCAGAAATACGGGAAAAAAGTTTGCTTCACCAAGCTTGTGATTATTACACTGCATAATTTCACAATATTGGTTGAATTTTTTTAGATCTTGTTAAATCCAATACTTTCAAAAATTTATTTTTTGTGCTAATAGCTTCCTTTTAATAAGGAGAAGTTTCCCTAATTTTCTCATATTTAATTTTGACCTATAACTCTTTCAATTTAATTTTTTCAAAATGGGCCTTTTACCAATATAATTCGGCTCTAAATATTTTAATGCTAACCTTTGCATCTCCAAAGGCCAAAAATAATTTTAAAATTCATAATAACCTCTTAAATAATTTTTATCATTTTCTCATGAATTATTGTGGCCTCTACATATTTTAAATCGTTCATTTTGACTAATTTTTTCCTAATTATCCAAATTTTCTAAAATTATAGAAAATTCCAAAATAAATTATTTTCATGTTTTTTTCATCTTTCATACCTTAAATACTACTTTAGACCCTATATTATATTTTTTTAATGAATTTTTGAGAATTCTCGAGAATTTTGGACATAATTTTCAGCTTTGCCCTTCCTTGATCGAAACTTTTCAAAATGATGGCTAGGTCCTTTCCCAGGTTTTACTTTAAAAGTTGTCTGTTTATGTTTTTACTATACTTCCTAGCCCTCGGTCAATCCTAAATTTCTCAACTTCCATGCTAGAATTAACAGGATATGACATATCCTCCCATCTAAAAATAAATTTCGTCATCGAAATTTAAAACATACATTTATATGAAAAGCTATGGATACTTGATTTTCATTTTGTCTTTCATATCCCATGTTGCTTCTTCACAAGTTAGGCCCTTCCAGACCACCTTGACCTACAAAATCATCTTATCCTGTAACTGTTTAACCTTTTCGTCGATGATCCGCTCTGGTCATACTTTGAATGACAGGTTGTCCTTTAGCTCAATGTTATCATGTTTGATAATGTGCAAAATCTAGTTTGTACTTCTTTAACTAGGAAACATGAAAGACACTATGCACCTGGCTTAGATTAGGGGATAGGGTCAATTAATAAGCTATAGGTCCAACTTTTGAAAGGATCTGAAATGGTTTGATATACTTTAGAATTAACTTCTGTGCCTTTAGGAATCGATGTACCCAATAGCTAGAGATATTTTGAGGAATACATGATCCCAACTTTAAACTCTAACAGCTTTTTTCTTGTATTTGCATAGCTTTCTATCTACTTTGCACTGTGAATAACTTTTGTCGGATCATTTTGATATGTTCTAAGGTCTGATCTACTATTTTCAGACCATAAAATTTCCTTTCACTGAGTTCTATCCAACATAATGGTGACCTACACTTTCTCCCATGCAAAGCTTCATACGAAGCCATCAAGATATTAGAATGGTAACTATTGTTATATGCAAGTTCTGTTAGTAGCAAGTACTCATCCCAGTTCCCTTTGAAGTCCAAAACACACTCTCGCAACATATCTTCTAGTGTTTGGATCGTTCACTCTATTTGGACATTTGTTTGTGGATGATATGTGGTATTAAATCTTAAGATAGTACCCACTGCTTCTTGCACAATTGTCCAAAATCAAGACACAAAGCGAGGATCTATGTTTAACACAATGTTCTCTGGCACCCCATGTATAACCTCGCTAGCTTCTCTAGATTGTCCAAAATCTAACAATCTCTTTTACGTATAACCTTGCTAGCTTCTCTAGAGGATACTTGACTTTCATCACAAGGAAAGAGGCTGACTTTGTTAACCGGTCCATTTTTACACAAATAGTATCATATCCAGATAAAGTATGAGGTAGTCCTATGATAAAGTCTATGGAAATGTTATCCCATTTCCATTTAGAGATGCCTAGGGGTTGCAGAGATCTTGAAGGTTTCTGGTGTTCAACCTTAGTCTTTTGGCACGTGAGGCATTTCGACACATACAGCATAATGTCTTTCTTAGTCATTCCCGGATAAATCATATACTTGCTCTTTTGTGCCTCATCCAGAGCATTCTCTTTGAGATCATTAACGGAAGGGACAAACGTTCTTCCCTTGAACTTTAACACTTCTTCCGATGATATCTTGAGATACCTTCTTTGTTCTTTTAACATCTTTTCTTGTAGCTCTTTCACTAACCAATCTTATCTCTATAATTCTTTGATCTGTTTTGTTATTGAAGTATCCACCTATAGTGTTCCAGCTTCTTTTGTTGTTAATTGCATTTGGTAGATAGGACCCCAGTCTCTAACATCTTCTAGCAGCTCATATTCTTCAACTATTAGTGATGCCACCTACACTATCTCTCTACTTAACACATCAGCCACAAAGTTTACTTTACCCGGATGGTACTTAATCTAGTAATCATAATCTTTAAGTAGTTCCATCCATCTCCTTTATCTCATGTCTAACTCTTTCTTATCCTATAGGTATTTGAGACTCTTGTGATCACAATATAGTTCGATAGACGCCCCATACAAGTAATGCCTCTATAACTTCAAGGCATATACTATTGCTGTCAGTTCTAAATTCTGTGTGGGGTAATTCTCTTCATAAGACTTAAGCTGCTATGAGGCATAGGCGACTACTCTACCTTATAGCATCAACACATCCCCATCACTACTTATTAGCATCAGTTTACACGACATAAGTCTGTGTACGATCTGGGATAATCAGCATGGGAGTTGAAGCCAACCTCTTCTTTAGTTCCTGGAAACTAGTCTCACAGTTCTCATCCCACGTGAATGGTTGGTTCTTTCTAGGAAGTCTGGTTAGCAGTTGGACAATATGAAAAATTCTCAAATAAACCTCTGAAAATAGCCTACTAATCCCAGAAAACTTCTAATCTTTGTAACTGTCTTGGGATGTTCCCATTGTAGTACAGCTTCTATTTTGTTGGGATTGACAACTACCCCTTCTTGTGAGATTATGTAGCCTAAAAAATTCACTTCATCTAGCTAAAACTCACAATTACTGAGTTTGGCAAATAGCTACTTCTTCATGGTACTCAAAATAATCCTCAGATGTCACTTATGCTCCTCCAAACTTCTAGAGTACACCAGAATATCATATATAATGACTAAAACAAATTGGTCCAGATATGGTTAGAAAATCCAGTTCATGTAGTCCATGAAAATAGCAGGTGCATTCGTCAAACAAAATGGCATCACTAAGAACTCATAATGTCCATAACTAGTCCTAAAGGTAGTCTTCAAAACATCTCTTGCCTTAATTCTGAGCCGATAGTACTTTGATCTTAGATCAATCTTAGAAAACACAGTCAAGCCTGCTAACAGGTTTAACAAATAATCAATTTGAGGAAGCGGATACTTATTCTCAATTGTCACCTTGTTCAGCTCTCAGTAGTTGATCCACAATCTAAGACTACTATCTTTCTTCTTGGCAAACAATACCAGAGCACCCCAGCAAGAAACAGTGGGTCGAATGAATCCCCTCTAATACCCCTCAATCTATTTCTTTAGTTCTGCCATCTTGTTCGGAGCTATTCGATACGAGGCTTTGGATATCAGTCCCACTGTCGGTATAATGTCAAAAGCAAACTCTACTTCTCCCTCTGATGGCCTTCCTCTAATCTCTTTTAGGAAAACTTTTGAAAAGTTTCTCACTATCAGAATCTCGTCGATTCCCTCTTCCACTTCTACTTGTATTGAGAGGGATATCAAGTATCCTTGGCATCCTTTCCTCAAGTATCTATCTACTTGACCCTCTGTTACAAAGTTCAACTTGACTTTTGCATATGGAATCATTTCTTTTGGAGGAAGGATAAGAGTTCTATTTCTATAGTCGATGAGAATATTATAAGAAGACAACCAATTCAGGCCAATAATAACATCAATATCATGAAAGGGCTTGCATATCAGGTCAATGGTAGTACAACATTGCTCATACTGGACAATACAGTTTAAACATATACCAGAGGTTATAATTCTAGCACTAGTAAGAGTAGATATAATTAGATCAAATGGCAAAGTACTGATAGTAAGACCCAAATGCCCAGTATATGTATATGATATAAATGAATTGCTTGCACTCGAGTCAATCATCACATATACAGGGTAGTTATTGGTATTAATCATACCTTATATCATCTCAGGCGACTTACGAGCCTCTTCCCATGTCAGGGCAAAGACTCTATCTCGGGCCTGTGGTGTCGAACCTTCTCCACTTTGCCGACACTTTCTAGCAAAATGTCCAAGTCTACAATAATGGTAGCACAAGTTTTGAGCCATGAAGCACAGCTGATCACCATGGTCCTTTCTATATTTCTTATAGACCTTGGCCCCCTAGTTATATCAAATCCTCCCCGACTTTCCCATCCTCATTTGGATCGTCTACCAAATCCTCATCCCTTCCTCTTCCTACCATTACTAGAAGTCCCCTCTTATAGAGCCCTAGCTGGTGGTCCGTTGATCCTCAGAGTTGCTCTAACTAAATCCTAATCGTTCAAGTTGCTTTCAATAATCTTGCAAGCTTTTACTGTGTGATTAAATATTTTAACTTGTCGAGGGGCTACCCTTTCTCTCAATGAGGGTTTCAGTCCCCTGATCATCTTGTTTGTGAATCATCGATCATCATTACGCCACCATAAGTAGGTAGAGTAACAGAACATATTGATGTACTGGCAATTAAGATTTTAAGGAAAAAACCGACATATATTTTTTTCCCCATAAAGTCATAGGCAATTAAGATCAATATCTCTCAAGTTACATATTTATTAATTTTTGATACAAACATATTTATTATATACTTGCCAATTTATAAATCAAAATGGGACGTAGCTCAATTGATAGAGTCATATCTTGCCTCCATTTCCTTTCTGAAACCTCCAACCGAAATCTCTTAGCTCCTTTTAGATTTGTAACTTTAAATCTTATAGAGAATCTCCAGCATCTATAGTTTAGATTTTATTGTCTGCATGGTATTAATATATCTATCACACCTTACTTTAATACCCAATTTTACATCAAGTGGGAGCATTTGGAACCATTTCTCAAGTCATTAGGTTGGAGAGTTTTGAATTTTTAAATTTCTTTTGTTGGGTTACTATTCATTGTAACCTTAGATTTCTCTAAATTTTAAAAAAATCATAACTAATTCCACAAAAATCGAAATGATACGGTTTGAAGTCCTACTTGAAGCTTGCAATGCGCTCTTTAATGGAAAAATACGTTCATAGTAAGAATCCAACTCATGTGCGACCAATTTCAACATCAAGATGTATTGTTTATTTGGTTATTTTACTAATTTTTCAGAATTTATGCCCAATTTTAGAAGGGCATAACTCTTTGTAAAAAAAACTCCAAGTTTCATGAATTACTACTTATTTTAAAGCTAAAAATATGATCTATTAGACTGTTAAATTTTAGCTTCAAACTCTATCATTTGTTTAAATTTTTGTGTGGTCAAACTTTGCCTTTAAAAAGTTAACTTTTATCCTTTTCATGCCAAAACTTAACCAAGTGAAACCACAACCATTCCAACTTGGTTTAGCCACAATTTACAGCATATAAGAAGTTATTCTTCATAATTTATAACCCTTAAAAATCATCCAATACATAGTCATAAATATTACAAAGCTTATATATAATGTTCAACATAAATTCAATATAAATTCATAACATATTTTCTTTATGGAAATACCACCTCTTTGCCCTTGGTCATACCACTTGAGAGTCCTATTAAATGTTTATACATAGAGAGGAATGAGATTTTATAGAAATCTCAATAGCAGTGAATCATAATCCTTATACTTATCATGCTATGCAAAAATGTGACATGTTATATTGAAACTAAGATTATCATGCAACATTTCATGTGCATTTTATTTGCCGTGAAAAGAGAGTGACCAAGCAAACTGTTGGATCATTTCCATATAACATTGCCAAAGCATATTTGACATAGAATTCCACACAAAATCACATAATTTGCTCAATCACATCATGGCAATACAAATCAAATAACACATACACATTTAAAGAAGTAAGAAAATAATCAAATTATGAGTTCAATGCTACCTCTTAATTAACTATACAATTCAGTCTCCTTAAGAAATTAGTGCTCCTCTTTGTTTTCTTACAAAATGCCTATCAATCCAAGTATAAACACATTCCAAATTATTAATAATCCAAACATAAACACTAATGCTCAACATTAAACTCAATTAAACCCCCTTTTCCTTGATTTTTGATATAATTACTTCATCTTTGTTTCGACTAATCTCTTGGGCCATTCCTGCACAGTTTTCATGTAGAATCAAAATAGCAAATCAGATTTAACAAAATCACACTCATTTCCCCTCAAGCTGATTTGATTTGGCCAAATAGTATACCTTGGAATTTCAAAATTTTCATTTTTGATTCCAATGATTTTAAACACTTTTTCTTGGTGTTTCCCTACACACAAAATTTTTTTTAAAACTCATTGGAATTATCAAATCACATTGAAATAATCTCTAACCTCAAAATTCCATAGTGGCCAAATAGGGTACATAAAATCGTAACTTTGATTTTCTTCCAAAATTCAATTAAATGTGTTATTCCAATCTCATATTTATGGTTTCTATCCTTCCCTAATACCTTCTCAACTAGACCGAAATTGGACAGCATGAAGACTTAGAATTTGTGATGAAATTTTAACCAAAACAACCCTTAAATCTAACCAAAATCAAGCTTAGACATACTTTAATGGATCTTTGCTTGAAACTTGATAATTTTTCCTTGATTTGGAAAGTTTTAGGTGCTGTTTAAGGGTGAGATTTTGGTTGGACAGAATTTCTCCTCTTTTTTTTTTTTCCTATTTTTGGCCGAATTATGTGTAATTAGAGGGTATTTATAGAGCTCAAGATCTGATCATAATCCCTTCAAAATGGCACTATTTTTTGCCACATAAGGGGACATGTGTCACTTCTCATAACCTCCAAAATTTAGCTCATGCCAAGTGTCCCTTATTCTTGATTTTTCTTATGTATTTTGGGCTTGAACTTGAACTCTTTTAATAAGACGGACTATGGGCTGCACAAATTTGGTGGGTTTCTTTGGCCCAAATGAAGTCCAAAACTAATTAAAAATGAAAGGGAAATGTGGCTCAATCACAAATTATTAATTTCTAACCAAAATTCATTATTTTGGTTACTATTTCCAAATAGTTCTGGGCCTCCAAAAATTTATTTCCCTGCATCAAAAATTCCCTTTTAATATAAGAATGTTGCTTGGAAATGTTTGGAATTTATCTCAACCTCTAACTATTTATTTTGAATTTTCTCCAAAATCAGACTTTATCGATAAGATTTCAATAATAAATATTTTAAAATTATTTCCTATACTTTCAAGGCCTAAAAATAATCTTATAAACTCAAATAAATCCTTAAATAATTTTTCATATTTTTTAAAAATGATTGAGACCTCTATGTATTTAAAATAATTATTTCTACTCAATTTTTACTATTTTTTCTGAAAAACTTATGTTTTCAGGAAATTCTGTAATAAGTTATTTTCATACTATTTCTACCTTCAAGGTCTCAAATAAGGTTCCAAAACCTCTAATTCACCTTTTTACCATTTTTCAGGAATTTTTTGAAATTGTTTTCAAATTTTTCTATTTTGCCCTTCCTGGACTAATAATTTCAGAAATATTAGTCCAAACAAAAGTCGGACCTCAATTCAAGAGATGTTCTGATTGAGTCTACTTAACTACTTGACCTTCTGTCTACTTTATTATTCACATTCTCAGGGTCAAAATTGAAGGGATGTGACAATATCCTTCTATTATAATTGTTAATTCAAACATCAAGCTGTAGCTCAAATGGTTGAGTTATGGTGAATTATGGAGTTTGATTCCTTACATCTCCATATTTTTCTTTTTCTTTATTCTTATCTATATTATTTGAGAGTTTAATTGCCTCTCTGAAGTTACAATTATTTAAGGAAAAAAAAACATACATATTGTTCTTATAAAGTCATAGGCAATTAAAATTAATGTCTCTCAAGTAACATATTTATTAATCTTTGATAATAAAGATATTTACAATGCCAATTCAAACATTAAATTGGGATGTAGCTCAAATGATTGGGTTATGATGAAAAAAGGGGTTCGATTCCCTGCATCTCCACATTTTCCTTTTTTTTTTTTTTTTCCATTCTTAATGATGTTCCCTAGAGTTTGATTATCTCTCTCAAATTACAATTATTTAAGGAAAAAAATCTATATTTTTTCTCATAAAGTCATGGGCAATTAAGATCAACATCTCTCAAGTAACATATCTATTAATTTTTGATACAAACATATTCTTAATGTCAATTAAAATATGGAATGGGGATGTAGCACAAATGGTTGAGTTATGATGAATTACGGGGTTTGATTCCTTGCATCTTTATATATTTTATTTTTTATTTTTCTATTCTTATCTATATCATTCGAGAGTTTGATGATCTCTCTCAAATTAATATTATTTAAGAACAAAATCATATATATTATTTTCATAGAATCAAAGGCAATTAAGATCAACGTCTCTCAAGTAACATAGTTATTAATTTTTGATACAAACATATTTATTATATACTTGCCAATTTATGTGTCAAAATGAGACGTAGCTCAAATGATAAAGTCATATCTTTCTTCTTTTTTCCTTTTTTAAAACCACCAGCAGAAATTTCTTAATGCCTCTTAAGTTCTTGACTTTAAATCTTTTAGGGATTCTCTAGTCTCTACTGTCTAGAATTTATTGTCTACAAAGTATAAGTATATCCTTCTATTACAAATGTCAATTCAATCTTCAAATGAGAATGTAGCTCAAATGTTTTAGTTATGATGAATTACAGGGTTCTACTCCTTGCGCCTCTACGTTTTTTCTTTCTTTTTTTTTTTTTTCGTTCTTTTCCACATTATTTGAGAGTTTCATTATCTCTCTTAGATTATAGTTGTTTAAGAAAAAAATACATATTTTTTCATAAAGTCATGGGCAATTAAAACATCAAAAGGGGATGCAGCTCAAATGGTTGAGTTATAATGAATTACGGGGTTTGATTCCTTGCATATCCACATTTTTCTTTTTCTGAGAGTTCGATTATCTTCCTCAAATTATAATGATTTATGAAAAAAATCATACATATTATTTTCATATAGTCCTAGACTCCGAGGCACTTAAGATTAATGTCTCTCAAGTAACATATGTATTAATTTTTGATACAAACATATGTATTATATACTTGACAATTTGTATATCAAATCGAGACGTAACTCAAATGATAGAGCCATATCTTCCCTCTTTTTCCTTTTTGAAACCACCAGCTGAAATTTCTTAGCACCTTTTAGATCTTTAACTTTAAATCTTTTAGGGAATCTCTAGTTTCTACAGTCTATATTTTATTGTCTACATAGTGTTAATATATCCTTCTATTATAATTGTCGGTTCAAACATCAAATGGGGATGGAGCTCATATGTTTTATTTATGATGAATTACAGCGTTCAATTCCCCACATCTCCATATTTTTGTTTTTTTAATTTTTATCTGTGTTATTTGAGAGTTTGATTATGTCTCCCAAATTACAATTATTTAAGTTAAAAACCACTTTTTTTTATAAAGTCATGGGCAGTTAAGATCAACGTCTCTCAAGTAACATATTTATTAATTTTTTATGCAAACCTATTTATAATGTCAATTTGAACATCAAATGGGCTCAAGTGGTTGAGCTATGATGAATGACGGGGCTCGACTCGCGACATCTCAACATTTTTTTTTATGGGAAAAAGGGTTTAGCCCAAAGGCTAACCAGCAAACACTGGATCACGTAGACATAACTGTTCCGGAACCTCAGTAAATACCGATAGATCAACAGTCATCGAGCTCACAAACTTGGCCCATGCGTCAGCATCATGATTCTCATCTCTTCCGCAGACAATAAGGTCAACTACCCACTCCCTTTTCAGCATTTGTTGTGCCTCCATGACTATACCAACGTTAGGGTGTTGTTCCTCCACCCCTATAGCGACAACATTAACAGCTTCAGTGCAATCACTTTCCACAATGACTTCTCGGAAACCCTGTTCCCATGCAACCTTCAAAGCCCATAAGATTGCCCAGATCTCAGTGGTAAGACTCAAACCATGAGTGGGGCGGAATAGGAATCCGCACAGGACCCTGCCACTATGATCTCTCACCAGACCTCCACAACCTCGAGTCCTCTTCCTAACATGGAACGAACCATCCACGTTAAACTTGATGGTTCCTATTTTCGGTGGTTCCCATTGTGCACGTTGGGTAGGCCGTGAAGCATCCAGCTTTACTTGACCCCAAAGAAGATAAGCCCTCGAACGAGCGAGTATGTCTTGGGGGTCTGAATTCACTCCATTAAAAATCTTGTCATTTTGTGCGAGCCACAGGTTCCGACATATGATGGCAAACCATTGTTTCCAAGCAAGGTTTTCCACCGAGGTTGTGACACATATATTCTGCCGTACCCAGTCAACCACCTCATCAGTGTGAAAGAACCGGCTCCTCCATCTCCTCGGTACACATATTCTCCAAACCGCAGAGGCAATATTACAATCACGTAGAACATGCAACGTCGTTTCTATCTGAGTGCCACAAATCTCGCAGCACCCTATGTTATGTAGACCTTTCTTAAAGCGTGAAAGGTTTGTTAGTAACTTGTTTCGGGCTACCAACCAGAGGAACGTGAGACATCTCTGAGGAACCTTAATCTTCCATAAGTGCCTCCAAAACGACCATGATGCGTGGTCCTCATTTGAACACAAGCTATAAGCCGATCTTAGAGAAAAATTACTATCTGTGGAGGCAATCCAGACAGGAATATCGCATCCCTCGCGATTCGGTCTTCTTGATTCACGAAAAAGGCATAAGGCTGAGTGAGGAAGATAGGATTGGAATTTCTCCCACTCCCAACCACCTGAATTTGAGACAACATCAGTCACTCTCCAATTCTTTGCCTCCTTTGGGATTTCACAAACCTGACATCGTGTGAGAGCCAAGGGTCAGACCAAAAACTCACACGGTTTCTTGTGCCCAGTTTAAGTCTCATATTTTGACTCACTTTATCCCAGTTGCTACAAATCCCCGCCCAAGTTTGGGAGCTGTTCCTTCTCTTCTCCACTCTAGGAATAAAATCACCACCGCACTTATACTTCTCCCTCAGAAACCTGACCCAGAGCGCTTCCCGTCTTTTGACCAGTCCCCAACCAAGTTTAATCATATAGGCAGAGTTTTGCCTCCTTGCCAACTGGAGCCCCAAGCCCCCTTCAGTTTTCTTCCTACACACATCTTCCCAAGATACCAAATGAGGTTTCCGCGTGTGGTTTGTACTGCCCCACAGGAAGTTACGACAACGTTTGTCAATCTCGTTGCAAGTGTAAGCTGGTAGTGGTGTAGTCTGCATGGCATAGTTTGGGATTACTGAAACCACTGAAGAGACTAAGGTCTGCCTGGCTGCAAAGGATAATGAGTTCACTTTCTAGCCTGAGAGTCTGGCATCCATCTTATCTAAGATAAAGTCAAACGTGTTCTTTGAGATCCTATCATGAAAAATAGGCATTCCAAGGTACCGACCCAGATTGGATGTAGTCTGAAACCCCAGGAAATCACTGATCTCTCGCCTTCTAGTATGGTGAACACTGTCTGAGAAGAAAATTTTGGTTTTAGCCGCGTTGACCTTTTGCCCCGAAATCAAACAAAAGTCATCTAGCGTTGCTTTAATAAGTCCGGCCTGTTCTAAGTCTGCCTCAACAAAAAGGTGGATATCATCTGCAAAAAATAAATGGGAAATAGCTGTTCCTCTTTTGCATAATTTAAAAGGCCGCCACTCTCCATTCTCCACTTCTCCATGGATGAGATGGCCCAATCTTTCCATTGCAATGACAAACAGATAGGGTGAGAGAGGGTCTCCTTGACGTATACCTCTTGATGGATAAAATTTCTTCGCCTGTTCGCCATTCCAAAGTAGGCTCATAGAGGGACTGGAAACACATGCTTCAATAAGTTTAACAATAAGGTCTGGAAGACAGAGTTCCCGAAGGCAAGCGAGCACAAAACTCCATTTAATACGGTCATAGGCCTTCTCCAAGTCAATTTTTATAGCCATAAACCCCCTTCTCGGTCTCTTGCTTCTCATATAATGGATAATTTCCTGTGCAAGGATAATATTATCTGAACTCTGACGTCCTCGAACAAAACT
The DNA here is from genome assembly GCF_004799145.2 of Neltuma alba. Lineage (NCBI taxonomy): Eukaryota > Viridiplantae > Streptophyta > Magnoliopsida > Fabales > Fabaceae > Neltuma > Neltuma alba. The sequence goes on from NW_021635379.1 coordinate 321,666, forward strand.
GCATTGATTAGGAGCAATAATCTTGGGCAAAATATCTTTAAGCCAAGTTGTAACTATCTTGGTCACAATTTTATAAATGACATTGCATAAGCTAATGGGGCGAAAATCTTTAATTGTTTGGGGGGAATCAATTTTCGGGATCAACACAATTTGAGTATCGTTAATGAGCTTGACCTTCGAAGGAGAGTTGAAAATTTCTCTAACTTTCTGTATCACTATACCCCTCACCACCTCCCATTGACTTTGAAAAAATAGAGGATTAAAGCCATCAGGACCTGGCGCCTTTAGGGGGCTCATATCGAAAAGAGCTGCCCTGATCTCCTCATATGACACTTGTCTTCCCAATAGGTGTAATTCTCCATCTTCAATCTGAGGAAAGCCAATGTTGAAATTAATCTCAGGGTTGCTTGCATCTTCTTCCGTATATAGTGTTTTGAAAAAATTAGTACCCCACTCCTTGATCTCTTGTGGTTCATATGACCACTCTCTCGATTCCAGTTTGAGAGCTTCAATCTTGTTATGTCGTCGCCTACTACTTGCCAAACTATGAAAGTATTTGGTATTATGATCCCCCTGATGGTACTAGTTACAACGTGACTTTTGTAACCACATAACCTCCTCTTGAGACAAAACCTCTTCGATCTGTGCCCATAATTCTTTCTTGGCTTGGTCAAGCTGTTCAGAGCTCCCACTCATGTCAATCTTGGTGTTCAAATTTTCCAACCTATGATATAAGTGTTCCTTTCTTCTATTAATATTGCCGAAGACTTGTCTATTCCATTGGAGAAGGTGAGTCTTGAAATCTTTGATATTAACGTTCCAATCCCCTTGTGTCTACCAATTGTCTTTAACAAAGGACTTGAATTGATCGTGCATGACCCATGGTGCGAAGAAGCGAAAAGGCCGGTTTCCCTTCCTCGGCTTGTTCATACCATCTAACGATATTAAGAGTGGACAATGGTCAGATTTGAACATCGGCAAGTGCATGATGGAGGCGTTGGGAAATGCTTGCTGCCATCTGCTATTAACCAAGACGCGATCAATGCAGCTGCTGCTAGAACCTCTACACCATGTATATTTAGGCCCACTAAAGCCTATATCAATCATCTCGCTTTCATTGACCCAACGCCGGAAAGTGGCTTTCGGATTGATGCGCTATCCTGCCAATAATTTACAATCATCATGCGTAAGAGTAGCATTGAAATCCCCCGCTACGGCCCATCTTCCTGAGATGCATTTGTTTAAATCTCCTAAGCCTTGCCAAAGACTTCTGCGCTTCGTAAAAGATGGGTCACCATATACAATGGTAAGTGCCCACTCATCAGTACTACCTCTATTAACTGTGCCATGTATAAAGTAATCCGTCTTAAAATCTATACTGAGCTTCAGTGAGTCTTTCCAGAATAGCCAAATGCCCCCGCTATATCCCCGTGCTTCTACAAGTTCCATGTGTCGCCATCCTAGTCTACGACCTATGGACAGTGCTTTATCAGACTTTTGTCTTGGTTCTAGGAGTGCTATAAGATCCAGTTGATAACGGGACCGAATATCACACAAAAAATGACTAAACGCATTACTTCCTGCTCCTCGCGAGTTCCAGATCATTAGTTTACTATCCATATCAACCGTAGGTAATGAGATGATCGCACACGACCTGATATTATTTTGCTTCTTCAGCCATGGGTTCTACCACACCCTCACTCTGCCTAACATTTCTGTGGTCCTCTGACAAAGGGTTTGATCTGATAATGAACCCAGCTCCGGTGCTTGCACCTGGGTCTAATAGATCAACTGTTTCTGACGCTGTAGTATCCAGCTTTGGCCCAGGGTCATTCATGCTTGGACACGTTGACTGCTTCCTGGGTTCATGCAAGCGAGAAGGACCCACTCCCACGTTTACTTGATGTCCCGAAGAGTGATTGGTGAGGTTCGCATGACTTACCGTTAAGTCCACATTGTTTTCCAGTCGTAGGTCTTCCTCCATCGGGTTAACTTTTTCTTTCCTTAATATCACTTCTTTCCCCTTTGAATCAACTCTGACTACTGGCCCACTCCTGTTGCCATTCAATTGTGCACGTGCCTGCCCCCTTCTACCACGTGATGAATGATCATATGGGATTCTGTTATTTATCATAATCTCATGTGACGTGATTTCCGCATGGCCTACGTTACCCGTAATCTGTTGCTCCTCATCCTCTTCCATACTCAACGCCGTGAATCTGGATCCCTTATTACTTGTGATCTTCTTTTCCTTCGAATCTTGCCACTCATTCCCACCAGTTCCGTGAATGCGATCTGATCGCCGATAATTACGGCGTGACTTCTGGACCATCCAACCACCATACCGGCCATCCCCCTTCTCCGTAGCCATCGACCCTTCCTTCATGAGATTCACGCCATACTGGTCTGCTCTTTCTGTGCCCTCCATTGTCGTTGAGCTGCAAGGACAGTGGTCTTTATCATGACCATACTTACCGCACCCAAAACAAATCAGATGTAGACCCTCATACATTATCTTCTTCTCTTTTCCGTTTATTAAGATCGCCGGCAGTCGGCAAGCTCGATACACAGCCTCGTGAATCAACCTTTGGAGTGAGAAAGGGTGTTCTTATCTACCCTTAAAATTGTTCCAATTTGACTTCCCACCACATATAAGATTCCCATGTCATAGTAATCCATTGGAAACTTCGGTATACATATCCAGGCCGCAACCTTTGACACCTCCTCTTCGTCTGGATCAAAGTCAGGTTTCCACGGTTGTACATTCAGATAATGTCCCAGAACAAGCCAAGGTCCGCCTGTAAGCGCATATTCGTAGTCATTGGTGTGGGTGAAGTTAACTATGAAGTACCCTGACCCAATCTCTAAGGTTTCAACATCCCTATTGTAGCCCCATAACTTTTGTAGTTTCTGCCCTAGATATTCTTCACGGACCATCCGCCCTAAGAGTCGTACAATCAAGGACAACCTCCATTTTCTGGCTAGTTTCTCCTTGAATTCTAGCATGATTATGACGTTAGGGCCCTTCGTCGTTTGTTCCACCCTGACTTTATTACGCCAACCCTCATCAAACCACCATGCTTCCTCGTCCTCTTCGTCACAGCTTGGCCCGTTGTCTTTAGACGAACAGGCTTGGCGATATGATTTCTTCTGCGGTTCCTCCTCCCCCAGATCCCCTGGTGTATTTACTCCGTTCTGAGTATACCTCTTCAACCATCCAATCCTCCTCATGACGTACCACTGCTCGCTCATTCCCTATCACCAAATCTCCCATTCTGACCTTTTTACGACTCCTCTCCAAGGCATCAGATTCCTCGCTCGACGGCGGAACTGCACCGCCGCCACTCGTGTCTTCCTCCGCTCGTGTCTCCCGTATCTCTCCCATTCTCAAAACACTATGCAAAATTTTTATCTCAACATTTTTTTTTCTTCCATTCTTATCTATATTATTTGAGAGTTCGATTATCTCCTTCAAATTACAAGTTATTTAAGGAAAAAACCATACTTTTTTTTTTTCATAAAGTCATGGGGAATTAAGTCAATGCCTCTAAAGTTATATATTTATTAATTTTTGATAGAAACATATTTATTATATAATTGCCAATTTGTATATCGAAATGAAACGTAGCTCAAATGATAGAGTCATATCTTCCTTCCTTTTCCTTTTCGAAACCACCAGTTGAAATCTCCTAGCACAGTTTAGATTTTTAACCTCAAATTTTCAATGAATCTCCAATCTCTATAGGCTAGATTTTATTGTCTACATAGTATTAGTATATCCTTCTATTATAAATGTCAATTTAAACATCAAATAGGGATGCAGCTCACATGTTTTAGTTATGATGATACAGTGTTCAATTCCCTGCATCTCCGTTTTTTTGTGTCATTCTTATCTATATTATTTGAGAGTTTGATTATCTCTCTCAAATTACAATTATTTAAGGAAAAAAAAACACATATTGTTCATATAAAGTCATGGGCCATTAAGATCAATATCTCTCAGGTAACATATTTATTAATTTTTTATGCTAATATATTTATAATGTCAATTTGAACATCAAACGGGTATGTTGCTCAAGTGGTTGAGTTATGATGAATTACGTGGTACGATTCCCTCCATCTCAACATTTTTCTTTTTTTTTTTCCATTCTTATCTATATAATTTGAGAGTTTGATTATCTCATTCAAATTACAACTATTCAAGGAAAAAAAGCATACATATATTTTTTCACAAAGTCATGGGCATTTAAGATCAATGCCTCTCAAGTTACATATTTATTAATTTTTGATACAAACATATTTATTATATACTTGACAATTTATATATCAAAACGAGACGTAGCGGAACCACCAGCTGAAATTTCTTAGCGTCTTGTAGATTTTTAACTTTAAATCTTTCAAGGAATTTCCGGTCCGTACAAGCTGGATCTTATTGTCTACGAAATATTAGTATAACCTTCTATTATAATTGTTAGTTCAGACATCAAATGGGGATGTAACTCATATGTTTTAGTTAGGATGAATTACAGTGTTCAATTCCTTACATCTCCACATTTTTCCTCTTTTTTTTTTCATTCTTAACTATATTATTTGAGAGCTTGATTATTCTCCCAAATTACAATTATTTAATGAAAAAAACACATTTTTTTAATAAAGTCATGGGCAATTAAGATCAGCATCTCTCAATTAACATATTAATTAATTTTTGATGTAAACATATTTATGATGTCAATTCGAGCATCAAATGGGTATGTTCCTCAAGTGATTGAGTTATGATGAATTACGTGGTTAGATTCCCTGCGTCTCAACATATTTCTTTTCTTCCATTCTTACCTATATAAATTGAGAGTTTGAATATCTCATTCAAATTACAACTATTTAAGGAAAAAAATGTACACATATTTTTTCATAAAGTCATGGGCAATTAAGATCAGCGCCTCTCAAGTTACATATTTATTAATTTTTTTTACAAACATATGTATTATATCCTTGACCATTTGTATATCAAAATGAGATGTAGCTCAATTCATAGAGTCATATCTTCCTTCTTTTGCATTTTCGAAACCACTAGTTGAAATTTCTTAGCTCCTTTTAGATTTTTAACTTTAAATCTTTTAGGGAATCTCCAGTCCCTACAGTCTAGGTTTTATTGTCTACAAAATATTAGTATAACCTTCTATTATAATTATCAGTTCAAAAATTAAATGGCGATGTAGCTCAAAAAACCATACATATATTTTTTTATAAATTCATGAGCAATTAAGATCAACGCCTCTCAATTTACATATTTATTAATTTTTGATACAAACATATTTATTATATACTTGACAATTTGTATATCAAAATGAGACGTGGCTCAATTGATAGAGTCATATATTCTTTTATTTGCATTTTCGAAACCACCAGCTGAAATTTCTTAGCGCTTTTTAGATTTTTAACTTTAAATCTTTTAGGGAATCTCCAGTCCCTACAGTCTAGATTTCATTGTCTACAAAATATTATTATAAGCATCTATTATAATTGTCCGTTCAAACATCAAAGGGCGATGTAGCTCATATGTTTTAGTTACAATGAATTACAGTGTTCAATACCCTACATCTCCACACTTTTGTTTTTTTTCATTCTTATCTATATTATTTGAGAATTTGATTATCTCTCCTAAATTACAATTATTTAATGAAAAAAACACATTTTTTTAATAACGTCTTGGGCAATTAAGATCAACATCTCTCAAGTAACATATTAATTAATTTTTGATGTAAACATATTTATGATGTTAATTCGAACATCAAATGGGTATGTTGCTCAAGTGGTTGAGCTACGATGAATTAGGTGGTTAGATTCCCTGCATCTCAACATTTTTCTCTTGCTCCATTCTTATCTATATTATTTGAGAGTTCGATTATCTCCTTCAAATTACAACTATTTAAGGAAAAAACCATACATATATTTTTTCTTAAAGTCATGGGCAGTTAAGATCATCGCCTCTAAAGTTACATATTGATTAATTTTTTTTTTACGAACATATTTATTATATTCTTGACACTTTGTACATCAAAATGAGATGTAGCTCAATTGATTGAGTCATATCTTCCTTCTTTTGCCTTTTCGAAACAACCAGCTGAAATTTCTTAGCACTTTTTAGATTTTTAACTTTAAATCTTTTAGGGAATCTCCAGTCTGTGCAATCTAGATTTTATTGTTGACAAAATATTAGTATAACCTTCTATCATAATTGTCATTTCAAACATCAAATGGGGATGTAGCTCATGTTTTAGTTATGATGAATTACAGTGTTCAATTCCCTACATCTCCACATTTTTCTGTTTTTTTCTCATACTTATCTATATTTTTTGAGAGTTTGTTTATCTCTCCCAAATTACAATTATTTAAGAAAAAAATACATAGTGTTTTCAAAAAGTCATGAGCATTTAAGATCAACGTTTCTCAACTGACATATTTATTAATTTTTGATGCAACCTTTTTTATAATGTTAATTCAAACATCAAATGAGTATGTAGCTCAAGTGGTTGTGTTATGATGAATTACAGGGTTCGATTCCCTGCATCTCCACATTTTTTTCCCATTCTTATCTATATTATTTGAGAGTTCAACTGTCACCTTTAAGTTACAATTATTTAAGGAAAAAAACCATACATATTTTATCATAAAGTCATGAGTTATTAAGATTAACGCCTCTCAAGTTACATATGTATTAATTTTTGATGCAAATATATTTATTATATGCTTGTCAATTTATATACCAAAATGGAATATAGCTCAAATGCTTGAGTCATCTCTTCCCTCTTTTTCTTTTTCTAAACTGTCGACCCAAATTTCATTGCGCCTTTTAGATTTTTAACTTTAAATCTTATAGGGATTTTCGACTCTCTTTAGTCTACATTTTATTGTCTGCAAAGTATTAGTATATCCTTCTACTGTATTGTCAATTCAAACATCATGGGGATGTAGCTCGAGTTGTTGAGTTTTGATGAATTACAGGGTTCGATTCCCCACATCTCCGTATTTTTCCCCCTATTCTTATCTATATTATTTAAGAGTTTGATTATCTCTCCCAAGTTACAATTTATTAAGGGAAAAAGCATGCATATTCTTTTCATAAAGTCTTGGGCAATTAGGATCAACGTATCTCAAGTATTATATTTATTAATTTTTTATACAAGCATATTTATAATGTCAATTCATACATGGGATGCAGCTCAAATGGTTGAGTTATGATGAATTACATTGTTATTCCCTCTATATCCACATTTTTCTGTTTCTTTTCTCCATTCTTATCTATGTTATTTGATTGCTTGATTATCTCTCTCAAATTACAATTATTTAAGAAAAAAGCCATACATAATTTTCTGATAAAGTCATAGGCAATTAAGATCAATGTCTTTCAAGGAACATATTCATTAATTTTTTATGCAAACATATTTATTATATACTTGTCAATTTATATATCAAAATGAGATGTACCTCAAATGATAAAGTCATGTCTTTACTCTTTTCATCAAGTCATGGGCAATGAAGATTAAAGTCTCTCAAGTAAAATATTTATTAATTTTTTATGCAAACATAATTATAATGCCAATTCGAACGTCAAAGGGGATGTAGCTCAAATGGTTGAGTTATGATGAATTATAGGGTTCAATTCCCTCCATCTCCACATTTTTCCTCCCCCCCCCCCATTTTTATCTATATTATTTGAGAGCTTGGTTATCTCTCTCAAATTACAATTATTTAAGAAATGAACCATACGTATTTTTTTAATAAAGTCATGGGCAATTAAGATCAACATGTCTCAAGTTACATATGTATTAATGTTTGATGCAAACATATTTATTATATAGTTGCCAATGCATATATCAAAATGAGACGCAGCTCAAATGATAGAATCACATATCTTCCCTCTTTTTCCCTTTCGGAACCACCAACCGAAATTTCTTAGCACCTTTTGGATTTTTAACTTTAAATCTTTTGGGGAATCTGTAGTCTCTATGGTTTAGTCATCTAGATTTTATTGTCTACACAATATTAGTATATCCTTCTATTATAATTGTCAATTCAAACATCAAATGGGGACACAGCTCAAGTGGTTGAGTTATGATGAATAATGGAGTTTGATTCCTTGCATCACCACATTTTTCTTTTTCATTTTTTCATTCTTATCTATATTATTTGAGAGTTTGATTATCTCTCTCAAGTTACAATTATTTAAGGGAAAACAACATACTTATTTTTTTTTCACAAACTTCTCTCAAGTAACATATTTTTTAATTTTTAATACAAACATATTTATAACGTAAATTCAACATTAAATGTGATGTAGCTCAAATGGTTGAGTTATGATGATTTACAGGCTTCATTTCCCTGCATCTCTACATTTTTCTTTTTTTTTTCCCTCCATTCTGATCTATATTATTTGAGAGTTTGATTATCTCTTTTGAATTACAATTATTTAAGAAAAAAACCTTAAATATTTTTTGTTCATAAAGTCATGGGCAATTAAGATCAACGTCTCTCAAGTTACATATCTATTAATATTTGATACAAACATATTTATTATATACTTGCCAATTTATATATCAAAATGAGACGTAGCTCAAATGATAGAATCATATCTTCCATCTTTTTCCTTTTCAATACCACCAATCGAAATTTCTTAGCACCTTTTAGACTTTTAACTTTAAATCTTATAGGAAATCTCTAATCTCTACAGTCTATATTATCCTTCTATTATAATTGTCAATACAACCATTAATGGCAATATCGCTCAAACTCAAATGGTTGAGTTATGATGAATTATGGATTTTGATTCCCTACATCTCCACATTTATCTTTGTTTTTTTCCTCATTCTTATCTACATTATTTGAAAGTTTGATTATCTCTCTCAAATTACAATTATTTAAGGGAAAATAAACATACACATTTTTTCATAAGATCATAGGCAATTAAGATCAACGTCTCTCAAGTAACTTTTTATTAATTTTTAATACAAACATATTGATAATATACTTGCCATTTATATGTCAGATGGATATGTAACTCAAATGATAGAGTCATATCTTCCATATTTTTCCTTTCCAAAAGTAACATCCGAAATTTCTTAGCGCCTTTTAGATTTGATCTTTAAATCTTTTAGGGAATCTCCAGTCTCTACAATTTATGTTTTATTTTCTACATAGTATTAGTATATTATTCTTTCCTTATTTTGAATAAAACAGTAGCACAAAGAATGCCATGAAAAAATGACGGTTCAATCTCAGGCATATGTTTTTATGACAAATATTGTAGTAGAGTACCACTGTAATAATGGTGGTGGTGGATTTGGTTTTGTGGGTTTTCCTGCATCTCATAATTTATCAAATCTTTTAGGTTTCAAAGAGTTATGATATCCTCTCATACAAATTATCAAAAGGATTTTACATTGCCCACCTGCTATTTATTATTAGCTACAAGGATGAAAACAAGTCTAAAAGAAGGAAATGAAAGCAAACATAGATGAAGAATAATAAAACAAATTTAAACATTTTCTTACCATACTTGTCTAATCGTGATTCTCAAAAAAATCAACCACCTCCAAGTGTCCCATAGCATCAACGCCATTAACATTATCTAGTTTATGGGCATCATTCTTGTATGGAAAATTTGCCTCAACATAATCAGTTTGAAAAGTCAAATTTACTTCCAAATTATTTGAAGTTTTTTTATAGAGCCTTCATAAAGTTTTGCTAGATGCTTAGGCATGCGATGGGTGTGCGTGACCAATGCCCTTTCATACCGACACTTGTGACAATAACAACTTTTGAAGGGCCATTCTTATTTTTTTTCCCTGCTGTGTTTCTTTTTCTTGTACATATTAGGATTATAGTTGTTACTTCTATCACCATGATAATGGTAATTAATTCATCCTCTTCTACGACCACCATAACCATGACCACGTCCACGAACATGGTAATCATTGGATATAGTCGACACATGACTTCTAGGAATGGAGCTAATTGAGTGGGACAAATCTCATTATTTTGTTTAGCCATAATAAGGCATCAAATCAATTCAGAATATTTTTTAAAACCCATTTCACAATATTAATGCTATAGAAGCTAGCACATTTAAAGCATGAAAAGTTAAAATGGCTTTCCTAACAAGTCATTGTCAGTTATTTTCTCATCACATAATTTCAATTGAGAACTTATTTTAAAATTTGCTAAATTATATTCAGTTACATTATTAAAATCTTATAGACTCAAATACATCTATTCATAACGAGCTCTAGGCAAAATTATCATCTTCTGATAATCATACCTTTCATTCAAATTATTCTACAACTCTAATGGATCTTTCAACGTTAGATATACAACCTTTAGCCTTTCATACAAATGTTGGTGAAGGAAAATTATGCCCTTAGCCTTGTCTTGACTAATTACTTCATTTCTAGGTAAAATAACATTTCTTAGACCCTTTACATCCATGTAGATTTGAGCATATAAAACCCAAGATAAATAATTTTCTCTCATAAGGTTCATAAACTTGATTTTGGTAAGACTTTCCATGAATAAAACTAAAATAATGACAACAATTAGAATTAAGATAAAATTGATAAACAATAAAACATAATGAATAAAAATATTTGTATTTAGAAGCCACTCAAATGAATTATACCGTCAAAATTCAAAAATTATAAGAACATGAAGAATAATACATAAACACATTTGAAGATAGACAAGGTGTGGGACTTAAGAAATGATGGAAGGAAATAAAAAAGAAAAATATATAAAATATAAAAATAAGTAAATAAAAATGAAGTAGAAGAATCCAGATTTCAAATGAACAAATTCAAACTTGATTCAAAAGGTGAACCACAAACATTACAAAAAAATATGTCAATTGTAGCGGTTAAAGTGACATATTTCTAGCGGTTTTAATTGCAACAAATAACATTTGTAGCGGTTAACAAAACCACTAGAAAAACCAGGTGCAAGAAAAAAATTTCTAGCGGTTATCGCAACCGCTACACAGCATGGTCAAAACGCTAGACACTTTCTAGCGGTTAAAACCGCTAGAAAATGCTGAAAGGAAAAAATTTCTAGTAGTTTTATAACCGCTAGAAACATTCTAAACCAAATCTCATTTTGCCGGGAATTAAATATTTTCATTAGCGCGCCAAAATTCTAGCGGTTACAGAACCACTAGAAATTTTAGGGAAATTAAATTTTCCCGCCAATTAAATTTTTGGAATGACGCCAAAAAAATTTCTAGCAGTTTAAACCGCTAGAAATTTTGGCACAAAATTTAAATTTAACGAAATATTTGTAGCGGTTTAGAACCGCTAGAAATTTTTACCGTGCCAGAAAAAAAATTGTGGTTTTTCATTATTAGAAAATATAATATTATAATTTTAAAAACCATTAAATAAATTATGTTGAGGAATTTTTGTTAATTGTATAATTAGTTATATGTTACATTTTATATATTTAAATTTTGTAATAAACAATATGTAATTAAAATATGAGTGTGTCAAAAGAAGTGAATTTAATTTAATAAGATAATTGAATTGAATATTTAATAAGATAGTTGAATTGAAGATGAGATAGTTTGTAATATTGAACCTATAGTGTTAGGTTGAGGAGTATTTGAATTAGTTGAGGAGGGCATGACAAGTGTGAAGGAGAAAAATCTGAAAGAAAAGGAGAAATAAATATGTTAGTAAATTTTAAGTAAAAACAAATAAAAGATGCAATAAATTATAAAATAAAATTCACTTACCATACAGTAAGGAGAAAGAAACCACCATATGAGAGAGTAAGAAAAAAAGAGAGAGAATTATGAGGAAGAATAGGAGAGGAAAGAAAAGAGATGGAGTAAATGAATGTAGAGAAGATATGATATTTATAGAGATCAGCGACACATTTGTAGCGGTTTTTTTTGTAGCGTTTTATTGCATTTTGTAGCTGTTAGTCATTTTCTAGCGTACATTATAACCGCTAGTATTTTGTAGCGGTTATATTTGTAGCGGTTAATAACCGCTACAAATTATAGTTCGTATAATAAATTTGTAGCGGTTAATAACCGCTACAAATTATAGTTTCGTATAATAAATTTGTAGCGGTTATATAACCGCTACAAATTTTTTTTTTATTTTTTAAAAATTTGTACGAATTTTAATTTATACATATGTATTTATGGACGGAAAATTTTTTTAATAATAAAAATTTTGGATGCTGCTATTCTCCATCATCATCCGGCTTGAAAGGACACATTTTAAAAAAATTTGTTAAATTTATAATGTATTTGGAAAAAATTAGTAATTAGTAGCTAATTATTTAAATAATTTAAGAAAAGACGTGTACCTGATAATTGGCAAATTATCATCTCCTTGAGGAAAGAAGTTTTCAAAATTCAAGGGTTGGAAGGGTTCACTGTCGTAAATAATGTCACCATCACCCATATCATAAAGATCCCGTGGCTTGAGGTGAACGACCATATTCCAGTCTTTATGTTTCTCGTCCTCGACATAGTAAATTTGGTGTGCCTCAGAAGCAAGGATATATGGCTCATCATCTTCAGATGCCCCCGTATGAATAAGTCTAGAGAAATTAACTGAGGTGATGCCCAAATGGTCAGTAGCGAGTCCCCGTGAAGTTGTCGTATTTGCCCAGGAGCACTTGAACAGTGTCACGGTGAAAAGCTGGTAACTCAACTCAATAATGTCAATTAGCTTTCCATAGTAAGTGACGCCTCCAAAGCGCATATCGCCATCACTACTGCTAGCATAACATCTCATTACGAATGTCCCGCAAACTCCAGAGTTTTGTGTGAGCAATCCCTGATCACGTCCAACCGTACAGAACTTGAAGCCGTTGACATTCTACGCGGTAAACCTTCGTGCATGGTCTAACGAACCGAGAGAAAGAGCTTTGAATTCATCTGTGTATGGACTGTTGTCATTACGTATTCGACGTGTAAACCAACTGGGAAACTCTTTGTGGACTCTTTTATCAATGTCAGCAGAACGCGCACACCCACGTAGCTGACGCCTGAGGTAACTCCTAAACTCACTATAGTAAAGTGTAATTTGTTAGAAGAGTCAGTAAGAAACAAATATAAAGTGTAAAAGCTAGTGAGCTTATATGATATATATATCGCTAGAAATGTTGGAATTGCTAGCGGTTTTAGTTGAACTGCTAGAAATGTTCCGCTGCTAACTCAATATTTTCTTGTCTTTAAAGACAATGCATATAGACATATACAAAGGGAGGGGGAAGTTATAGTAATATAAATAAATATATAAATATAAAAGTAGAGCTGAGTAAATAACATAAATAAATAAACATAAGTCATACATATGTAATGATGTAAAAATTTAAATGAAGACAAAAATAATGCTACAATGAAATAAATACAAATTCATAATGAAATAAAGACAACAAATAAACCCCTAATTATATAAATCACATCACTAATACATATCATTGTAAATAAACTATGCACACAGTATGTATGTATATATATATATATATATATATAAGCAACAAAATAAATATAAACAAATGCAATGAAAGAAAGGAAAATATGAACAGTATAGTTAGTAATTAATCATCATTAGCTGGCAACATGAATACCAAATGAAAATAATACATAAATTATATCAATTAGAAAACAACATAAATAACATAATATTTCACAATAGGTTAACATGATAAAATGACGTAAAATATAAACAGAATATAGCATAATATAAAATACAAAGGGAAGAAAAAATGAAATAACATAATGTAAAATAAAATACTTTTTTGGTTCTAAATATAAGACACATTTTGCAGTGTAATTTATATTAAAAAATGGGTCTTATATTTAGTACTGAAAGGAGTAAAAGACAACCATGAATATATAATGTAATAACGAAATTAAAGTGCGTTGAAAAGAACAGAATCATATAAAACAACAACATAATATAAAGTAAATGTGTAGAAAATTAAAACTACACATGATAATTGAAGCTAATAATAGCAAAACAGGAAATTGGGAGAGAAAGCAAGGGAGAATTTCTCATCCACTTATGGGTACCCATGGCTTCTACATGACCTCTATTTATTGGCCTCCAAACATTAAGATCCCGTTTGGTATGAAACATTAAGAATGAGAGGCAAGGATTGTGATTGATATTGAGAAAAACTACTAAAAGAGCATTTAGTATGAATAATTGGTTGTTACATGAGATTTGGCAAATCTATACAGGTGATATTGGAGAATACCATCTTTCCTTATGGTATTCCTTAATCCCACCTACATAAGTTTGTTCAATCTTATGTAGTAAGCAATTTTTCGTATTAAACACTCTTTTAATATATGTTTTCAATAGAAGTTGTAATCCTTATCCTCTATTTTCAATGCTTCGTGTCAAACAAAACCTAATCCTAACCCTAATACTATAATGGAATGAAGAGGAACATAATAGCATTAACCATAAGAAAACTCTTCCAAAGTCATTTAATGAGAATGTTATGAGTTTTAGGATATTCAGAGATAAAAAATCCTAAGGTTAGGGGTTATCAACATCCACGTGTACAATAAGAGTTAGGCCCTTGACAGTTGAAAGAACACGACAAATTAAATAAAATAGAACCTCTAAGTATATAACCTTCCTATTGGTAAGCATACGGTTTAAAGGTTGTACGTGGGTTGTGTTCATTGGTAGAAGTTTCAAAATACAAAACCATCAAAATATACCTTTTGCCCATGCATTGCACAGGAGAGAAAACCCTATTTTTAAAGGGAAAATGACAAAAAAAAAAAAAAAGAAGCTGAAAATTTGTAAATGCCTAATAAGGATGTCAACAAAAAATTTGTTGTCATTTGCAAATTTAATGTTGTCGATACCAAATGAAGTATTGTTACCAAACCTAATTTGGGATTTAGTAATTTCCAGCTTCTTTTTTGGTCATTTTTTTCTTTCTAAAATAAAATAAGTTATTTGTATTTTTTATATAAACAAGATGTTATTAGTTTTGATCTTTTAGTTACTAAGAAAGCTTCATGCCAATGTATGGATAATAAAAGAAAAATGATTAGTTATGCTTTCATTGTTAATGTTATTTATACCCAAAAAAATAAAAATCTTGTTATTTTATATTGTTATAGTATTATTGGTTATTACTGATAGTATCTATTGCATACCTTTTAAATACCATTAACTTCTATAAAATAACATCAACCCACAATTCCACATATTGTACTAAAATACGATTACATTTTTTTAAAATTATTAAACTAATATTTACTCTCTTTTTTCCTTTTATTAGTTTTTAATGGTATTTGGGTTCATGAGAAGCAGAGGAAAGATATATTTGAATAAGTTCAATTTAAAAAAAATGAATTCTCATTACTCTTTCCTCTTACATCCTTTTATCATTGAAATCTTTTAACAAATTTACCAAAAAATAATAATAAGAGCCACTTGTCCATCTGTTTTAAATGAACTCAATAAAAACTATACTCTCCTTCAATCCTCTCGAATCAATCAAAAGATTAATAGAAAGGTGGGGAAAAAAAAAACTGCTAGTTACACGCTAATGGACAAAAAATGCTAGATTTTCATTGCTTTTTTCTATTATTCATGACATTTGATCACAATGCCAGCTCTTACATGTTCTACAATAGAAAGATGAAAAAAATTATTACAACTTCACGGGATTTTCAGGGAAATCACATAATAAAAGAGCTAAGTTTGCTAATCCCCAATGACTAGGAAAGAGCAATACTTCTTAAAAAAATAAGGACAACAACCATAATAATAGTAGATATAATAAATTTAAGAATCAATAATAATTATTCAATATGGAGATCAAAAGAGGCCTCAATTTCAGTTCTGCTTGTCCATCCCAAGTGTGTGCTTCACAGAATCCACTGCACCTTGAGCATGTTCTTTACTGCTCTCCCGTCTGCAAACAATATTATTAAATAATGAGAAAAACCTGATATCGAGATCATTACAAAAATATTTTTCAACTATATTCATCGACAAATTAAATTTATCACATTAATAAGGTGACTTGACCTATGTCAAATTCTACCAATTGTACAAACCTTTTTTAAGAAAAAAAATAATATGTTCATAGGAAAAAGGGTAAATATACAATTTTACCCATAATCTTGTTTATCAAGTGCACTTATTACCATGATCTTTTTAATGGTGTAATTTTATTCATAATTTTTAGTGTAATTTTACCCCTCCCAATATCTGTGGGTTTTGGCCTTTTGGGCACACAAGCAGCAGAATAAATGCAAAACTTTTTTGCCAAAACCCTCCAAGGATCTGTTGGCATTGGTTAAATTAAATAAGAGAAAGGAGACTTCACAAAATTAACTCGAGATTCAATTTTCAGGATTCTTTTTGGTAATGGAGATCCAAGGTGCCGCTCCTGAGACAAACACCCTCTATCGGTACCCGCATGAATAGGAACACGAACAGTGTGCTAGCACCATTCCTCGAATCACAATTGATATGGTTCTTGCTGTCCAAGAAGGTCACACATATTCTTCTTTGTGTGACTCAAGAAAAATTGTTATCCACCATTCTCATAGCTTTTCTCTCTCTCAAGATGGGTTTTGGTGGTTCTCTTGCTCTCAAAGAACCTCTAGTCTCAAAACTCATCAGGTTAGCGTCTCTGATTGTTAGGATAAAACCTTAATTAACTTAAATCTCATATTAAAATTAAATACTACCTCCGGTCTTAATGATAAGACTTTGTTTGTATATTACAAATGAGGTCTTATAATTATGACTAGAGGTAGTAGTAAATTATATAGAATTTTATATATTAAATACATAAAAGTCACCCACCACCATGAGAAGAGAGATATGATATTTATCCTATATAAAAATATCTAATTCAGAATTATGTATATCATATGTATATTAATTTTTATTAATATTTTCATAGGATCTTACCATTCTATTTAATTTTGGATATGCCACTTTCCATATGATCCGAAGAGATCATGTTTCAGAATAAATCTTCTAAAGATTTAGAATCCTAAATTAAACATAATATTATTATTTCTTTTAAATACATTGTTATTTTAAATAATAATAATTATTTAAAATTATTATTTCTAAAGATTTCAGAATAATTATTATTTCTTTTAAATAATAAAATAATATTATTTTACCATAAATAATATTACATTCTTCTAATCCAAATTTTTCTTATTTTGAAAATAAGAAATTTCCTAAATTAAATTAAATGAGGACATTTTATATTAATAAAATCTGAACTTTTCTACATTCAATGAATCTAGCCATTTAAGTTTGTGTCTGCCTATTCTTGTGTGCAACATGTCGGCTCATATGATGTTTGTAGTGGGTCTAAAATAGTTTTTGGTCCGCAAGTCACAAGTAGCATCTATCGACATTATGACTACATAAAGTAGATGAATATCAGTGATAAGATTTAACCTATCTTGTAAACATGTCAAGTCCTTTTTGTCACATAATATTTAGATTGAGCATGAGACATGAAGAAGTCACTCTCATATTACTCAATAAGCTGGCAAAATAAATGAAACTCATTTCATTTGAGACGGCATGCATTTCTTAATCTCACTCATTGAGGGGGCCGAAGATATCTCTCTTGCAATGGGAGGGACAAATTCCATATTGACCATTCACTTCTCTGCATAGATCCCAGTATCCCACTATATTCAACCATGAAGTTTATGATCCAGGGATCTGTTGGCATTGGTTAAATTAAATAAGAGAAAGGAGACTTCACAAATTAACTCGAGATTCAATTTTCAGGATTCTTTTTGGTAATGGAGATCCAAGGTGCCGCTCCTGAGACAAACACCCTCTATCGGTACCCGCATGAATAGGAACACGAACAGTGTGCTAGCACCATTCCTCGAATCACAATTGATATGGTTCTTGCTGTCCAAGAAGGTCACACATATTCTTCTTTGTGTGACTCAAGAAAAAATTGTTATCCACCATTCTCATAGCTTTTCTCTCTCTCAAGATGGGTTTTGGTGGTTCTCTTGCTCTCAAAGAACCTCTAGTCTCAAAACTCATCATGTTAGCGTCTCTGATTGTTAGGATAAACCTTAATTTAACTTAAATCTCATATTAAAATTAAATACTACCTCCGGTCTTAATGATAAGACTTTGTTTGTATATTACAAATGAGGTCTTATAATTATGACTAGAGGTAGTAGTAAATTATATAGAATTTTATATATTAAATACATAAAAGTCACCCACCACCATGAGACGAGAGATATGATATTTATCCTATATAAAAATATCTAATTCAGAATTATGTATATCATATGTATATTAATTTTTATTAATATTTTAATAGGATCTTACCATTCTATTTAATTTTGGATATGCCACTTTCCATTTGATCCGAAGAGATCATGTTTCAGAATAAATCTTCTAAAGATTTAGAATCCTAAATTAAACATAATATTATTATTTCTTTTAAATACATTGTTATTTTAAATAATAATAATTATTTAAAATTATTATTTCTAAAGATTTCAGAATAAATTATTATTTCTTTTAAATAATAAAATAATATTATTTTACCATAAATAATATTACATTCTTCTAATCCAAATTTTTCTTATTTTGAAAATAAGAAATTTCCTAAATTAAATTAAATGAGGACATTTTATATTAATAAAATCTGAACACTTTCTACATTCAATGAATCTAGCCATTTAAGTTTGTGTCTGCCTATTCTTGTGTGCAACATGTCGGCTCATATGATGTTTGTAGTGGGTCTAAAATAGTTTTTGGTCCGCAAGTCACAAGTAGCATCTATCGAGACATTATGACTACATAAAGTAGATGAATATCAGTGATAAGATTTAACCTATCTTGTAAACATGTCAAGTCCTTTTTGTCACATAATATTTAGATTGAGCATGAGACATGAAGAAGTCACTCTCATATTACTCAATAAACTGGCAAAATAAATGAAACTCATTTCATTTGAGACGGCATGCATTTCTCAATCTCACTCATTGAAGGGGCCGAAGATATCTCTCTTGCAATGAGAGGGACAAATTCCATATTGACCATTTACTTTTCTCTGCATAGATCCCAGTATCCCACTATATTCAACCATGAAGTTTATGATCACTCGGTTAAAAGTGATTCTTGATCATGTCAAAACATAGTATTCCTTATGTAGGGATCTATGGTAGTCTCAGGTTTAAGGGCCCAATGACATGATTATACTGACATACATTTATGACCTACTCCTGACATACAATTATGACCTAGTCCATGTAGCTATATCATGATGTGTCTCTAACAAGTACCTATGATATTGATTTATATCTCCGCACAAGATCATCAATCAAAATCTCATACTAGTCTTTTTTTTCGGACAAGGGACTGAAGGGAAAACCACTTAACACGGGTGGTACCCAAACAGTCACCTTCCCTACTTATACACTCTAACACACTCACACACCTATCCGATGTGGGCTTGAGAGCACCCACAAGATACTAGTCTTAGTTTATTATTATTGTTTCCACGGTAATAACTGAACAGGAGCATTTAGAATAATTCTTTAATTATTCATGGATTCATATTATAAAGAAAACGTGCAATTAAAAGGTATAATAAATAATTTAATAAAACTTCTTTTATTAAATTAAATAAAAATGTCTACATCCGGCCTAAGGCGCAATCCCTAGCAATCCCCCATGGGCACTAGGCCCAATCATGCATATATCTAGTACCCGCGGATCTGGTATGGCATTCACGCTTTGCTTGTGGAAGAGGTTTAGCATGAGGATATGCAACATTATCATCAGTTGTGAAAAAAGGGCAAATTTACATTTTTATGCATATATATAAACCTTTGTTAAACCAGTTGGCGGAAAAAAAAAACTGTGTTGAACCAAAAATTTTAACTATTTTTCATGATAATTTCTACCCATTAATGAATATTGAATTTTAAAATTCTCTTTCAATTTTAAATCCTAATTGATATTAATCGTTTCTGAAAAGTATCATGCTTTCATCATAAATAATGAATGCCAATTTTATGTCATGTACACGCCCGCTTGTATTGGTATGGCATTCACGCTTTGCTTGTGGAAGAGGTTTAGTATGAGGATATGCAACATTATCATCAGTTGTGGAAAAAGGGAAAAATTACATTTTTATGCATATATATATATATATATATATAAAAACCTTTGTTAAACCAGCTGGCGGAAAAAAAAACTTTGTTGAACCAAAAATTTTAACTATTTTTCATAATAATTTCTACCCATTAATGAATATTGAATTTTAAAATTCTCTTTCAATTTTAAATCCTAATTGATATTAATCGTTTCTGAAAAGTATCATGCTTTCATCATAAATAATGAATGCCAATTTTATGTCATGTACACGCCCGCTTGTATTGGTATGGCATTCACGCTTTGCTTGTGGAAGAGGTTTAGTATGAGGATATGCAACATTATCATCAGTTGTGGAAAAAGGGAAAAATTACATTTTTATGCATATATATATATATATATATATATAAAAACCTTTGTTAAACCAGCTGGCGGAAAAAAAAACTTTGTTGAACCAAAAATTTTAACTATTTTTCATAATAATTTCTACCCATTAATGAATATTGAATTTTAAAATTCTCTTTCAATTTTAAATCCTAATTGATATTAATCGTTTCTGAAAAGTATCATGCTTTCATCATAAATAATGAATGCCGATTTTATGTCATGTACATGCCCGCTTGTATTTTATTTACCTTTTTTGCTACTTCCAATTTTAAATACAGGAACTAGTTTATAGTGTAATTTATACTACAAACTACTTTTAATATTTAATACTGAAGATATCCAATATTATTGTCTAATCTATAAATTTCATTAGTTAAGTTGTATCTAGAATTCAAAAGTCTTGTGTTGCATTCACTAATTAAATTTTGTTATGAATCAATTAATTACAGACGCATAAATCCCAACCACCTTTCTTAATATGTCTGATGCGAAATAAAAGAAAATCTTATAATAACCAACAGAGGGAGTAATAAGAATAAGCATCATCATCATCATCACTTCTCGTATAGACAGAAATTAGAAAATCAGAAATTGACTACGATAGGATAGTTAACACACATTATGTAACTATGAAACCACTAGGAGCCTTTTATTTAGAATATTAATAATCGATGCTTTTTACATCATTTTGTGCCTTCCACTTGTTGATTTTCTACACATTTGATTTTATTATGGACCAGAACAAGTCCATTGTGACTGAAATACTTCATCTCCACAAGATAGAGAGAAACTAATTTAAAAAAAAAAAATACTGGGATCCACTTCTACATACATGGACCCTAGAAAAAATCAAAAACCAAAAAAAAAAAAGACGAAAACAAAAAGCAAAACAAGAGAGGCTCCTTGTTATTTTTTTTAAAAAAATTTTCTTTGGCCTTTTCAGCTTTGTTTGTCCATTCCAAGTGTATGCTTCACACTATCCACAGCACCCTGAGCCATGTTCTTCACTTGCTCCGTGGTCTGCATCAACAGTATATCTAAATATATTATTCTTCAAAAATTAGTTGAGAAAATTAGGCTGGCCTCTCTCTCTCTCTCTCTATATATATGTATATATATTAAAATCCTCTTTATTTTCCAAATCATTAAGAAATTGTCTTCAATTTTACTAAAATTTTACCTCCCTTTTATTATTAAAACCCTCAAAACTTTGTTAAATTTAATTGAAATTACATTCCAGATCGAAGGGATCTCACTATAGTTTTAAATAAAAGTATTTTTATTAAGAAAAATAGAGAACAGAAAATGTGGGTGTCTATATATATAGTTTTATAAAGAATTAACCTGTTGGATCAAGCCACTAGCTTCCTCCTTGTGCAGCTGAGCTTGGCTTCCAGATGAGTTAGCAGCAGCAGAAGCTTGGTCCATAGCTGCACTTGCTGTGTTCTGTGCAGCACTTGCTGATTGGCTTGCAAATCCTGCACTCTGATCTGCCCTCTCCTGATTAACCCACCAGGCATTAATTTCACTATTGATTGATTAGACGTAGTTCAAATTAAAATTTTGGGATTTGGACTCCCCCCCCCCTTTAAATCTCATCTCCACTACTATTAGATTAACAAATAAATAGATCAAGATTTAATATTTTGTAGAGCTATTATTCTAATATTACATAAAAAGGAGAAAGAGTGTAGGCATTTATTTTCTAAAATCTTAAATTTTAACCATTCACTTTTCGATCAAACGGTGTAGATAGGATTTTGAAAAGAAAAAGAGGAGAGGGGATTTTGAGAGTATCTATATCAAAATTTTGGCGAATTAAAGACAGCTATGAACATTGTTAATAACAACAGCCACAAATCTTATCCCACTATATAAGAATGATCATTATTAATAACAGTAACAACAAATCTTATCCTTATATCCTATTATATAAGAATCCACATTATCATTAACTTTGACAATATAAGGAAGCATGCATCCATGTATATTTTAGTATTATTGAAATGTTGAGAATTTCAGAATCAGAGTTTATGGTTGATGAGCTTTAAGGGAAAAAAGGTTATATTATTGATGTCACCTGGGATTGGCCATGGACGTTGCCAGCATCGAAGCTTTGGTGTACGTTAGACATGATGGTTGCTGGGATAGAAACAATAGCTGCGATATAAGCTTGATGAGTTTTGAAGATATTCGCAATTGATGTTCTTAGAGGAGCTATATATAGAATTTTAAATGTACCCTCTTTGGCATTTAAAAGTCAATAGCTGAAACATCCTGGTATGCAGGATCGTTTTGCATTATTAATGGATGAGCGATTATTTCTGCCTTTGAAATGAGCTTTGATGATTTATTATTATATATTGGAAAAAGTATTGACTACTACTGTAAGCCTTTAATTTGAGAGAATTGTGCATCACCGAGAGTTTCATTAGCCGCAAATTGCGTTTGCAAAGATGACTTGGTTTATATTATATATGCTTACATTTTTTCAATTAAAATTAAGTTTGTAGAGAATTCATATATCATTTTTATAAATCTTTTTACAATTAAATAATAAGAATAAAAAAGAAACCAAGGATGTTAAAAACATCTACAGAGATCTAAATAAAAGGTATAGTCAAATATATACTTTTTGATTCAAAAATATATTTTCTATTATTCAGTGATTAGAAAATGATTGAACTGAGTCTGTAATAAGCATTTTGAGTATGAAATTGGGTTTTTTGTTTTTTAAATTCACGTAATTAACATTCTCTACATGCTATTGAACTGTTTGGAAGTGTTACCAACTCTTAAAAGTCTAATATATTAATGCGCAAATATGTTACACGTGGTAAAATATGACATGTGTATGTGCATGCAGAAAAGAAGGAATACATGAAGTCTGGGACTTTGAATTTTGTGAATAAAGATTGATTGAAACTCAGTTTTTTTTAAGAGCCGTGAGTTTGTATTGGGAAGGATATCGAAGTTAAAAAAAAAAAAAGGGTTTTAGATGTTTCCAAATTGTTTGATTATGATTTTGAGAGTAATAAGGCAAGAAATGTTGGGGTTTAAATGGAAGTGGATGGTTGTTGTCTTTAGATGTTTTGAAAGGATTAGAAATGATTAAGTTAGATTAGAGGCTTCTATGTAATAGTGAAAATTGAAATCCAAGAAAAGTATCAAGAGTTAAATAAAAGTTAAGAAATGGCATTTGAGCTTTTGTGATCATTAAGAGGAAATGCTTACTGTTTTGATGGCTTAAGAATGAGAGTAAATCATGAGAGGGACACGTTGAATGTCGTTAACAGTTATAGATAGAATAATGTTTTTGTCCATGATGATCGACCACGTGGGATCTAAGGGGGTATTTAATATATAAATCATATAATCGGATCAAGTGTTAACCTACCGTTGTGTGTGTAAATTTTAGCTAACATTTGCCCGAGCCCACCAGGGAGACAAACGAAAAAGAGGGCAGTAATGTTTGTTTTGGAAGAAAGCCTACTAGGCAGTAGTTTTTGCGCACTAGTTATTTCAACTTGTCTATCTAATTTTAATGCAGAGTGTGCTTTATGGCACAGCTTACAAGATTTTGTTTCTCCATGGCTTTTTTTGCATCATAGTTGTGATCTTGCATAATTATACAATGGAATTTGTTATTATAAGGATTCTTTGGAATCTCACCCATTTTCTTCCATATTGTATAATTTAGGCCGATAGCTGTAAGGGCTAGAATATGGTGATTGAAGAAGGAGGAAACGTAGAAGAAGCAAGCACACTTGTTTATATTCTAGGGTTAAAGCACATCCAATACTCTAAAATATTTTTTTCAGGTACAACCAGCATACTAAAGTATTTTGTGGTACATTCAGCACCCTGAAGTATTTTTTAAGAGCGCCTAGCACCTTGAAGTATTATTTTTGCCCGGGTACTGGATGCACAAAAAAATATTTTTGGATGCTGGACGCACCTAAAAAAAATACTTTGAGATGCTAGATGTACCAAAAAAATACTTTACTGTGCTAGATACATATAAAAAAAATATTTTAGGATATTGGATGCACCACAAAATATTTTAGGATGCTAGATGCACCTGAGAAAATATTTCGGAGTGCTGGATGCACCTTAACCCTATATTCTATATGGACTTTTAATATATAAATAGGTTATAGGTAAATATCTCTTTTTGGCAAGTTGTATTTACTTGCATACACACACATGTATTGTCTACATAAGAGGACGAAGTTAACAACTTGAGATCAATGTATGCCATCAATAGGGGTGACATACATATAAATTTTAGTTTATTACTATGTTTAACTTATTATATATCTATGTGTGCTCAATAGTTTGGGCTAGAATTCAGGGCAGTGAATAATGGGTTGTACAGGTTATTATAGATTTAATTATATTTAGCAGATAGTTATACGCAGTGAAGATTGCATATAAAAAAAATAGCTTATTATAGACATAGTCACTACAAAAAAATAGTAAATTATTAGTGGTTAAAAAAAAAACAGCTACAAAAGTAAAAATTTCTAGCGGTTATAATACAAACCGTAAGAAATTTGCAGCGTTTTGACCAAAAAGGGTGTAGATCCCACACATTTCTAGCGGTTTTGACCCAACTACTAGAAAGTAACCACCACAACTATTGCTGCCATTTGGTGTGAAGTTGTCGTCATATTTCTAGCGTTTAATTTCTAGCGGTTTTGATACTGGAACTGCTAGAGAATGCAAATTGTCATTGCATTTTCTAGCCGTTCTGTAACTGCTAGAAATGTCATCAAATTTTCTAGCAGTTTTCATTGAAACCGCTAGAAATATTTTATTTTTCCCAAAGAGTTCTTACACGTGGCTGTATGCAGGTGGCGGCAAAGGAGCAGGGCTACAAATTTCTAGCTAGAAAATTGCAGCCTACTCCTCATTTACCCACTTGTGGCGAATTGTGAAGTGAAGCTCTGCCAAATTTTCTCCACAAAGCATATCCAGATCCAAATCCAGATAGTATTCCACATTTTCAAGTAAGAATAGAAATTTATTTATAAATTATTTTTATTTTTATTTTATTTATTTAGTGTATGTCTTAGATAGTTCTCCACAATTTGAATTATGTGTTATATTTTTTATATTGAATTTAATAGACTGGTTTAGTTAGAATTAGTAGAAACAATTTTGTTTATAATAGATTGGTTTATTTAGAGTTAATTAAAGTAATTGTTTATTTTTAATGAGTTGATATGAGATTTAAATATACAAATATTTGTCATTCAATTATTATTATTTGATTATATTTATTTGAAGTATTTATTTAGAGTTATGTTTTTTATATTGAGTTTAATAGACTAGTTTATTTAGAGTTAATAGAAATAATTATTTTTTTAATGAATTGATGGCAAATTTAAATGTACAAATATTTGGTTTTTAGTTATTATTATTTTTTAATAATTGTTAGTTGTAAAATATATTTTTCATTACAATTGCTATTTGTTATTATTAAGATGACTCATCGACTAGGGAAGGAGCTAGTCGATCTTGATAGACTTAGCGAGGATCATGGTGCTGGGGGTGATGGTGCTGTTAAGCCATGCCCAAGCATTCATGACTATGATTTGAGCGATGAGGACATCTTGATGTTCATGGCAAATGATAATGTCTAGCCTAATGAGGGGGCTAATTCCTCAGGGGATGATCAACTCCACATTGATGATGGCGAGGAGGAGGACGAGGAGGACGAGGTTTAGGGGAATGAGAATCCTCATAATGAGCAACATCCTGCTCCAAGGCACTAGACCGGTTTTGAAGTGGAGTTTGTAGGTAAGTATTTATTTAATCTTTTCAATTTGACAACTATTTGATTTATATAAAAATTGTTTTAATTTAATTAATATATAATTAATTTTCCAATTAAATTTTGCAGACTCTGAGGGGAACAGGTCTTATAAGAGGTTGACAGCCAGAGATCTATCCATGATGATGAGCAGCCGGGTGGTTGTGCAACTGAATGAATTGGGCCAATTGACTAAGAAAGGTGACTAGCTATATAATAGGTATCTGTGCCTTCTTGGTTAGCAGTGGACTTTGTTCCCTATTTATGTGAAGGATTGGAAGAAAATCATAGCAGAAAAGAAGTAGCAAGGTTGAGAAGTAATGAAGGTAATATATATTTTTTATTGAAATTACTTAATTGCTTGACTATAATTTGTTATTTATGTAATTAATTTGTTATTTATAATTTTTTTAAAATTAGTTAAATGAATATATATTTTTTATTTAAATTACTTGATTGTTTGATTATAATTTGTTATTTATGTAATTAATTTTTTATTTATAATTTTTTAAAATTAGTTAAATGAATATATATATTTTATTTAAATTACTTAATTGTTTGATTATAATTTGTTATTTAGGTAATTAATTAATTATTTATAATTTTTTAAATTAGTTGAATGAATATAATTTTTTATTTAAATTACTTAATTGTTTGATTATAATTTTTTATTTATTTAATTATTTTTTATTTATAATTATTTTTAAATTAGTTAAATGAATATAATTTTTTGTTTATTTAATTATAGCGAAAATTTATATTAGGAGAGGAGTTGAGGGCGGATACCATCAAGAGACTTAGGATAGCATGGAAGAACAAGAGGGCTGATCTATGATGGGAGAAGAAAGGTGACTAGACGAGGCCCCTGCAGGAGATATTGGTAGATATACCTGGTAGAGTCCCGAAGCAAGACTGGTCAAGTTTTGTGTATTTTAGGATATCAGCTGAGCAGATGGTATGATGTTATTGTGTTAATTATAATTTTTTTTAATTTTTTGTCCAATTTGACTAATTTAATTTTATACATTTTGTTTCAGGCTTTTTCCTAGAGAAATGCTGGATGCGTTAGGCAACAGACAATGCGTCATAGGACTAGATCCAAGAGCTTTGATATCACCTATGATGAGATTGTAAGTACATAAAAAGAATTTATATGTTGTGCATATGTATTTAATTTGTAAATAATAATTTTTTTTCATTTCATTTACAAAAGGAAAAGATGCTACACGAGGGGGGATACACGCCTACTTATGACGATATATGGCCTTATCTATACAGGCCTCGAGACAGGTCTCTTGCATCGGATAAGGTTAAAGAGATTGTGGTAATTAATTAATTAATTAATTATTAATATCGCAATATAAATATTCCATACTAATATTTTTATATTAATTTTGATAGGCGTGGATAACTTAGGTCGATACTGAGCTGCGGGAGCCTCAGGGGTCTGTCTTGGATCCCACTGCCCCGCTTTTAGCAAGTTGTGGCCGAGCATAGCACCCTGGCCAAGTTAGCCGGCTCGGTCTTGGACCCATACCAAGTAGGCTACCTCGCTCAGGTGGCGTTGGCCATTCAAACATTGCAGGGAGATCTCCGTCAGTAGCAGCGTCCCATCAGGCGATTGTAGGAGTGAAGCAACTGAGTTCCTCGTCTGAGGAGGAGCTACGAGACGAGATCAGGAAAGAGATAGAGGCCAAGATGGAGGAGCGTGATCGTCATTTGTAGTTACAGCTTGACTACTTCAAAGCAGTCGCTACGGCCATGTGTGATATGATGATCAGTTTCACTCCAAACATCTTGTTTCCTGAGTTTCCTAACATACGCCTAACACTAGCAGTGGATGACCAGCAGCTAGCCCAACCCCAGCACGACTAGCAGCTTGCCTTGCCCTAGCAGAACTAGCAGGAGGATCCACAAAACGACGATCAAGATGATGCTGCTTCTGCCCCTCACCCTTGATTTATGCCCTTCCCTTGTATTGACTTTTAATGATTTGGATTTTATTATGTTATGTTTTATGTGGATATATTTATTTAAATTTTTTGTTTATTTATTTAAAACCATAGTTGTTTAATTTTATTATTAGTCACTCATTCCTTTTTCTTATTTGTTACTTTTTTTTTTTTACGCAAATGAAATTTGCAGCAGTTACAAACCGCTACAAATGTTGCAAGAAAATTTAAAATTTCAACTTTAGATTCTGCTCCTAGCTAACAATTTATAGCAGTTACTAACCGCTAGAAAATTCTTACCATTACCCTCTTTGAAATTCAGATTTCCCTCCAAACATTTCTAGCGGTTATTAACCGCTAGAAATGTCTTACCGTTACCCTCTTTCAAATTCAAATTTCCCTATGAACTCAACATTTCTAATGGTTATTAACCGCTAGAAATTTCTTACCGTTATCCTCTTACTTTGAAATTCAAATCTCCCACCCACCTTAACATTTCTAGCGGTTATTAACCTCTAGAAAATTCTTTGGAACTCCAATTTCTAGCGGCTGTAACCGCTAGAAAATGTCTACAAATGCTAGAAATTTCTAGTGTTTTAGAGCTGTTAAAAAAAGTTGAATGTTATCTATCTGTTAGCAACCTCCTTTATAAGCTGAAGAACTTCATCTTAAATTCATTTTAACTTCTCTTTGAGCTTTTCATCTGAAATGTTCATGAAATTTGAGCCATATTAGTGATAGATAGGTCGGGGATCAACTTGCACCGGTCGACTCCGCAATACTTGGCTGGTCTAAACTATTTCTTTGATTTTGCTTTTGCCAATGCTGCCGTAAATGGTAAGATTCAGTGTCCATTTCCTAAATATAATTTTAAGAAGTGGCATCCAAGAGATATTGTTAGAGAGCATCTGATATTTAAGCCCTTCTCGCGAGAGTATGTGTTTTGGCAACTACATGGGGAACAACCAGATATGATTGCTGAGTTAGTTCCAATAGTTTCACGGATGGGAGTTCGAGCGGAAGAAGCTAATACCATGAACGATGTTGGGCGTGATGCTTTTGGTATTCACAAAAGTGAGGATCCTAATGCAGATGAAGTATAGGGGCCTCAACCAGAGTTCCTTAGAAACGAAACTGCTCGGAAATTTTTTGACTTTATGAACGAAGCTGATAAGCCTTTTTATTCTGGGTGCACAAAGTATTCTAAGTTGTCATTCTTGGTGAAGCATTATCATATCAAATGCTTGTGTGGTATGACTGACAAGGCGATGTCTATGCTATTAGATTACTGGGAGATGCTTTCCCTCAAGCTGAATTCCCTCCATCTTTTTATGAAGCAAAGAAGATTATTAATAAGCTTGGCTTGGACTACAAGAAGATAGATGCATGCCTAAATGACTGTATGTTGTACCAGGGAGATGATGAAAACAAGGAGATTTGTACGAGATGTAAGACATCTTGCTATAAGTCAGTACGGAAGGGGAAAAAATAGAAGAAACCAACCAAAATTCTTAGTTACAATTCATTATAATGTGTTACTTGTTCTGTCCCTAAATATTCAATATTTTAAATTCTCAATACATTATTTTGTTAGGTACTTTCCTTTGAAACCGTGATTGCAAAGAATGTATATGTCATAAAAAATGGCTAAGCATATGAGGTGACATGTGACTGAGGAAAATCTAGATGGCATGTCAAGACACCCATGAGATTCAGAGGCGTGGAAAACGTTTGATGCGAAATTTCCAGACTTTACTAGTGATCCTAGAAATGTACGTCTTGTGTTGGCAAGCTACAGTATCTGGCCAGTGATGTTAATTCCATACAATCTCCCACCTTGGATGTGTATGAAATAGAGCTCTTTTTTGCTTTCCATGATCATTCCTGGCAAGAAAGCACCAGAGAATGATATAGACGTGTACCTGCAATCATTGATACATGAATTGATCAACTTGTGCGCGGATGGTGTTGAGACATATGACTCTATGACAAATGACTATTCAATCTTCGTGTAACCTTGATGTGGACAATAATTGATTTGTCAGATTTGGGAACTTTGTCCGATTGGAATGTGGATACTGGGTTGGCCTGTCCTAAGTGCAACTTTGACGTTGTATCATGTCGCTTTCCACATAGTCGCAAGTGGTTCTTCATAGGACATCGACGGTTCCTCGATTCCAAGCACAAATTTAGATTGCAATGGATTCACCTTGATGGAAAAGAAGAAAAAGAGATCCTCCTGTTACTTTGTCTGGTTTGGATATTTTGCGGCAATTAGAAGATGTTGATGTCAAGTTTGGCAAGAATGTGGATCCCAAACGACTAGGACGATGGTCTCGTGGGACATTTGATGTGCAACCTGTGCGATGACAGAAGAGAAGCATATTTTTCACTCTTCCTTATTAGGAATTAATAATTTGCTACGACACTGTTTGGATGTTATGCACATTGAAAAAATGTGTACGATAATGTGTTATATATATTGCTCAATAAAGCTGGAAAGTCCAAAGACCATCTCATAGCTAGAAAAGATTTACAGGCCTGGGGAATTCGTCAAGAGGCTTAGCTTGATAAAAAAAGGAAAGTTTCAACCAGCTAAATTCACTTTGACGAAGCAGAACAAAGATATCTTCCTTTCGATGCTAAGGAACATAAAAGTACCTTATGGATATTCTAGCAACATCTCAAGGTGTATCAATCTGCAGGCTCGAAAGGTTACTGGGTTAAAGAGTCATGACTCTCATGTTCTTATACAACAATTACTTCCATTGGCTTTGAGAAACACACTTCTTTCTGATGTGTCAGTGGTTTTGGTAGAATTGTGTTCATTTTTTAAGAAGTTGTGTGTGAAGGTCTTGATATAGGAAGGGCTCGATCAGCTGCAAAATAAAATAATTCTTATACTTTGTCACTTGAAGATGATATTTCCTCTATCATTCTTTACTGTCATGGTCCACTTGACTGTCCACTTTGTTCTAGAAGCAAAGGTTGCTAGCTTAGTTCAATATCGATGGATGTACCCTATAGAGAGGTACTAGATTATCTTTTATCCCTGCCTCTTTAAATTTGACATTTTTATTTCAATTGCTCACAATTATTAATGGAATATTAACCTGCAGGTATTTGGGAAAATTAAAATCATATGTTAGGAATAAGGCGTGGCTTAAGGGGTCAATAGCAAAAGGTTATTCTGGAGATGAGGTCCTAACTTTCTGTTCAAGGTACTTTGATGACATGGAGACATCTTTTAACCACCCGTGTTGTGTAGATGATTCTCCTCCTGGTCCTTCCACGTCAACTTTATTTCCTCCTGTCGGGAAACCAGTTGGAGGATATGAATTCTTCAGACTCACTCCTACAGAGAAACTCTAGACACACAGACATGTTTTGATAAATTACAGCTAAGTTAAACCCTTCATGCAGTAAGTATTATATAAACTCACTAACTTTTACACTTTATATTTATTTCTCACTGACTCTTCTAACAAATTACACTTCATTGTAGTGAGTTTAGAAATTACCTCAAGCAGCAGCTATGACGGCGTGCGCATTATGCTGACATTGATAAAAGAGTCCAAAGAGAGTTTCCTGGTTGGTTTACACATCGAATATGTAATGACAACAGCTCATACACAGATGAATTCAAAACTCTTTCCCTCCATCTGTTAGACCATGCACGAAGGCTTACCTCGTATAATGTCAACGGGTTCAAGTTCTGTACCGTTGGACATGATCAACGATTGCTCACACAAAACTCTGGAGTTTGTGGGACATTCAGGATGAGATGTTATACTAGCAGCAGTGATTGCAATATGCGTTTCGGAGGCGTCACTTACTATGGAAAGCTAATTGACATCGTTGAGTTAAGTTGCCAGCTTTTCATCGTAACTCTATTCAAGTGCTTCTGGGTAAATACGACAACTTCACAGGGACTCACTATTGACCACTTGGGCATTACCTTTGTTAATTTCTCTAGACTCATTCACATAGGGAATCTGAAGATGATAAGCCATATATCCTTGCCTCCGAGGCATACTAGGTTTACTATGCTGAGGACAAGAAATATAAAGACTGGAATATAGTCGTTCACCTCAAGCCATGAGATCTTTATGATATGGGTGATGGTGACATTACTTATGACAGTGAATCTTTCCAACTCACGAATTTTGAAAACTTCTTTCCTCAAGGAGACGATAATTTGGCCATTATCAGGTATATGTCTTTTCTTAAATTATTTAAATAATTAACTACTAATTACTAATTTTTTTCTAAATATATTATAATTCTAACAATAATTTTTTTGATATCTCCTTTCGGGCAGGATGATGATCAAGAATAGCAGTTTCAAAAATTTTTATCATTCAAATAAGTTTTTTCCATAAATAAATATGTACAAAATAAAATTGGTTCATTTTTTTTAAAAATAAAAAATTGCAATTTGTAGCGGTTATAGAACCGCTAGAAACTATTAAAATTGGTTCAATTTTTTAAAATAAAAAAAATTACAATTTGTGGCGGTTACAGAACCGCTAGAAAATACACAACTGTTACAAAATTAATAAACTGCTGCAAATAGTAAACAATTGCTAGAAAAGTCCTGCTGATCTCTATAAATACCATATCACCTCCTCATTCATTTGTCCCATCTCTGTTCCTTCATCTCCTCTTCTTCTTTATAATTTTCTCTTTTCTTCTTACTCTCTTATGTGGTAATTTTTTCCTCTTATTTATATGGTAAGATGGTATTCATTTTATAAATCTTAATTTCTTTTATTTATCTTTATTTATAATTTACTAACATATTTATTTATCTTTTTCTTTCAGATTTTTCTTCTTCACATTTGTCATGCCCTCCTCAACTAATTCAACTACTTTTCAACACACGAGTTGAGGTTCAACATTATAAATTATTCCATTTCCAACTCAACTATCTTATTAAATTAAATTAAATTTGTTTGACACAATCATAATTTAATTACTTATTATTTATCACAAAATTCAAATATATAACATGTAATACATTGGGAAATATATATATTAACATAAATTCTCTAATATAATCTTTGTAATGGTTTTTTAATTTATAATATTATATTTTATAATAAAAATTTTTGAATTTTATATTTTTTGCTTGGAATGAATTTTGTAGCGGTTCAGAAACCGCTAGAAAAATTAAAAAAAGCAGGAAAAGTTTCACAAAATGTAAATTTGGTTCCACTTGGTGCCAAATTTCTAGCGGTTAACAAGCGCTAGAAAGTTTTGGTGCCAATTTGAAAATTTTGCTTCCGGGCAAAATAAAATTTCATTCAAAACTTTCTAGCAGTTCCTCAAATAGCTACAAATATTGTACAAATTTTCTAGCAGTTATAAACCGCTATAAATATTGTCACATACTCCTACACTTGCTTGTTTTTCTAGCAGTTAATGTAACAAAAATTTTCTGGCGTTTTGACCATACTGTGTAGCGGTTTATCTAACCACTACAAATGTTGTTTATTGCAGGTAAAACCGTTAGAAACATCATAATTTAACCGCTAGAAAATATATTATTTTTTGTAGTGAATTAGCGACCGAAAATTATTTTGTTGCTAATTTTTGACAAATTACTGACAAAAATTTTGCCACGAAATCTAACCACTAATTAGTGACCAAATTTCATTTTGTCACTAAATTCCGTGGCTAACCTATTGAAAAATCCATCATTAAATATTTAGCAATGAAACTTTTTCTGTTAGAAATTTTTATCGCAAATTCCATTGCTAATTTTAATCATAAAATTTATAGCAATGAAATTAGCAACGAAGAAATTCTGTTCCTAATTTTCATTGCTAATTCTGTCACTAAATTGTTTGTCATGGAAATTTTTATCACTAATTTCATCACTAAGTCTATTATGTCACAATTCCGTTACTAATCTGTCGGTAATTTTAAATTTCATTATCTTAGATTATAATCTGACACCAATTTATGTAATAACGTAATTAAGAATATAATGATTTAAACATAATTTTAATTGTATAATAAATTGATATATTTGTGAAGTTGGTGTTAATGAAGGTATCATCACCATTTATCTCATTATTAGATACAGACTAAGAATAGGAAGACCCTTTCTTAGAAATTTTTTTTTATATTTCACTAAAATCAATTTCTTTTGATTATAAATAATAATTAAACAAATATGATAAGAATATTAATAGCTTTCTTATACAAATTGATATAAGAAAAAAATAATCCTATTATATCTACAATATATTAAAAAATGTAATATATGATAGAAATTCAAGACTAAAAAATAAATTTATACGAACACCTTAATTTATGATTGTAAATCAAACTAATGTAGATTAAAGTGAATTTTGAATTTTAATTATTAAACAATGAAATTTAATCATAATATAATTAATACTCATGATATAGATTGGTTTTGATTTTCAATGCAAAAACAAATGGTATATACAAAGAATTTTAAGAAAATAAATTATATAGAATACATATACAAGTAGGAGAATGTTGCTTATCATAATATATTCAAATCATTTAATTTTTTTGATACAGAATAATTTATTAAATTTTTTTATAGTAGCTATTTTTTGAATAACAAGATATTTTACTAATTATAAATGGTTTTCATCAAATATATAAAATACATGTGCATAATATAATATAATGTAATATTTACATATATAATTAAATTATATATCTTTTCAATGTTAATTAAAAAAATTAAATTTCAAAAATATATTTATGAAAAAATTATTTATATTAAAAATATTTTTGAAAAACAAAATATTATAAATAAATATTTTAAAATTATTTTGTCATTAAAATAGTTACGATTAAAATTATCATATAGTTTATTTTTAATTTTTAATAATATATATGTATATATAGTTGTTTGTGTAAAAGAATATTTTATATATTTAATTTTGCATAGTAAATTAGTTGGTTCATTGAGCTCAATTGATAAAGTTGCGGACGCACACAAATGAGGTCTCTGGTTCAAACCACGGAGAAGTCATTTTGAGGGGAAATTATATGGTGAGGACACGTGGTGGCAGAGATGAGGTGGGTGGTGGCTATCACCAGGGATAAGGTGGCTGCTGGCGAAGATAGCGATAGAATTGAAATTCCATCACCAATCCAATTAGTGATAGAAGAATTAGTGACGGAATAGAACTAGCAATTCCGTTGCTAATCGCATATTTTTTTGTAGTGGCAATTCAATTAATGTTATGCTCAAGCCCGAGTCATAAGATAATTTTACAGTTTTGGGAAATGAGTAAATCAAGCACTCAAACTACTACACGGGTTGCACTGAAAGTGAGTTCTCAAAAAGTTCAAAATTTTTCAAAAAATTTCATCCCTTATACAGGATTGAACTTTGTGTTTAGGAGAAGTTTTTAAAATGATGTAAATAGAAGAGTTCCATTTTCCCAAAATAAAATCTGGCTTAGTGGTTTGATACTATTTAAATTAACCCGGCTAGTGTATTTCAATAAAGTGTTACACATTATCTATGTTGCAGTGACAAGTAATATATATAACTATCATAATAATTGCAATAGTGTAATGGCAAAAAAAATTACAACAGTGACAAGTAATAAGTCTATTAACTATCATAATAATTACAAATTAAAAGCTTATAGTTAAATAAATACTTCATAGCAAAATAAGATTTTATTATCTTCAACGTCTGGGTGTTTGTTCTAAAGAGTGTTAATCACATTGAAGCAACACCATAATCAGAATAAATTATGCCATCGTGAAGATGTTGAAGAAAGATGCAAATAGTTAGGAATAGAGATTGATGATTGTAGGAAGTGAATGACTATCAAAAATATCAATGCGCAGTAAGGCTGCTTTATAAGTGAAATTTACATAAAAAATGACATAGGCAACTCGAAAAAAATTGGGGCCACACAGCAAAGATACCGCTAATAAGTTGAATGTAGGACTCAATACCTATCCCTCCTATTCTCTTCCAATATTTGTTGAACTATTTTTTACAACCTCTATCTATACATTCATTATTTATGTTAAAAAGATAATTGCATAAGCAATCACATTGCCAATAATATGGAGAAAATTATCTCTTGACAATATGTTAATTTTATTATAATTTTTAATAACGTTGAGGAAAAAGTATTCAGAAAAAAATCGAAATTTCAGGGGAACAAAAAAGGAATGGCTAAACATTATTTCTGCAACAAGTACAGTGCATGTGAAAGCCAAATAGGCACATTAACTATCATATTAATTACAGAAACAAAGCCAAATATGTACATCATATGCAAAATATGATTTATTTTTTTTTTTTAACTTTTTAAATTTGTTCTAAAAACTGTGATAACCAATTCGAACCAATAGCCTAGTTAGGAATAAAGTAACCGTGAGATTCAGTCATAGAAGATGGTGAAGAAAGCTACAAATAGTTGTGAATAGAGATTGATAATTGCATTAGATGAATAACTTATGAGAGCATCAATATGTGTGTAATAGAACATGCTGTAAGTGAAATTTCTCAAAATACTAGAAGGTTAACGTGAGATAGGCCACTCAAAAAACACAGCACCCATGGTAAAAATAGAACTAGCAAATTAAATGGGGGCTCATAAAATGAGTAGCCAATACACCAAAGGTGGATCTTATTAGTCCCTCTCATCCTCTCCCAACCTCATTGAACTATTCCTCATTTAACTATTTTTGAGAATCTTTATTTATAGTTTTATTCATATGTTAATAAAATAATTGCATAACCTATGATCATATCATTCATATAGAGGTATCTTTTTACTGTAAATTTAATTTTATCATAATTAATTATTTAATAAAATTGCACAATTAAGAAGTAGCAAGAATAATAAAATTCAGATTTTCATAAGAAAATGAATCACTAAACATCAGTTATGCAATGTATACAATGCGTGTGATAGGCAAATATGTACATTAACACTATTAGAGAAAAGATCTTTTACGTGGATTAAAATGGACTTTTTAATTATGAGTTTTAGAAAGATGTGTATCCCATTGACGTAGTAATTATGCATTTTTCACGTCGTTTATGCAAACTCTGTGACAAGCCACTTTTTTGTGGCAGTTATTCATAACAATTTATGTGAAAAGTTATCATCCCACATTGTTGACCAAATCAAAATGATGTGTGATTGTGAACTTTTCACAGTGGTTACTTGTAACAAATACTGTGGAAAGTTACCACAACGTTTGTAAAGTAACCCTTATGCAGAGTTTAGTTTATTATCAAATGCTTGAAAATTAGAAAGATCAAATTAATTAACCAAGAATCAAAATTGTGAAAAAAATTTAAAAACCACAAAACAATTATCTTACTTCTATTTACTTCATGAAGTTTCTTGGTGACTCTCTCAATAAAGCTGTTCATGTAGCAAATAGAATAATATCCCCATTCAACATAATTCCTTGTTTGACAATGTTACTAAAACAATGAAAAATAAAACCCAATGAGAAAATTTTAATAAAGAATAAATATATAAGAAAATATTTAGTTTAAACAGCTTACTCGGGGAAAAATTCATGATAGTGGGTGACTACTTGTGAAAGATGGCTTTTTCTTATTACTCACTAAATTATATCCTAAATAATTGGAAAATATATATATTATAACATGCAATTATTAACTTTATACCTAATAAATTTATAAACTTATAATCACGTCTCAATGATATCTTTAGCTTCCTTATGTGGCGTTCCAAGTAAGGAATCAAACTTGACTTTTTTCATTTGTTGATAATATTTTTCTCTAGTTAATAGCTTTGGAGCCATTTTATATTCTTGTGAATCATTAAATACCTTTTTCAATTTACGATAAGAGTTGTGTCAACTAAGAAACCTCCTATAACGCAGGTAGATTGTCCTCGTTCAATGCTTAAATTAGATGTATGAGTGCCCTTTTCACATATAAGACATATTTTATGCCTCTTAAACACTATAAGCAATCAATCAAAAAGAGTAGTATCAATATGGGATTGAGGGAAAGCGATAATATGATGACATCATACTATACTACTGTAATTAACATAACCACACAATTAATTGATAAACACCAATATATGCAACACATACTATATCAAGATAGTATTCCCCACTAATATCTATTGCATGTAACTTGAGTATCGAGCATCAAACGATGAG
The DNA here is from genome assembly GCF_004799145.2 of Neltuma alba. NCBI lineage: Eukaryota > Viridiplantae > Streptophyta > Magnoliopsida > Fabales > Fabaceae > Neltuma > Neltuma alba. Next base: position 360,149 of record NW_021635379.1, read on the forward strand.
GAAAGTGACATCAAACTGTGCTTCCAAGCAGAATGGCGAGGAAAACAATCACAAACCATTGTTTAAATATGTTTTGGAAGAAAAATATATAGAACAAAAATGTCTATGTAATTCTCGCCATGAGTACATCACCAAAGTTGGCAAATTGACACAAGCACAAAACCTCTTATCTACAATCCATGAAGTAACACATAATCCGTAATGTTGGACTTAGAACATGAGGAATCATATTAAAGTAAGAAAAATTAATCTTTTAGTCCTTCGACTTTTTACTCACTTATGACTCAAAGTATAACTCAGAGTGTAACACCTTCTCGAGCATTACCCAATATTTAATCATTTTCACCACATTTTCAAGTACATCGGATTATCTACTTGTAATGCTAACTATAGTAAAAAAAAAAAAAAAAGAACTCAAACCAATCAACACATTTTTACTATAGTTATAAAAATAACCTTACATATTTAGTCAATTAATCACATACACCTAGAACTAAAGGTAGACCTCTGATTAATCAAATATAATAATTAAAATAAATAAACTTTGATAACTCTATCATTCATAACCTATACCTCACAGTACTTAGAGTTTTAGTGTTAAAGAATTGGGAATTGTAGTACTTAAGTCTCATTGATAATCCATAATAAATTCATGATGAATGAATCATATAAATAAATGTAGAATAATGTCTAAAGGTGGCAATATACTGAATTCAACATAAATATAAATAGTGGAGATGCTACAACTCATTAGTGTAGCCTTAGTCCCTCTAAGTCTTCCCTAGTGTTCCTCTCCTAAAGCTTTCACCTGAAAAATATAGGAGTAACGTAATAAGATAAACGTATCAGTAACCAGCTATCCTACCAACCACACACACCAATGTATGCTTGTGAGGTGTCAGGTGAGATAGAGATAAAATAACATTTAAATGCATATATACATGCATGCATATATACATTGCAACATAATCAATCATAGTATGTATAGTAGTTCAAGTCATAGTACATTAGTAATCAAAATCATGATACTCAATTCAATATAGTCATTGTACTCAACATAATCATGTTACTCAATGCTGTCATAGTACTCATAACCTCCCTCATGATCACCCCCTTATATCCTTTGACTAAACTCATGGGCTGAGTCTTTACCTACGTAACTAGTCACTAAACAAACTCACTATTCATGTGATGTGAAATGACCAGCAAATGTATAGACACATGGCTAGACCATGGGTTCCCTCTTGTGAAACTAATGGGGTGTCATAGCTCCTTATAGCATGTATGGAGCATAGCCTCTCATAGAACAAGTAGGGTATTGTGGCCCTCCTAGAACAAGAGGGTATAATTGGCCCAGCCAAAGAGTGTCAAATGGCAACCTCGCTATGTGGTAAAAGTAACCTCCCTCAACTATATCTCAACCTCTCTATAGTTCACAGGACATAGACCAAGATTTCACAACATATTCATTTATAATATTCATACAATTCAAGATCATATTCTCAAGCAAATCATCATAGAACTAAGATTTTGTAAGATCATAATTCATAATATAACTCATAATCATTCCTTAATATATTCTATCATCCAAAATCCTAGTAATCAATAGTTTTAAACATAATATAGTTTATAATATAACCTATTGCACAACTCAAGATATGACTTGTATCATAATTCAAAATATAACTCATATAGCAAAGCAAGGAATTATATCCTTAATCCAAATCATAGAACTTGAGAAAATCAAATATTTATTAATAACTTTTTTTTCCTTAAAAATAAAGAACAATAAATCTCATAATATAAATCAACAGTAGTTACTATTATTGCTTAGTTCCAAAATTCTCACAAACATACGATGGCATGCACAATAGATAGGAAAACCAATTACTTGTCAATGGAGTTATAGAGTAAAATTTCAAATGCTATCCCATGCATCAAAACTTGACTCTAAGATCAATAACATGAATCAAATAATTGATCTAACCACTGAAAATACTGAATTAGATATCCTAAGGCCATTATACAAAATTCAACCCAATCCAATGGTGAACATCTATGAAATCATTGATTTATCACTTAATGTTTGGTCTTTAAAAATCAAGAGAACATGTTCATCACAGACCTAATAATTTACACACCAAAGCATGAACCAATGATCCCATCGTTGAAAATGATAGGTTGTCTATCCTTAACTTGGAGACAACATGTCACGCCAATCTAACAATCAACAAATCCACAAGCATCAATTTCTAACTTGAGGTTTTATTCTCAACATCCCCAAAAAACAAAGTTTGAATCAAGCTTAAGAACTTGAATACCAAAGCCACTACAAAAAAAAAAAACAGCTCATTATTGATGGAATTAATAACAAAAAATTATTCTGTCTCTAATTTTTGATAGATTAGTGACAAAAATTTCATTGCTAATTTTTGTCGCTAAATTGTTTGGCATGAAAATTTCTATCATTAATTCTGTCGCTAAGTCTATTCCTCATGATCATTCATCTCATCATTAGATAACAACTTAAATAATATAACAATTTAAATATATTTTTAATTGTAAAATAAATTGATATATTTGTGGAGTTAGTGTTAATAAAGGTATCATGATCATTCATCTCATCATTAGATATATACTGAGACAAAAATGATTCTTAGAAAACTTGTATTATGTTTTGTTGAAATCAATTCATTTTCATCATTAATAATAATTAAACAAATATGACAAGAATATCAATAAATTTTTTATATAAATTAATATAAGAAAAAAATAATTTTATTATATATAATATATTGAAAGATGCGATATATGATAGAAATCAAAACCGACATATGAATTTATATGAACATCTCAATTTGTTATTATAGATCAAGCTAATGTTGAAGTAATTTTGAATTTGAATAGTGAAACAATAAAATTTGATCATGATATAATTAATAACTCATGATATAGATTGATTTTAATCTTCAATGCAAAGACAAATGGTATATACAAAGATCTTTTTCTTAAAAAAAATTATTAGGATACATAAACAAGTATGAGAAGCGTGTTTATTATAATCTATTCAAATTATTTACTATATAAAATTTTTTAATGATAACTTTTTTTTACTAATTATAAATGATTTTCATCAAATATATAAAATACAAATTAATAATATAATATAATGCAATATACTACATATATAAATAAATTACAAGTCTAATCAATGTTAATTAAAAATGAAAATTAAATTTAAAAATGTATTTATAAAAAATTATTTATGACTTAAAATTCAAAGTTAGGTTCATTTGAAATTAATATTATAGTAGAAATAATTTTTAAAAGAAATAAAAATTATAAAATAAAAAGTCATATAAATATTTTAAAATTATTTTTTCATATTAATAGTTAAAATTAGAATTATCATATAATTTATCTTTAGTTTTTAATAATATGTAATATATATAATTGTGTGGGTAAAAAAAATTATATATATAATTTTGCATTAAAAGACTATAGGTTCATTGAAGCTGTACGAATAAAGACGTATGCTTGCATACACGAGGTCCATGGTTTGATTGTAATGAAGATTCTGTTGCTAATCCGATTCCATCATTAAATGAAAATTTTATCGCTAAATTCTATTTCTAATTTTGTAGTTAGCATGAATCAATGCTCTAAGTCTAGGGGTGTGCAAAAACCCGGTGGTCTGGTCCAGTCCAGTCCAACCCGAAGTAGTCTTGTCTGGTCCAATCCAGTCCAAATTAACTATATAATGGAATTAGACTAGACTGGACCAGACTAGTTGGTCGGGCTGGACTGGGTTTCAGACCAAGTGATCATATCACCTGGACTGGTCCAGTCCAGTCTAGGTGAATTTTTTATTTTTCAATAATTTGTAATTTAGATGGTGCCTTTAATTGTTTTTAATGTTTTTAGATATTTTTATGTATTTATGATGAAGTCTTAATATTTTAGGACAAGTTTCATATGATTATAGGTATTTTTTTATTGTCTTAATTGCACTTATCATGTTGAAATCTTATTTCTCATAAAAAAAAATTAAAAAAAAAAAAGAAAATTGGACAACTGGACTGCCTGGACCAGTCCACCAGTCTGGTAGACTAAGTCCAGTCTAACCCGACCTCGGGTCATCACTGGACTAGACCAAACCACAGACTATCAAACCCAATCCGACCAAAAAATCAGACTAGACTTCGGGTTGGGCTCTGGTCTGGTCCGGTCCGTCCATTGTGCAGTCCTAGCTCTAACCATTCAGAATCTCAATTTGGATGCTTCAAGCCAACCTACCAAATTTGACTCTAACCTAACGGAGAACATAATCACAAACATTCATTTATCAAGACTGCCATGAGTTTGTGGAAAAATAGCTTCCCATCTCAATTTAAACTCTTTTAAGCCTAATCCAACCTTTGTATTTATTTACTTCTCTAAATCTTGATATTTTCCATGATAATTCTTAAAATCTTCTTTCATAATAAATTTTCATTTATTTAATAATATTTACGTCAAAATTAAAAGACTAAAATCACTAACAAACATATTTGATAATATGTAGACAATTAAAAAATTTTCAAGTGAGAATTAATTTATCTATATTTTGTTTAGCGTTACTTAAATTCAATATTCTCTATCCTTTTAACATTATATATATATATATATATATATTATATTTTTCATACTTGATATTTAATTGATTTTGGTATATTTTCTCTACTTGAATAATTATGCGGTAAACTCAATTTACTTTGAAATAATGCTTTCATAATGTCTCTTAAATCTTATGAACAAAAATAGGGATGTTACACAATGTGACTTAATCGCTCAACTTTTGATTTGGTTAAAACTCAAATCTATAACACCTTATAACTATGAACCACTAAAGGTTAGGACTGATCCTGGGAAAAATAGAACTCTTTTATTAATTATTCTAAAAACTTCTCCCAATCACAGGGCCTAATCCTATATAGGGGAAGAATTTTTTTGAAAAATTGCAAACTTTTTGAAAGGTTACTTCTTCTTTTTTTCAAGACTAGTAAAATTATCTAAAGGCCCAGGCCCTGATGTGTGAGCTCAATACACACACTTGCCTTTATCTACTTCACTTCTACTCTTACTATCATCAATCAACCATCATGGCAGATGGTACTTACCTGTCTCAAGCTATATAGTTCCTCCTCCTTGTAGAGGGAATACATGTCTATATGCAAGTAATACAACTTGCGAAAAAGATATATCACTACAAGGGATTGTAGAAGTAGCAGCGGAACCTTTCTAGCGGTTAAACAAAACCGCTAGAAATTTCAGATATTTCTAGCGGTTCCTATAAAAACCGTTGCAAAATACAGACGGTTTGACCATTATACGCACATTTCTAGCGGTTACCCCCTAACCGCTAGAAAATTAGAGCTAGAAAACTCCCCGGGCTTTGGCGGGAACTTGGCGCCAAATTTGTAGCGTTTACTTTCTAGCGGTTCAGGCTAATAAACCGCTAGACACCGAAAAATTCTAGCGGTTGATGCATGAAGCGCTAGAAATTTTTTTCATTCCTCGAGGAGTTTAGAAATTTCTAGCGGTTCGGTCGTTAACCGCTAGAGATTTCTAGCGGTTCAGGCCTAGAACCGCTAGAAAGTCTAGCGGTTCGGTCCTGAACCGCCAGACTTTCTAGCGGTTCGGTCCTGAACCGCCAGACTTTCTAGCGGTTCTAGGCCTGAACCGCTAGCCGAACCGCCAGACTTTCTAGCGGTTCTAGGCCTGAACCGCTAGCAATTTCTAGCGGTTCGGCTAGAACCGCTAGAAATTCTAGCGGATCGGTCCTGAACCGCCAGCATTTCTAGCGGTTCAAGGCCGAACCGCTAGAAACTGCTAGCGGTTCAGGCCTAGAACCGCTAGGAAGTTCCCAACGGTCATATGACCGTTGGGAATGTCAAGCGGTTAGGCACAAAACCGCTAGAAATTTCTAGCGGTTTTGTGCCTAACTGCTAGAAAGTCTCGGTCTATATATACCCCCCCCACACTCTCACTTCTTCAATCGTTCTGGAAGCGAAGCTCTGTTGAATTTTCTTCACAAACATATTCGAGTTCTAATTCAGTTGCAGATCCTTATTTTCAGGTAAAAATAGTAATTTATTGATAAATAATTTTTATTTTATGTTTTATTTTATTAATTTTATTATGTTATAGCTTATAAATTAATTTTTTTTATTTCATTTATAAATAATTACTATTTGTTGTTATTAGGATGCCTCGTCGACACGGGAAAGACCCAGTTGATCCTGAGAGAGCTGGACCCAGTGAGGTTCATCATGATGCTGATGAGCCATTTCCCAGCATTCATGACTACGATCTGAGCGAGGAGGATATCCTCAGTTTTATGGAGCAGGATGGTGTTGAGCGGACTGAGGAGGCTCATTTTACTGGGGATGAGCAACCCCATGCTGATGCTGCTGACGAGGAGGAGGAGGAGGAGGAGCAGGATCAGGGGAATGAGTATCCCCAGGCTGCACAGCGTCCTGCTCCGAGACGTCAGGCTGGTTATGAGGTGGAATTTGTCGGTAAGTATTTATTTAACTTTTTAAAGTTTTGATCAGTATTTAATTTATATAGAAATTATATTAATTTATTGATATATAATTTATTTCTTAATTAAATTTTGCAGACACTGAGGGGAACAGGTCCTATCGGAGGCTGACAGCCAGAGAGCTGTCTATGATGACGGGCGGACGAGTGGTTGTGCCGCTCAATGAGTTGGGCCAACCGACGAAGAAAGGTGGCCAGTTGTACAACAAGTACGTGCGCCTCCTTGGTCAGCAGTGGACGCTGTTCCCCATCTACGTGCAGGACTGGAAGAAGATCACCTCAGACAAGAAGCAGCAAGGCTGGGAAATAATGAAGGTAATATAAAATTGTTATTTATAATTTTTTTTAATTTAAATAAATGATTATATATTTTTTTTTCAAATAATTTAATTGTTTGATTATAATTTTTATTTATTTAATTTGTTTGTTATTTATAATATTTTTAAAAGTAGTTAAATGAATATATATTTTTAATTTAAATTATTTAAAAGTAGTTAAATGAAAATAATTTGTTATTGATTTCATTAATTTATTACTTATAATAATTTTAAATTTAGTTGAGTAAAAATATTTTTTCATTTAAATTACTTAATTGTTTAATTATTATTAAACTTTGATTAATTTATATTTTATTTATAATATTGTTAAATTAGTTAAAAACTAATTATTTGTTTTTGATTATTGAAATTGCTTAATTATTTGTTTATAATTTGTTATTTAGTTAATTTATTATTTTAATCATAGAGTAAATTTATTCTGGGGGAGGAGTTGAGGGCTGACACGATCAAGAGGCTTGGGATGGCATGGAAGAACAGGAGGGCCGACCTGTGGAGGGAGAAGAAAGGTGACGGGACGAGGCCCCTCCAGGAGATACTGGCAGATGTACCTGGTGGAGTCCCGGACCAAGACTGGTCCACTTACGTCTATTTTAGGATGACGGCTGACCAGATGGTATGATAATATTGTATTAATTATAATTTCTTTATTTTTTATCCGACTTGACTCATTTAATTTAATTTTTTTACATTTTGCTTCAGGCTCTTTCTAGGAGAAATGCTAGGAGCGTCAGGCATCAGACGATACGTCATAGGGCTGGATCCAGGAGCTTTGCGATCACTTATGACGAGATTGTGAGTACTTGAAATAAATTTATTAAATATGTAGATGTATTTAATTTGTAACTAATTATTTCTTTGATTTCATTTACAGATAGAAAAGACGCAGCAGGAGCGGGGATACACGCCCACTTATGGCGAGATGTGGCCGATGGTGTATAGACCCCGAGACGGGCGTGCGTCGGATGAGGTTGAGGAGATAGCGGTAAGTAATAAATTAAATATTAATATAATATCACAGTGTAGATATCATTATATTATAATTAACTTCTTTATATTAATTTTGGTAGGCACGGATGACTCAGGTCGATTCCGAGTTGCGTGAGTCTCAGGGGTCTGCCTTGGATCCCACCGCCTCACTTTTAGCGGGTCGTGGCCGGCCGCAGCACCCTGGTCGAGTTAGCGGGCTTGGACTTGGACCTACACCGACTAGGTTGCCCCGCTCAAGTGGCGCTGGCCCTTCATATACTGCTGGGAGCTCTCATGCGAGTGCGAAGCGGCCGGGTTCCTCATCTTCAGAGGAATTGCGAGAGGAGCTCAGACAAGAGTTCGAGGCCAGGATCGTGGAGCGTGATCGTCAGTTCCAGGAGCGTGATCGTCAGCTCCAGACGCAGCTTGACCAGCTCTTGGCAGCTGCTACGGCTCTGCGTCATGTGGTGGTCAGTATAGCTCCAAACATCTCGGTTCCTGACATCCCCGACCTACACATGCCACCAGTCCCGCCCCTACCCCCCATCCGCCAGTCCAGTCCCAGCAGGTTGAGCGGCCTGCCCACCGTCAGCCGGAGGATTCAGCAGAGGATGATCCCGATGATGCTGCTTCTGCCCCCCACCCATGATTTGCTTTCATTGTATCGGATTTTATTAGAATCTTGATTTTACGGTTTTATATATTATTTAGATATTTATCTAAATTTTATATTTATTTGTTTCCTTTATTGATTTATTTCTATAATTTTATTTATGTCAAGTACTAATTAATATTGAAATATTTATTTATTTATTACAACATCAACATTACAATTTATTAAACACGTTAAACATATTAATTACTCGAAATAATTCTATAATCATTTATTAATATTTTCGTAATGTTATTAATTTATTGTGCGGTTTCTAAAAATAATAGCGTTTGTAGCGGTTCAAAAACCGTTAGAAAATTCAACCGCTAGAAATTGTAGACTTTTCTAGCGGTTCTGGTGAACCGCTAGAAAATTTGACAATTTTCTAGCGGTTCACCAGAACCGCTAGAAAATTATCAAATTTAACCGAATTTTCTAGCGGTTCTAACCGCTAGAAAATTCAAAACAGATGGAGAGAAAATTCCCGTTAAACCGCTAGAAATTTCTATCGGTTTGTAACCGATATTTAGAATTTCTAGCGGTTAATAACCGCTGGAAATTGAAATTTTCCGTTAAAACCGCTACAAATTTGTAGCGGTTTTGTAACCGCTACAAAAAAATGACCGTTCCTCCACCCTCCTTTATAAGCTGAAGCACTTCAACTGAATTTCATTTTAACTTCTCTTTGAGCTCTGTGGCATATTTTCACGAAATTTGAGCATTATTAGTCATGGATAGGTCGTGGATCAACTTGCACCGGTCGACTCCGCAATACTTGGCTGGTCTAAACTATTTCTTGGATTTTGCTTTCGCCAATGCTGCCGTAAATGGTAAGATTCAGTGTCCCTGTCCTAAATGTAATTTCAAAAAGTGGCATCCCAAAGATATTGTTAGGGAACATTTAATCTTTAAGCCTTTTCCGCGAGAGTACGTATTTTGGCAACTACATGGGGAACGGCTAGATATGGGTGCTGAGTCAGTGCCAGTAGTTTCACGGATGGGAGTTCGAGTGGATGAGGCCGATGCCGTGAATGATGCTGTGCGTGATGCTTTTGGTGTTCACGAAAGCTCGAATCCCAACGAAGATGAAGTAGAGGGACCTCAACCGGAGTTTCTAAGAAACGAAACTGCTCGGGAATTTTTTGACCTCATGACCGAAGCTGACAAGCCTCTTTATTCTGGGTGTACAAAGTATTCGAAGTTGTCATTCTTGGTGAGGCTGTATCACATCAAATGCTTGTGCGGTATGACTGACAAGGCGATGTCTATGTTGCTGGAATTACTGGGAGATGCTTTCCCCCAAGCTGAATTCCCTCCGTCTTTTTACGAAGCAAAAAAGATTATTAACAAGCTTGGCTTGAACTATAAGAAGATAGATGCATGCCCAAACGACTGTATGCTATACTGGGGAGATGATGCCAACAAAGAGATTTGTACGAGATGCAAGACGTCACGCTATAAGTCGGTACGAAAGGGCAAGAAGCAAAAGAAGAAACCGGCCAAAATTCTCAGGTACAAATTATTACAGCGTGTTACTTGTTCCGTCTCTAAAAATATTCGGTATTTTAAATTTTTAATATATTATTTTCTTAGATACTTTCCTTTGAAACCACGGTTGCAAAGAATGTATATGTCATCAAAAATGGCTCAGCACATGAGGTGGCACGCGACTGAGGAAAACCTAGATGGTAGGTTAAGGCACCCACGAGACTCGGAGGCGTGGAAAGCGTTTGATGCGAAATTTCCAGACTTTGCCAATGATCCTAGAAATGTACGTCTTGCATTGGCAACCGATGGTTTTAATCCCTTCGGAAACATGAGCACAAGTTACAGTATCTGGCTGGTGGTGTTAATTCCATACAATCTACCACCTTGGATGTGCATGAAGCAGAGCTCCTTTTTGCTTTCCATGATCATTCCTGGCAAGAAAGCACCAGGAAATGATATTGACGTATACCTGCAACCGTTGATACACGAATTGCTCGACCTATGGACGAATGGTGTTGAGGCATATGACTCACATGACAAGCAACTATTCAATCTCCGTGCAGCCTTGATGTGGACAATAAGTGATTTTCCCGGTTTGGGAACTTTGTCTGGCTGGAATGTGCATACTGGGTTGGCCTGTCCTGAGTGCAATTTTGATTCTGTGCCATGTCGCCTTCCACACAGTCGCAAGTGGTGCTTCATAGGACATCGACGGTTCCTTGATTCCAAGCACAGACTTAGATTGCAACGGATTCGCTTCGATGGGAAACAGGAGAAGAGAGATCCTCCTGTTACTTTGTCTGGTATGGATATTTTGCGGCAGTTAGAAGATGTTCATATCGAGTTTGGTAAGAGTGTGGATCCCGAACGATTGGGACGACGATCTCGTGGGACATCTGATACGCAACCTATGCAATGGCGGAAGAGAAGCATATTTTTCACTCTTCCTTATTGGGAATCTAATTTGCTACGACACAGTTTGGATGTTATGCACATTGAAAAAAATGTGTGCGATAATGTGCTATATACGTTGCTCAATGAAGCTGGAAAGTCCAAAGACCATCTCGCAGCTAGAAAAGATTTACGGGCCTGGGGAATTCGTGAAGAGGCTTGGCCTGATGAAAACGACAAGTTTCAGCCAGCTAAATTCACCTTGACAAAGCAGAACAAGGATATCTTCCTCTCGACGTTGAAGAACATAAAAGTACCAGATGGATATTCTAGCAACATCTCAAGGTGTATCGATCTGCAGGCTCGAAAGGTTACTGGGTTGAAAAGTCATGACTCTCATGTTCTTATGCAACAGTTACTTCCATTGGCCTTGAAAAACACACTTCCTTCTGATGTATCGGTGGTTTTGGTAGAATTATGTTCATTTTTCAAGAAGTTGTGTGCGAAGGTCTTGGTAGCGGAAGAGCTTGATCAGCTGCAAAATAAAATTATTCTTACACTTTGTCACTTGGAGATGATATTTCCTCCATCATTCTTTACTGTTATGGTTCACTTGACTGTCCACCTTGTTCGAGAAGCAAAGGTTGCTGGCCCAGTTCACTATCGATGGATGTACCCTATAGAGAGGTACTAGATTATCTTTTATTCCCGCCTCTTTAAATTTCACATTGTTCTTTCATTTACTCGTAATTATTAATGCAATTTTAACTTACAGGTACTTGGGAAAATTAAAATCATATGTTAGGAATAAGGCATGGCCTGAGGGGTCAATAGCAGAAGGTTATTCCGGAGATGAGGTCCTAACTTTCTGTTCGAGGTACTTTGATGACATGGAGACATCTTTTAACCGCCCGCGTCGCGTAGATGATTCTCCTCCCGGTCCTTCCACGTCAACTTTATTTCCTCCTGTTGGGAAACCAGTTGGAGGATATGAATTCTTCAGACTCACTCCTACAGAGAAACTCCAGGCACACAGACACGTTTTGATAAATTGCAGCCAAGTTGAACCCTTCATGCAGTAAGTATATATATCATATAAGCTCACTAGCTTTTACACTTTATATTTGTTTCTTACTGACTCTTCTAACAAATTACACTTTACTATAGTGAGTTTAGGAGTTATCTCAGGCGTCAGCTACGGGGCCGTGCGCGTTCTGCTGACATTGATAAAAGAGTCCACAAAGAGTTTCCCAGTTGGTTTACACGTCGAATACGTAATGACAACAGCCCATACACAGATGAATTCAGAGCTCTTTCTCTCGGTCCGTTAGACCATGCACGAAGGTTTACCGCGTACAATGTCAACGGCTTCAAGTTCTGTACGGTTGGACGTGATCAGGGATTGCTCACACAAAACTCTGGAGTTTGCGGGACATTCAGAACGAGATGTTATGCTAGCAGTAGTGATGGCGATATGCGCTTTGGAGGCGTCACTTACTATGGAAAGCTAATTGACATTATTGAGTTGACTTACCAGCTTTTCACCGTGACACTGTTCAAATGCTCCTGGGCAAATACGGCAACTTCACGGGGACTCGCTACTGACCATTTGGGCATCACCTCAGTCAATTTCTCAAGACTTATTCATACGGGGGCATCTGAAGATGATGAGCCATATATCCTTGCTTCTGAGGCACACCAAATTTACTATGTCGAGGACGAGAAACATAAAGACTGGAATATGGTCGTTCACCTCAAGCCACGGGATCTTTACGATATGGGTGATGGTGACATTGTTTACGACAGTGAACCCTTCCAACCCTCGAATTTTGAAGACTTCTTTCCTCAAGGAGATGATAATTTGCCACTTATCAGGTACACGTCTTTTCTTAAATTATTTAAATAATTAACTACTAATTACTAATTTTTTCCAAATACAACATAAATTTAACAAATTTTTTTAAAATATGTCCTTTCAGGCCGGATGATGATGGAGAGTAGCAGCATCCAAAATAAATTATTTAACAAATTTTTCGTCCATAAATACATATGTATAAATTAAAATTCGTAAAATTTTTTTAAAAATAAAAAAATTTTCATTTGTAGCGGTTCATAACCGCTACAAATTTTTTCACGAAATTGTAATTTGTAGCGGTTATGAACCGCTACAAATTACAATTTTCACGAAATTGTAATTTGTAGCGGTTATGAACCGCTACAAAATACATACCTGTAAATTAAAATTCGTTCAGATTTTAAAAATAAAAAATACTAAATTTCTAGCGGTTAATAACCGCTACATATGTAACCGCTACTAATTACTAGCGCTTTTATATACGCTAGAAAATGAATAACAGCTACAAAAAGTTATAAAACGCTACAAAAACACCGCTACAAATGTGTCGCTGATCTCTATAAATACCATATCTTCTCTACATTCATTTACTCCATCTCTTTTCCTTCCTCTCCTATTCTTCTTCATAATTCTCTCTTTTTTTCTTACTATCTCATATTGTGGTTTTTTTCTCTTTACTCTATGGTAAGTGAATTTTATTTTATAATTCATTGTATCTTTTATTTGTTTTTATTTAAAATTTACTAACATATTTATTTCTCCTTTCCTTTCAGATTTTTCTTCTCCACATTTGTCATGCCCTCCTCAACTGATTCAAATACTCATCAACTTAATACTATAGGTTCAATATTCCAAAATATATCATCTTCAATTCAACTATCTTATTAAATATTCAATTAAATTATCTTATTAGATTAAATTCACTTCTTTTAACACATTCATAATGTAATTACATATTTTTTATTACAAAATTTGAATATATAAAATGTAACATATAACTAATTATACAAATTAACAAAAATTCTTCAAAATAATTTATTTAATGGTTTTTAAAATTATAATATGAAAAACCATAAATTTTTTTTTCTGGCACGGTAAACATTTCTAGCGGTTCAGAACCGCTAGAAATATTTCGTCAAATTTAAATTTCGCGCCAAACTTTCTAGCGGTTAAAAACCGCTAGAAAAGTTTCCCGCCATTCTAAAAATTCAATTGGTGTGAAAATTTAATTTCCCAAACATTTCTAGCGGTTCTATAACCGCTAGTAATTTTTGCGCGCTACTGAAATTATTTAATTCCCGTTTAGCAGGTTTCTAGCGGTTTTATAACCGCTAGGAATGTGTCTCCTTCAGATATTTTCTAGCGGTTCGGAACCGCTAGAAATTTTCTATCGTTTGACCATGATGTGTAGCGGTTGCGATAACCGCTAGAAATTTTTTCTAACACCTGTTTTTCTAGCGGTTTCCTTAACCGCTACAAATGTTATTTGTTGCGGTTAAAACCGCTAGAAATGTAACACCATAACCGCTAGAATTAACATATTTTTTTGTAGTGTATATTCACATATAACCTATTTATATGCATTAAGATCATTACAAATTATAAATAGGGGCATTCTTGATTCTTCTACCTTGTTTCTTCTTCAATCATAATGTTCTTGCCCTTAAAGCTATTAACCTTAATTATACAATATGGAAGAAAGGGGGGGAAATTTTAAAGAATCACTGTGGTAGGAAATTCCATCATATAACAATACAAGATGACAACTAAGCATAGAAAATAGGCCATAGAGAAATAAAACCTTACGAGCTATGCATTAAAGCAAACTATACGCAAAAATTAGATAGCCAAGATGAAATAACTAGTGCACAAATAAATAGCAAAGATTGTCCCATGGCTATCAGCTACTCATGGCCATGGCTAAATAATCCATATAAGAAAAGGATTACATGTTCTGATGTTTAACAGTAACATTATGGCACAAGCAAACATACGGCAACCGATACACAATCATAAGATAGGAAAGAACTAGTACCTGATATGCTTTCTTCCAGAATAAATTGAACCTTATTGTCCTCATTTTTTGGTGTTTCCTTGACAGGCTAAGGCAATTATCAAAACCTATCATTTATGTATACATGAGAGTAAGTTAATCTCACATCCTAAAAATTTTCATCTGGCAATAAAGGATCAAAAATTAGAATGAAGGTCAATGTAGGAACTAGACGGGGAGATAAAACAACTTTTGATATGGAACCCCAAAAAGGTCAGGGCTGGTATTTTTGTAATTATCGGTCTAGGAAGGGCAAAACGGGAAAATTTGAGAAAAATTCTAGAAATTTCCCGAAAAATGAGAAAAGTGTAGAGTAGAGGTTTTGGAAACTTGGTTGAGGCTCGAAAGGTGAAATTTCAGTGAAAATGAATTATTATGGAATTTCCCGTAAGCGGAGGTTTTCGGGAAATTATTGGAAAATTGCAAGAAAATAATTATTTTAATAAGTCAGAGGCCTCAATAAATTTGGGAGATTGATAAAAAATTCATACCAATGTTTATTTGAATTTATAAAATTGTTTTTAGGTCTTGGAAACTCAGGAATTAATTTTAGGAAATTTATTTTCTCTCAGATTTACCGATAAAGGCCTAATAAGAGAAAATTCAAAATAAATAACTAGAGGTGATGAAAAATTATGAAAATTTTCAGATCATATTCTTATGTTAAAAGGTGAATTTTCAGAGAGAAATGAATTTTTGGAGGTCTGGAAAAATTATGAAATGTTACTAGTGAATACTAACCGATAAAGTTTCTAATTGGTTTGAGATAATGATTTGGTTTGTGGGCCATATTTTTGGACCAACCCAAACCATTTGTAGGGCCCAAATTGAGTCCAATAAGGGCCCAATTTCGTGCAAAATCTAGAGGCTTCAATTAATTAAAGAAAAATGCAAAAATTAAGAGATATTTGTGTGGAAAAATCTAGCAAATGTACACATGTTCAAATCTGATCAATTCCCACACTTGATAGCTGCCAACACACCTCCTTATCTGTCATTTGGGCATGCTAATTAGGGAGGAAAGTGACAGAATTTTTGGTCTATAAATACCCCTTGAAAATACAAAGAAAATGTTAGAAAATTGGGGAAAATAAGGGGAAACTCTGCCACTGTTCATCCAGTCCTGTTGCACGAAATTCTTGAGGATTTTTAGGCAAGAAATCATCCAACTTGCTTCAAGGAAACATTAAGGTATGTCCAAGCATCACTATCCCTAAGTTTTACATTGATTAAACAAGGATTTTTGCTTGGAAAAATATTGGAAAAAGGTTGGAAAATTCTGAAAAATTCGATTGAGATGTGTGATGCTTAGGGAAGGATAGAAACCTTAATAATCAAGTGGAATAAGGAAGATTAAGCAATGTATGGATTATTTTTGGATGAAATCAAAGTTAGGATTTAAGGGGAGAATTTTCGTCTAGCACTGTTCATGCAGGAGCTGATTAAATTTGCTTGATTTGATGATTCCAATGGCTTTAAAACAATTTTTGTGTAGGGATATGATGTTGGAAAGTGTTTAAAATCATTGAAATCAAAAAAAGAATTTTTGAAAAACTAAGGACCCCTATTCAGCCAAACCAAGTTCATGGGGAAGGAGTGTGATTTTCAAAAATCTGAAAAATTGTGTAGAAATGAGTCATGAGATGATTGATTCTAAAGAAGGAATCAATTTGTTAAAAATCCAAGAAAAAGGGGGGAAATTGTTGAGTTAAGGTTTAAGTATTAGAATTAAGTTGTTTTGTGATTAATATGGCCTATGATTATGCTTGGTAGGCATTGAGAGGAGGAATTAAGGAGAAGCATTGCTCCTTAGAGGAATTAAGTGGACAAGCTTTGCCAAGGTAGCTTTGAATTATAATTTGATTGTTTATCATACTTGTTTGTTGTGATTGTTGTTGCTTGGATTGGAGGAACTTTATGGTGACATTGATTGTTTGATTGACATTGGTTATGCTTTGGCCAAATGCTTTGTGGTATGTCAATGTGGATAATATGATGTTCCTCTCCTTGCATGATATCTGGTATGAATTCCTATGAGTTGGGAATGATTTGGATTGCATGACATTTCACAATTAAACTTGCATTGATTTATGATAATTATAATTCATATGCTACTAAAATTTCTTTGAAATCTCATTCCTCCTATGTTATTTTATGCCCTAATTAGGAAGTGGACCAAGCATGGATCAAGGGAAGGAATTGGCCTTGGCATGAAATAGCTTTATGAATATTTTGTTATGTTAGAAACTTGTATCAAGTGTACCAAACTTTATGTTCATTTTATGATAAGTTATGGATGACATTTTGATGTAAGTTATATTGTTATTCTATGTTCCAATGTTGGAATTATGCTTCAGGCATTGTGAAAAGAATGTGGATGAAGGAAATAAGAAAATGGTAATTATGGGATAGAAATTTTCTAAAAAGTGCCAAATTTGTAGCACATAAAATAATAAGCAATTGTTAGAGTTTGGACATGAAATTTTACAAGCAAATAGATCTCATTTTCAGCTTTAAAAAAAGTTACAATTCATTAAATTTGGAATTGTGTGCTAAGAGTTATACCTTTCCAAAGTTAGGCAAAAATACTGAAAATTTGAAAATTTACCAAATGAGCAGTATATTTTGACGAATTTTCTGGAATTATTCTGGATAGAATTGGACCTAATGATTATTTTTTCTCCATAGAACTCTTAGCAAGCTTCGCGTGAAAATTAGAACCACTTCGTTTTGATTTTTCTAGATTTAGTTATGAATTTTCAAAATTGGCCCATTTTCGGATGAACAATATACAGACAAAATGAAAAGTAAAATCCTGAATTTCAAAATTTTCATCCGGAAATGCTACGAAATGACTTATATTGGTTCTAATTGACATATAATAGGTTATAAAGGGAGGTGTGACTAATACTTATTTTGTTCATAACTTATAATTTAAATAACTCCTCTATGATCCCAACTTTATTCAAACTCTAACCTTACTATATATATTTAGTCGTACTGGATTAAAAACGTTATGTTTGTTACTGTATATATTTAGTCGTACTGGATTAATTCCTTCAGGTTCCTTTCTTGGCTTGGATTTTTATATCCTTCTTGACTTTAAGCTCCCCATAGTACTTTTTAAGGTTCTTTAACTCTTTTTTTGGTTCTCCAGATCCTTTCATTTACCTACAACATCAACATAATTTCTTATAATGTCTAATTCTTTATGATCCAAGGTAAATGAAAATTAGCTAATAGTCATTAAAAACACTTGAAAAAGCATGAATTGAATGCAAAAAGATAGTGATAAGAATTGGCTCAAAGATAGGCAAGAAGTACGTGAAAACACTTCAAGAACTTTAGAAATAACTCAAGAAAGAGTGTAAAAATAAAATCAAATTAGAAGTTTAGTTAGCTCCCAAGTGCCATTTTTTGTTGAGCATCAATTCTTCATTGATAGCCTCCTTCCATTTAGGAATTTTCAATGCATCATGTACATTCTTGAGAATATTATCATATGAAATTTTATCTATAAAATCTCTAAAAAGCAAGAGGTAATTTCTCATAAGACACATAATTACCTATAGGATGTTTGGTAGTGCAACTACTTACCCCTTTCCTTAATGAAATAGGCGAATAAAGGTCATCATATGGCAGATTTGAGTTAGAGTGAATGATTGGTGTGGAGCATGTGTTTCTTCAACTTCTTCTTGTTGTTCTGTCATAGAGGCAGTAATTCTTTGAGGATATATTTCATTCGAATCATTTTTGTTTGACTCCTTTGGGTTGGTATTTATATCAATATTGACGAGAACACTATTTTTAGAAATTTTTGAGTCATTTTGGATATGTTGATGCTCTGCTTAGGCCTCAAAATAGGAAGATGGATCATAAGTAGGAACAACTTGTAGTGTGGAGTTAAAGAAAGTGTCATATAATGGACATTTGACCTTAGAAAACTCTCTTGAGGGGCTATGTAATGAAAGTAAAAATATTTTTCATCAAAGGTGACATTATTAGAAATGAGATATTTTTGAATAGGTGGATAATAATATTTATGCCCTCTTTAAGTAGGTAAATAATCAAGGAGACACATTTTAAGGCATGAGCATCAAGTTTGGAATAGTAAGTAGAATGAACATAGGTAATGTAACCAAAGACACGGAGTGGTAAGAAACAAATAAGATAGGTATTAGGGTAGGATTGAAGAAGGAGTTACATAGGTGTTTGGAACTTGACAGTAGGGTTGTGCAAAAACCTGGTGGTCCGGCATGGCCCAATACAACCCAAGCAAACCCAATCTAGTCTAGTCTAGAAAAGATTAGCTCAAAGCAAAACTAGACTAGACTAGTCTTATTAGGCTAGACTAGACTAGGGACTAACCCCTTAGACTAGTCAATCCAATTCAATCTAACTCGAGTTTTTATTTTTTATTTTTAACTATTGTTTATATAATTTTAATTTGTTTTAATTCTTCTATACAAGTTTTTTGTCAATTCAAATAATCAAAGATTTATGTATTAACTTCTTGAGTGATGAGCATTTGCATATATTTTCTTCAGTATTAGATCAATACTGATGATGATTAATAAATGAAACATGACATTATTGAGAAATTGAAAGGGAACGATCAAATTTGATGAAGTTTGGATCAAAACGTGAAAAATTTTATATAGAAAGTTGAAATGTTGCCTCCCATTGAAGAAAATTTTTTTAAAAAAACTTAAATTGAAATCCTGGACTGGCTGGACTAATCTAGGTAGTCTATTAGACCAAGTCAAGTCCAACCCAACCTCGGGTTGGTATTGGACTGGATTAGATCTTCGGCTATCTTTTTTAGGTCGAGGTCTTTAATGGACAAGACTTCAGATTGATAGCAAACTCAATCTAGTCTAGTCCATGCACACTCCTACTTGAGAGTAGGGGAAGGCATTTGGTTTATAAGATATATAGAGGTAAGAATAGCATCTCCCTAAAAATGAGGAGGGGCGTTAGAACCAATGAGGAGGGATCAGGTCATATCTAAGAGTTGATGATTTTTACGCTTAGAAACCCCCTTTTACTATGGTGTATAGCGACAGGAGCTTTGGTGGTAAATACCATGAGAGGTGAGATAGTTGGCAAAAGCAAGACTAAAATATCCTTTGGCATTGTCAGTTCAAAGGATTTGAATAGATGTGTGAAATTGATTTTGAAAATCATGTTATGAAATTGCTGAAAAACAGGGAAAAAAAACTGCTAGTTTTTCTTTTAGGAGATAGAGCCAAGTAAATCATGTGTGATCTTCAATAAATGTAACAAACCAACAGGCCCATGTGGTGTTCGTAACTCATGAATGTCCCCACACATCACTATGGACTAATTGCAAGGGATGGGAGCATTTGTAAGATTTAGGAAGATGAGTTACGAGTATGTTTAGCCAAGGAACAGACTTCACAAGAAAAATCAGAATGATCTTTATTCATAAACTTCGGATACAACTTTTTAAAACAGTCCATACTTGGATGACTAGAATGAAAATGCAAAATTTTAACTCCATCTAAAATAGAAATAAGACTAGCGAAAGACGAAACTAAATCACCCATGGTAATGCTTGCAGCACATGCTTGCTTCTCTGTAACTTTTTACTTACTGAAATAATAGAGGCTGCCATCACGATCACCCCAGCCAATCATTCTCCCCAATCTCACCTTGGAAAAGACAATCACATGATTAGAAATTAACATTGACCTTATTACATGTAGTGAGTTTTACCAATAGATATGAGATTGCAGGTTAAACAAGGAACATAAAGTACATTTTCTAGGGTAACCGTAGGAGATAAAATAATAGTGACAATACTAGTAACAACAGCATGTGAAGAATCAACAATCTTGAAACCCAATGTTCATTAAATAGTTGGAGTTCAGAGAATAGTGACTTATCACCAATCATATGATCAGTAGCCCTAAAATCTATAATCCAAGAGTCAGAATATTGGCAAACGAAAGGAGAAGCAACAGGGAGCATACTTGATTTGGTAGCTATTAAGCTAGTTACAGTACTCACTTTAGGGGTTTTTTGAGTGATCAAGCTGATCCTTTAAATGAGTAAGGTTGGGTTTATAGTCATCCTCAAGAGCAGTAGAACTTCCACGGCTTTCCATCTTTGTTTTATCATGGTTTGATCTCCCCTGCAACTTCTAATAACTATCTTTAGTGTGGCCAAGCTTATTACAATGATCACAGAATCTATATTGTTTATCAGCATTAGAGGAACCACAAGCTACCATAGTAGACGTGTCTTTAGTCAGAGAGGGAGAAACACCTCCTATAAGGGTAATTCTGATTAACTTAGAATATACCTTCTAACATCTTCATATTCTGGATTGAGGCCAAACAAAAATTTATATATGCGTTCAGTCTCAATAACCTTTTGGTAATATTTGGCATTATCAAGGCATGATCAATTATGTATCTCATACAAGTCAATCTGCTACCAAAGTTGGAGCAAGATGTTTTCGTAGGTAGTAAAGGTTTTGTCACCTTGTTTGATAGCATTGGGTTGCCTTTTGATTTCAAATAGAACAGCAACATTTGAGGCAGAGGAGTAGAGTTCTTTAGCAAGATCCCACATATCCTTAGCATTCTTGTATAACATAAAGTTCTTACCAGTTTCAGGACTCTCAGAGTTGATGAGCCATGACATTACTTGGCTATTTTTGGTACTAAGTGCCAAACTTGGAATCCGCCACATATGGTTATTTAGACCATCCATAGAGAAGTGCTTTCCTATTTCTCCTCCTCACGAGCAGTAAAATTGACTTGGACCATTGGAGATAGTTTTAACTATCGAGTTTGTAGTTGGTGATGAAGGCCGACGGGTCCAACTGCGAGAGAGAGGCAGAGGACGATGTTGTTGAGGCCGACGTTGCATGCACTTGAAAATGACCAAACTGGGGAGAGTTTTTGGCCATGGAAAAACAGCGCGCAAGGAGCAGATCAATCCCTAGCTCATCATATCGTGAAGATTAATTGAGAAAATCGGCTGAGCAATTTATTTCTCAACTTCAAGGCTTTGTTGAATACTAGGGTTCATAGATATAGGAATGAAAAGTAACAAGACAATCTAAAAAATATAAATCCAGATAAAAATAAATCTAATGTAGATAAAATCAGATAAACTATTTGATTTTATATTTCTGAAATGTCTTAACAAAACCTACTGAGTTAATAAATTTAACATTAAACTAATAATCGGCTAACAAATCCTTATTGAGCTTGAGCCTTCTGGTCACCATTCAACACTATCTAATAAGACAAAAGTAAAATTGTACCTGAATTTGAAATTGAGAAACATGCAACCATTGTTTTTATTCTTTTTTTGGTGTGAGAAGAACGGACTTGGATTCTCCCCACTACCTTCCCATCCTCTTCCCCTCCACTACTCTTCTTTTCTCTTCACAACTATTGGATCAAAATTCCAATAGTCCAGATTTAACATCTTATAAAAATAATGTTATTAAAAAATAAATAAATAAATTTAAACTGTTAAAATCTGGTCTGAACAATTTACAATTGTAATAAAAAAATTTAAAAAAATTGCTCTATAATAATAGTCAGTAGTTGTGAACTGTTCAGGTTAAATTTTAACAGTTTAAATTTATTTATCTATTTTTTATCATAATATTTATTTTTATAAAATGTTATAAAACATCAAATCTGGACCTTTGGAGTTTTGATCCAATGGTTGTGAAGAGAAAAGGAGGGTAGTGGAGGGGAAGAGGATGGGAAGGTAGTGGAGAGAATCCAATTCCGAGAAGAACATGCTTCTTGGACCATTCTACAGGGATAGTTGAGTTGGTGTAGAATGATTCGAATTAATCATATATTTTTAATCTTACCTAACTAAGAAGCCAGTGGCTTTATTACTATACGTATATGACAAGTATAATTAATAAGTCAATTTTATATACAATAAAGTATTCCATGTCATTTTCTTATAAAAAAATGCAAATTAAAAGATCATAAAATATTGTTCTAGATGAAATCATAGTCGGTTTAATTGAATGTTTTCCGGGGCTTCACATTTTATATTTAAGTTGCAAGATTAGCGTCGTGATTTTATCAAATTTTTTTTAATTAATTTGCTGTCATAGCTTGGGTTATTTGTGGTCCTCATCCTTGCTAGAACTTTATATACACACACATTCCTTTAATTTTATTTACAAAGCAAAGAAAGAAAAGTATTTTTTATCCTATTTATAAGTCATATAATTTAATTTTTTATGCAGTGTATAATTTTACTCTTTATTTATTATTGTATAGAATCTGTATTCATGGAATATAGTATATATATTAAATTAAGATAAAGTTGGAAGGTTATAAAATTTATCCAATATTCAAAAAATTGAACCGGACTGGTTGGTTCAAACCGGAAACCGGTGAATCGGCAGCTTGTTTGTTCTGGTTCACCTCTTGAACTGGGAAGAATCTAAATTGCTTAAACCAGTGCAACCCTGTCAAAACCCAGGTAACCTGCTAGGTTTGATGGGTTACCCAATTCACTTTGTTTTTTGGGAGGGGGGATGCAGAGTTCAAGAAAGAAGAGAGGGAGTCACTAGAAAAGAAAAGGAAAGAAGGAAGAGAAGGAAGATAGAGAAGGAGAAAGAGGCACTCCGATGAGGATCTACGCAACTAGAAAGCAGTGAATCAAGTACTCTGAGCAAAAGTTGATGAAGAAGTTCCATATTGGTTCAAACAAGAAAAATGCTTCGATACTTAACGTGAAGAAGGTAGATGAAAAAATCAAGCTCATTGCTCTGGAGAAGATATTGACAAAGGTAAGGGTAGCTATACAAAAGGTTAGATCAAAGAAGATGAGCCAGGTAGATTGTGCAAATGCATATCAATACGGCCGAGAGAATAAAATGGGCTTTGGGCATGAAACTCAGAGGAAAAGGCTATGTTTTTCTGTTGTGAATTGGGAAAGATAAACTCATGGAACAAGAAAAGAGGAAGGCTGTAGCAATGATGGCTAATTTGTAGCTATGAGCCTATGACATGTCTTACATCATTTTAGGTTTTTTAATTATTATTTTGAAAGTACAACACGTGATCTCTAATCTCTCCTCCTCTAATCCTTTACAAAAAAGAAAAATATTAATATGACACGTTTTTCCATGAGTTTATTAGTTCTTTTGCAATAAGTGTTATTTTTAATATTTAATATGGTAATTTTTAAATTTTATTTTATTTTCAATTATAACCGGTTTGAGTCCGGTTCAATCTCGATCTGACTTATTAACTCTTAATCCATTGTCTTGACCGGTCTAATGACCAATTTGGTTTTTTGAACATTGATTTTATCCAAGGTATTTATTTGTGTTCTGTTTTTTCAACGGCCAAGATGATATTGTTCTTGGATATATATATATATATATATATATATATATGTATGTATGTATATCAGGATGTTATTGAGTAAAAAAGATTTTCGAATACCCTTAGTTTCATGGAAAATGCTTCCAGACTGACCTTTAATCTTTGCATTTTTATTAATGTGAATCATGTTACAACAAAGAATAGAATCAAACCCAGTGTTCTGAACTCCTGTTAAAATCAGGCCAAGTCCTATATTTTTCAAAGCTGAAATTGTAAAAACGAATCATGAATCGTATATATAATTTTTTGGTGTAGAGTAAGAATCATGAATGATAATGTTATTTGAAATTATGAATGTGGTTAGATCGATGAAAGGAATTACTTGATACCCTATATGCAAGATTGTGATATAGATTTGTTTATAATTAAAAAAAATTTACTTAGTTTTGGTTCCCGAGCTATAAATCCTGATTTTGTGTTTGTAATGGAAAATGTTTACACAAGTGATATATACATGTATATATATACTACATTCTATCCTTATAAGACATAGATAACTAATTTGGAGATATTAGCGAAATTAATTAAGTTAGATATTTGTAACATATGTGTGTTGACTTCCTTAAATTATTCTTATTTAATTATGTACATACACTATTAAAAAAAAAAAAACTTTTAGCGACGACTTTCAGCAATGACACAAAATCTCACGGCTAAAAGTTTGACTTTCAATGGCGACATTAAGAGTCCCAGCTGAAAATCTTACTTTCAACAGTGATAATGGTGACTTTTTAGAGGCACTACTAAAGGTCAATTTTAAAAAATGAGGCTTTTAATGGCAACTCCTAATGATGCCACTAAAAAGATCTTTTAGCAACAATAGTTATTGTTACCGCTGAAAGAAGCTTTTAGCAGCAATGTAACATGTCGCCACTGAAAGCACCTTTTAGCGGTGACATTTTTGGTCGTCACTAAAAGGTAGTTTAAAGTCACCACTAAAAGTCTATTTTAATTTTTTATTATTATTTTAAATTTTTTATTAAAAAATCATATTTAGACAATAATTTTGTTCATCAATGTGATTTGTTATGACGAGATAAAATATTTTTACATGTTGTTATGTTAAAGAGAGGGTTAGAGAGGTGACATGGGTATGTGAGAGTAACAAAGGGAAAGAGGAATGAATGAGTGTATGTATGAAAGTGAGATATTATAATTATGTGAGTGTTAAAGAATTAAATAATCATGATAAAATTTATAACGAAATTTTATTATTTTTATATACTATTTTCATATTTCATAGTTATAAATATAAATATTAAAATAAATAATATAATAGCTTAACTAATTAGAAATAAAAAAATATAACAAATACTATTGTATGAATTATATTTTTTTATACAAAATGGATATTATAAATAAGCATTTTAACCAAAACAAAATTAACTATGAATATTTAATAATATTTTATATAATAGACTAGACAGTTTCAACAGCGATATTTTTTGTCGCCACTAAAATGTAGTTTAAGAACATTTTCAACGGCAATATTTTTGGGCGACGGGTCTTTTAGCTGTGACTTTTTTTGTTGCCGCAAATAAGTTTCGATGACAGCCACTATGACAATGATTTGACTGTTTCAGCCTCGACTTTTTGATTGCTGAAAGTCAATTTTTTTTTGTAATGATTATTCTCAATCTGAAATATGCACAGAGAGTAAAAGTAAGTAATGGGGAGAATTACTGTGCAATTCTAATAAATAAGTAATTTTATTATTAAAATACATAGTGACAATTTAAGAAATTTTTCAATGATTAAATTATTTATGTAAGAATTACTATGAATTTTCAAAAGCGAAACTTTCATTCAGAATCGGTCTTTGAAAATTGACGTGAAACTCAATACACAATACAAGGTCTTATAATGGACGAGAAATTAACCCTAGTCGATGCTTTTATATAAAATTTGAAGAAATGATCAGCGAGGTAATTTTACGTTGATATGACAAAAATAACAAAGTATTTTTAATGGGAGAATTTCATTTAACTGCCCGCATTAATTTCAATTAGGCCCCACAAAATAGGAAAAATACTTTTTAAGTCAAAAATAGATTTCATGAGATTAAAAATTGAAGTGCATTGATTGACAAAAATAAGTTTCTTCTCTCTTTAATTTCTCTCCATGGCAAACGCACAACTAATTTTATGAAATTTATCAGTCATTTGCATAAGATTAGAAAAAAGAATAAGGTACTTAAATAATTTGAAAGTATTTATGAAAGAGCTTCCAGCATCTCAGAGTTTTCTTTTGGCTCTTATATGTCCTAACTTTTATTTCATAGTATTTTGTCCTGAATTGTTATCCGTTGTTAAATTTAGAGAAAACTAATCTCCAAGTCCCTATACTTTACAACAATTGTTAATTAGGTCCTTTTAGTTTGATTTGTTTGAATTGGGTCCTTATATTTTACTCTGTTAAACTCATCACTCCTTGGGGCTTTAACACTGTTAAAATTAATTGAAGTGGTTGACATATCGGTTGCTCGGTGACTGACTGTGCACACAAGTAGGTATTCTTGTCCCTGGAGGCAAGCAATGACTCATCTCTCATTTATGCACATCTCTTATTTATGCAGAATAAAAATTAAAAAGTTGGCAAAAAAAAGAATAAAATTAAAAAAAAAAGCAATATGTTGAAAAATTCCACCCTCATCGGCGCTTCTCCCAGGTGAAGTGAAAGAATGGAAGAGGGAATCACTGCATCTAATGCCTCATAATGGAAAAACCCAAAAGCTATTGTTTGAATTTAGTGAAAATTGCAACTTTCTTTTTATTCCTTCTGGGAAAAAAATGAAGTGAAATATTTTAGCTAAGATTGAGAGTAAAATACTAAAAATGAGATCCATTCCATCTAGGAGAAGCATCGGTGAGGATGAATTTGGTGAAATCGAAAACAGTGGTGGTGGTGAAAATCAAAGTGCTAAGGGTTGACACTACTGACATAGATGAGGTTGTAGAGAATGACGGTGCGGCGACGAATGAAGTAAGGGAGGATTCTTAGGTGCCAAAGCCATGGGAGAGGACGATTCGGCTCTTTGGTTTGGTCGATTTGGGGGGCTCTGGTCTCTAATTGTTCATGGGAGGTGAAATAATTTCTTAAATAGTTGATGTTTGAATGCTTAAAGGTAGGTATCCGATGAGTTTGGTGCTTGATAAGGTCAATTTAGGTCTCTGATTTGTTTCTTGAATCATTGATGTTGAGTCTCCACCTTGTGGCATTCGACGAGGATGGTGTCCAGGAAAGATAATTATTTTAACTAAAAAAGAAATTTCAGTCATTTCAAATTATATTTATATAAATATATATAATAAAAATAAGTATCTATATGTTTGCACAGTCAGCCGACAACTCATCAACAGGTCAGTCAATTTGGTTAATTTTAACAGGGTTAAAGGTCCAAGGAGTAACAAGTTTAATGGAATAAAATGTAAGGGCCTAATTCCAACAAATCAAACTATAGGGACTTAATTTAAATTTGATGTAAAGTATAAAGATTTGAAGATTAGTTTTCCCTTAAATGTAACCATAAAGATACCGGTCAAAGCACATAATCTAAGGTTAAACTTGACGGTGGATAATGACCAGGGTATTTTTATTATGGAATAAAATTTCTTAGACATATAGAGTCAAAAAAAACTTCCAGGCACTAAACACTCCTCCATGAATACTTTTAAGGTATTAGAGAACTTTATTCTTTGAAAAAAACTTTTGGTTCTACTGTTAACTTCTTTGACGATTACCTTAGATACAAATCACAACTAACATTTTGAAAGCGACAAATATAAGTCTTTTAAGATAAAAAAACAAAAACTTTTGTTTATGCTACAGTTTGTTTTAAAAGATTTGAAAACTAAATTTTTTATATGTGGGTGTATTGCATATATATTACACAAGGCATGCATTAGTAGCTTATTAATCATTATATTAATGTCTTGGCAACTATAAGGCTATTAGTTTAAATCCCACCATGATGATTCCTTCACAAGAATTCACCCACTAGTGCCAAATGGTTTGGTTTTTTTTTTTTTAATGAACTTACTTCGTTTTTGTTAAATACTTTAATTTTTTAAATTTATTAAAGTTCCTTGGGATTTAAGTCATACTGCCGTATTTTAAGGGACCTATTTGGAATTAATCCTTTTCTAGGAGACTCAAAATAAAATTCTCAAATTTTTAAATATATGGGACGAAGTATTGGATGTCATTTTGGTAAGAAAGTCAGAAAAAGATATAAAACATTGGCTGGCGGCATTATTATTTTTACTAGAATTCTTATCTTGTATTTAACAACTACATTATACTCTTTTGATCCTAAAATATAAGACCCACTTTTTAGTGTAATTTGTACTACAGAGTGGGTTTTATATTTAAGACAGGAGAAGTATATACATATTTCAAAGACTAGTAGTTGATAGTCATCTTTAAAATTTTAAATATTTGAAAGATATCGCTAAGCATGTATAACTTAAACAATTAAAAAACTAAACTATTGGTGAAATTATTTGTTATGAATTGAAATGAAGTTAAATTTCAGTGTTATAAATCTCATCGGCTGGAATCATTTCACTCACAGGACTTAGAGAGTAGCGAAGGGAGCAAGGCTACGTCATAGGCATAAACTGGTTTGGCTCTCAATTCCATAAATCTCTTCTTCTAATTAGTCTCTTTGTTTCTCTAAAAATAATGATCTCTCTGCTGAATAATATATATTTTTTCATACTGTTGCCAGAAATTTCCAAATCTGTTTGTCTTTTTCATTGAAAGAGGCTTCATCATGTAGCTCATAGAATCGAAGCCGCTTCATATAAACCTGCAAGTCTTACTGATCTGCACAAAATTTTTGTTTGTGTACGTTACATTTTTTTTTTAACGATAAATAGCCATGAAAAATTGTACATACTGTATTCGTTATTTCCATGTAGTATAAACTAGTTTTTTATGGTGAATATATTATGTAACTTTATATGAACAATTTATTTCATAATCAAAATAATTTATGGTCATTTCATCAAAAAAATAGTTTATGTTCAAAATCAAACTTTAGAAGTGAGATCAGGCATGACTTTGTTAGTTTTGGTATATTGGCCTGGTTGGGTGCTCGTCCCAACCTGATTCAATTACCAAGCTTAGCCTAGTTGATTTGACTGTAGTTGAGCCACTTAGAGACATAATATATGTAAAATACAAATTTTTGTCTTCAAAAAATATAATATATATGATTTTGTTTTATAAAATATCCTACTCAAACGAACATCCAACTTGCATGTTTAGCCAAATTGGACTTTGGCTTGACCTAGTTAAATAAAACATCCGCTGTAGGAATTTAGATAACTTTTTTTTTCTGGGCCAAAATATAAAGGACTTCTATGAATGTTTTTGGTTATTCTGTATTTGTTAGCAAATATACTATTTTTAAGAAAAGACCCACTAATCTTCGAAGCAGGACGTACGGATCTAAGAAGAAGAAGCTCGATTCGGAATTATGTCAGATTGCCCTATATTTTAATAATAACAGCACATAAATAATTGGGAAAATGACAAAAAAAAGTTAAAAATTTGTAAATATCAAATAAGAAATACTAACAAAAAATTTGTTGTCATTTGCAAATTTAGTGTTGTTAACACCAAATAATGTATTGTTACCAAACCTGATTTGGAGTTTAATAATTTTCAGTTTCTTTTTTTTGTCATTTTTCCTACATAATTTTATCTTTTTAATAATTTATTCACAAATCTCATCAAATAATTAAAATTAAATAAAATAATTATTGAACATATTTTATATATTGGCAAAGGTACAATTGATGATACTTGCCATAGTATTGACTTATTACCTTCGATCCTAAACATAAGATTTAGTTTATGATAATTAGATTTTATATTTAAGATTAAATTAAAGATAATATTATTTCATGTTCCAACACATTCTTAAAATTTTGGATTCTTAAAACTATTAACCGTCATTTGAAATTAGACAGAGTGTGGATTGATGATCTTAGGGTGATAGTCTCAAGCATGTTAAATCACCGTATTTTCAAATTAGATGAATTTTTTTAAAAAAATATATTTGAGCTTGGTTACATCTTCCACGGTAAGTGATTTGACTATCTGGCTCAACGAAATCATCCCATTTAAGAACTTTCTAGGCTTCTAGATATTTTTTAATAAATTAAAATGCTACGTATTTTTTATTTTTTATTTTTTATTTGATGAAGAATACAAGAATTCCACTTCCACCACGGAGTCAAACCACCTGACCTTCCTTCAGACCTTGCATAAAATTCCTTATCCATTTCGTAAGCCTTTTTAACTCTTTACAGATTCATACTCTTTATTCTTGTCTCCGTCAGAAAAATGAATGAAGGTTTAAATTTTCAAAAACTCAGACTCTAACCTTGTGTTTGGTAGGAGAGAATCGAAAGGAAAGAGAGGAAAAATTTTGATGATTTTGATTTAAAAAATTCAAGAAGTATGATTAAAAACTTTTAATTAATTTTTTTACTCTTTTATCTTATATTTTCTCTTTATTAAAATTTTATAACCCCACTTCTTCAATTTTTAAATTAAACTCATTAAAAATTTTTCATCCCCTCCTTTTCTCCCCATTTTTCTCATACTAAACAGATCCTAAAATTCTTCAACCTCTCTCTTCACCATATCCTTCCTCCCAATTTACTTAATATAATAGAGAAAACATTCTCTTCTACCTGCGAACTTAGATCCACCTTCGGCATCTGTTACACTCCGCCTTTAATTTTGTCACCTTCGACATCTGTTCTTTTAAAAAAAAATTATGATTTTTCAAAGAATTTATATCTAAATTAAAAAGAAACTACATTAATTTTATATGAGAAAATGAAAAAAAAAGCTGAAAATTACTAAATACCAAATAAAGAATGTTAATAAAAATTTATTATCATTTGTAACTTTATTGTTGTCAACACTAAATAAAGTGTTATTACTGATTTGGGATTTAGTAATTTTCAGTATTTCTTTTGGTCATTTTTTCATTTTATATTGCCTTTTTAAAAAAAAAAATCATGAAAAATTGAAAACAACACTATTTTTAGTTCATGAGATATTAAATTTTTGAGGGGCAACAGATGGGACAGCCGACACCCCAACCTTGTAAATTGAGTAATTATTGTCGATTAATGGCCCGCAGTCGTCCACGCAGGATCCGACCATACCCCATTAGAAAATTTGAACAGAAAAAACATTCTTCACAACTACAAGAAGCCAGTTCAGAGATTCCATGCTTTTCTCGCTACTATCTTAACAGTAGCACGACTAGCTCCCTTTTTTACTAGTATTTTCCTGATCATCACACATTTAGCCCCATCCTAATTAATTTCACATTGGTGGCTCCAATATCATATTCTTACAGAACCAGTTTTAATACTCATCATGTTGATGAGCATTTTAAACTCATCATATTTGGACCATCCAAATCTCATATGAATAGTTCATATTTTAAATTTTTAATTAATTATTTTAAAATAGAAAAATTATTTTTTGAAAAAAAATAATAGTTAAGAGATTATCTTTATTTTATATTCTATACCTATTAAAATAAATGTTTTAAATAAATGTAAATAAAAAAGGAAATCATATCTGGATCATCCAAATAAAATCTAGATAGTCTAGATCTAATGAGTTTAAAGTGCTCATCATAACCGGTTCCGTATTCTCACATCCTCTTTTGATCTTCCCTACTATTTAAAGTCGTGATGTCTTCAACTAGAGATCGATCTACTTCCGATCACCAATAATGTATTCCAATAACTACCACCCTCTCCGATCAGTGCTAATCAATCTCCGATCTCCGATCACCTCCAAAACCGTTATACCAAACTACCACTCTCACGTGTCTACACCGAGAGAACTCAGCTCCCATGCGTGGGGAGAACTTTTCAGATCACTAGCCATAAACAAAAGAGTGAAGACATTATTTACAGTGATGCAATCAAAGGAGCGAAACTGTTTAACCTGCGAATTTAGTGAGTTCATGTTTCATTTAAAAATATATTTAAGTAGGATAAAACAAAGGCAACATATTTAATTCACGAGTTAAAATGAGTCATTTACAAGTTAAGTGGCATAACCCTTTCAAGTGGCCATGACATTAACGCTAGAAAAATCAAATTTAAAGTCGTTTTCGAAAATCCAAATTAATCTCATATATATACTTCCAACTTTTCAGTAGGTTGGTTCCATCAAAGATATTCGGAAAAGCTAGATCTCTTACAAAATTAGAAAGATAACCAACATGAATTTCATATACTTCCAGAAACGCTGCCATGTGGACATCAGATGGCTATGCCTTTTTTTTTAAAACAAAAAAAAAATTTTGTATTGCACATGCTTCATGGAGTGTTTTATTTGCATGTAGGCGTTCAAAATATCCAGTTAGTCAAATATTTTCAATCTTATCTATATATAACTTATAGGATTTCGGCATACCTGAAGAGTGGATCAAATTCAGATAGCCACACAGAGGTCCGATTACTTTGGTGAACTCGGATATGATGTCTCACAGCAAATGCACACTGGGAGAAAGAGGAACTAAACGGAGAAGATGAACTAAGAGAGGGAAGAGAGGAGTACATGCAGCAGTTTTTTTTATTTTATTGATATTCAATTAGGGAAAAACTACCTCTATATACTTCATTCATGGTAACCATTCCCTCCAATCTTCAATTTAAACAAAAAGGAGAAAATCGCAATTCCCAATCCAAATGTCTTGTTATTTGCACAAGAGTCCCAAAATTAATAGGCTTGGGTCCAATCCATTAAGGGTGGACTGGCTCATTTTTCTACATCTCCTACTTATACTTGGTGGATTGGATGTCGTAGGTCTAGTCTCTTTCTCTCGCCTCAATTTCATACTTAGTGCTTTGCCTGACCACATGGGCATGGTGTTTTCACTTGAGTGCCTGTACTAGAAATCCTTTTATAGTACCAACACAAATCACCCTCTCCTTCGTGTAGCTTGAATTTTAAAGTTATGCTTTAGATATCCTAGATTTACCTATATACACTTTTTCATGGTAAATCTAATCACTCTCAAGTCAATGTTTAACTCAGATTACCTTTCTTGTATGTCTAATGTCCATACTTACGACCATGAAATGTCATAAGGGACGTGTCATATATACTAGCATAGATGTGTATAGTACAGTTAATCTTCCTTTTGCCTAGATATCACTTTGATATGAATCAATCGCTTTCTTAGCATAATACTTTAGATCGCATCTATCATGACCGTAGGAAACATGCCAAAGTAGCAGTCATTAGAACACATCTTCGTGATATTGTCAAAGTCAAAGAACATCAATGGGAGGATTGTTCCTCCCTAGGACTCACATAGCACCGAAGCAGGGATCTTTTACTTGCTTCGCATTTTGCGGTTCTCCCAGCACATGTGATATGAAGCATGCTACGGTGTTATTCTTTTACTATAAGAGCGTATGTCATTTTGGACTTATCGTTAACACTGTATAGACTTAAGTCCAGACACACTCAGTATCTAAACTCAAATTCTTCAACTCTGCTCATTTCTATGATGTCGATGTTGAAGAGTTTGTTATCTGGCTACAGGTTTTTTGGAAGTGGGATTCCAAGCTTCGATCCAACTTTATTTATGTAGATCTCATCTTGACTTGCTACACTTTAGTCAACAGGACATATAGTTTGTGTTTCTTCCCTACCATGTCAGCATTCTTTGCTGCTTTATTGTGAACACAAATGTCTCATCTTTGCTCACTCTACTTGAGTGTCAAAGGCAATTGCTTGTATGTGAGAGCCAACCTTTTTAACCTGTACGATATACTAGATATTGTATACTTCCGGATAGACACATAAAGTGATGATAGAAAAAATATAATTTCATTAATTATAAAAGCATATTATATAAGGTCTGTATATTACACTTTACGCATGCTAATGGCTTGCACATGTTCTTTAAAAACTTTCTCGCCTATTGGCTTTGTCAAGGGTTCTGCTATCATACATTTTGTTGAAATGTATTGTACAGTGACAATCTTTTGTGCTATATAATCTCTAACAAAATTATACTTGATGTCAATATGCCTGGTCTTGTTGTGATACTTGGGATGTTTGGCATATGGCTGCAGAATTGTCACAGTGCACTAACACTAGATTGTTACTCTTGTTTCCAAATCTTTTGTGCTATATAAACCTCTTCAGCCATAAAGCCTCTTGCACTGTTGCGATGCATGCCACAAACTCAGCTTCTATTGAATGTAAGACAATGCAAATTTGCTTCTTGTTGCTCCAACATATAGTGCTATTGTTTAGTAAGGAGGTATAACTTAAAGTTGACCTTCGTTTTTCTTCATCTTTGCCTACATCAACATCAGAGTACCCAACAAGGCACAGATTGCTTTCTTCGTAGCACAGTGCATAACTAGAAGTGCCCTTTAAGTATCTCAAGATCCTCTTCACTGCTTTCTAATTCTTTTCACTAGGGTTAGACTGGAATCTGCTTACCAATCTCATTGCATAACAGATATCTGGTCTTATACATATCATTGCGTACGTCAGATTGCCAACAGTACTAGCATATGTAACTCTTTTCATCTTCTTTTTGTCAGACTCGGTTTTGGGACACATGTCAGGATTTAAGGCTACTCAAGTAGCAACCGGGATACTCAAGGGATTACAGTCTTTCATGTTAAATCGCTAAAAATCTTGTTGATGTAATTCTTTTGTGAAAGAGAGAGGATTCGTTTTGAACAATTTCTTTGGATCTTAACCCCAAGTATATACTTTGCTTCGCCTATATCTTTCATCTCAAAATTCGATGAAAGCTATTCTTTCGTAACTACCACCAAATCTAGACTATTTTCAGCCAATAGTATATCATCTACATATAAGGATAATATAACAAAATTACCCTCAAACCGCTTAATGTGGATGCAATGGTCTTCCTCTATCATTTGGAAGTCATATGAGGTTATTGCTTTATGAAACCTCAAATAACACTGTCTAGATGATTGTTTCAATCCATAAATGGACCTTTTAAGTTTACAAACTTTATTCTCCTTTTCTTTTTCAATGAAACCTAATGGTTGTTCCATATAGATTTCTTCATCCAAATTGCCATTCAGGAATGCGGTTTTTACATCCATTTCCTGTAGTTCCAGGTCTAAACTATTTACTATTACCAGAATAAGTCTAATAGAGTTGAAACACACAACAAGTGAGAAAGTATCTTCATAATCTATGCCTTCCTATTTTATGTATCCCTTTGCCACTAATCAAGTCTTATATTTGTCAATTAATCCATCTACTTTTCTTTTAATCTTGAGAACCCACTTGTTCCCACTGGCTTTATGCCCTTTTGGCAGATCAACTAACACCTAAACTTGATTCTTTTTTTTATTGAGTCCATTTCTTCTTCTATCGCTTTCTTCCATTCCTCCTTAGCAGGATTTGACAAGGCTTCTTGTACAGAACGAGGCTCATTATCCCTTTTTAGAGTAACTAAGAAAGATTCACCTTCTATTTGAAAGCGTCTTTAGGGAACACTTTCCCTATTACTCCTTCTGATGGGAGCTGTTTGCTTATCTTTCTTTCTTTATTTAGGTCTTGATGTTGACCTTTCTTGGCTCCCATTCAGATTGACACACCTAGACAAGTCTTGTTTGTTCCTATGTCTCATAAAGAGAAACAGTGCAGTCAACATCTCCTCTATTAGGAAATTCAGTCTCAATGAATGCATCTCTTGATTCTATTTCAGTTATCGTTCCATCTTTGTTTTCACCTATGAAAACATATCCTTTTGATTATTCAAAGTACCTTATAAAGATATATTTCTTTCCTCTAGGACCCAATTCCTCCTACTTATGGGAACTGTCATGGATATACGCTGTTGACCCTGAGGGTCTTAGGATGCTTAAATCTGGTTTACGTTTTGTCCATAACTTGTAAGGTGTGGAAACGACTGATTTTGAGGGCACACAATTAAGTATGAAGGTCGTCGTTAATAAAGCATCACCCCAATATGAAATTGGCAGGTTTGCTTGAGCCATAATAGACCTAACCATGTCTAAAAGAGTTCTCTTTCTTCTTTCAAGAACTCTATTTTATTGTAGAGTGCCAGGGATAGTCAGTTGTCTAATTATCCCTTTCTCTTCACAGAACCGTTTAAATTATTCGGATAAATATTGACAACCTCGATCAGTGTGTAATGCCTTAATTTTATTATTCATTTGATTCTCTACCTCGTTTATGTATCGTCTAAAGCACTTAGGAGCTTCAGACTTATATGAGATCAAATAGACATACCATATTATGAAAAATCATCAATAGAGGTAATAAAATACCAAACTCTGTGTCTTGCCCTCATACTCATTGGACCGCATATGTCAAAATGGATTAATTGTAATAGATTTTTAGCTCTTGTTCTCTTACCAAAAAGCTTTCTTGTTGCCTTACTAGCTAGACAATTTTCACATAGTGACATTTTCATATTTAGAATAGCACCTAACAACCCTTCTTTGGCTAATTTAATCATTCTATTTTGATTAATATGTCCTAGTCTAGCATGCTAGGCGTTTATGTCAACATTACTCGAAAAAAAATAGCAAAGCAGTCATTACAATTAAAATCACTAACAATATCTAAAACAAAGAACTTTTTAAATAAGAAAGCTGAACCATAAAGGACTGAGTTGCTTAAAATGTCTACAACTTTACCATAAAAGTTTACATCAAACCCAAACTCTAAAAGACATAAAACAGATACCAAGTTCCGCTAGATGTTGGGAGTGTAAAGTATATCATGGAGTATCAAGGTCTTCCTACCACGCAAAGTAAGTTTGAAAGTGCCAAAACCTTTAACCTCGATCCTCGTGTTGTTCCTAACATAAAGCCACTTGCTTTGATATGGCAACCAACGGTACTCGATGAAGGATCCTCGATCCCTAGTTACATGGTCTATGGAGCCTGAGTCTATAATCCAAGAAGAAAAAACATGTTCTGTTAGAAAAACAGTACCAGTAACATATGAAACATGTGAATTCACGTAATTCACTAATACTTTTTTTGCTTTCAGCCTGTTTTGAATAGTCACATGCAAAATGGCCCATTCTCTGGCAGGCGAAGCACTTGAACTTCTTCAAGTCCAACTTCTTCTTCCGGCTTTTCTTCCCTTCTTCGTGAATTGTTTCTTTTCCTATTTAGATTGAGGACACCCTTCTTTCCTTTCTTTTGGAACTTCTTGCCCTTCTTGGAATCAGGCTTCGATTAGGAAGTGCCGGTATCCTCAATGCAATAAGCTTGTCCAGAGGTCTTGTAAGCCTCTAAATGTTTATCCTCTAGCTCCAAGTGCTTAGCTACATCGTTAAAAGTAACGATGTTTTTATTATGGGTCAAATTAACCTTCATATGCTCCCAACTAGAAGAGAGCGATCTGATAACAGCCTGCATCTACTGTTTATCCAACAGAACGTGTCCAGCTTCCTTAAGTTTCCTAATCATGTTAGCCATCTCTCTCAAATGTTGCTTCATATAAGTGTTTGGCTTAAGTTTGTAGGTGTCAAACGTAATCGTTAACCTCCTAAGTTCAGTGATGGAAATGCCACCAAACTTATCTTTCAGTGTTATCCACATAGCCTGTGTAGTTTTGTGCTTCTCAAACTTACATATTATGTTATCAGCCATGGCACTCAGAAGCATGATTCTCGCTATGCTATTTTTCTTCTTCCAAACCTTGTAAGCTTCGTGATCTCTCCTATGCTGGGCCATGTTCCCAGCTTCAGGTTCGACCATAGTAGTCATTAAAGGTTCAATAGCATCTTGTTCCTCTAAGATATTTAGACCTTTCAATGCCAAATGTCCCAATTGCCCTTGTTAAGCTTTTCCCCTTTATTAAGCTCAACAATAATATTCTTGGTTGCCATTTTCAATTCTGTAACAAATTTATCCCACATTGTTGTACATTCTCTCTAAAAGAGAGACGTACCATAGAACATTTCAGTTATATAGCACAACGAAGTATACAATGTCATGTACTTATATTATTCTTGATCAGAAAATAATGGCACTGTAAGATCCATGATCAAGAGCATATGTTTGTATCTCCCATCACACATATACAAGCAATAATCATTATGTTGTATCAAAAATTCCATATAAGCACTTTAGTTAAAATTGCAACTCTTAGAAGTCTTATCTTCTAAAAACTTCCACTTATAAAAAACATACGTATATTATTCATAAATAATTATTTAATGATAATTTAAACAATTTCATTAAATAAAATTAAGACATTTAGTTTGTTTACAATGCATGAACCCAAAAACTTAACATAACAAACATTAACAAAGCAAACACACATATTACATAATTGATATGAGCACGACAATAATCAAGTATTACTTTTATTATTATATTACTATTAATTTTTTTTAAAGTTTTGGACCGGTTGGGCTCAGTCCAGTCCTCTGGCCCAACTAGTTCCTCCCCTCCTTTTTTTTATTAAAATGTTTTTTTTGTTTTGTTGGATTTGGACTAGTTGGGCTTAGTCCAATCCTCTGGCCCAACCGGTTCCTTCCTCGCCCATTTTTCTATTAAAACGTTTTTTTTAGAAAGGCCAAAATGATGCCATTTTGGCCCTAGAGGTTGTCTTCAACGTCCATCCAGGTCGTCCCGACCTGGTTCTGCAAAACGGGTCGGCTCCGACGGACTCGTCAGACCCAAAACTTCTCTCTTCTATATCTCCTCTATCACACCCTGATAATTTTATCCTAATTGATGAATGATTTAAGGTCAAGTAGTATAGTAGACTGGTAGAGGATCCAAGCTATGAGGAAAAAATCAGGATAGGGACATAACGATCATTTTTGAAAAGATCAGGTAAGAAAGGGCAGTATTGGAAATAATGTATGAAATTCCTAAAAATTCCCAAAAAATCATGAAAAATAGAAAGGAGGGTACAGAATAATGTTTGAGGCTTAGAAGGTGAATATAGGATAAAAATAATTTATCAGGGAATTATTTGTAATTATTGGAATTTTTGGTTAATTAAGGAAAATTAGCCAATTTCCATTATTTAAAATATATGGAGGCCTCAAAAATTCAAGGAAAAATAGGGATAAATTATGTGACATATTATCCTAATTTATAAAATTACTTCCCACCTTTGGAAGTACAGAGGTTAGCTTAAAGAATATTT
The DNA here is from genome assembly GCF_004799145.2 of Neltuma alba. Classification (NCBI taxonomy): domain Eukaryota; kingdom Viridiplantae; phylum Streptophyta; class Magnoliopsida; order Fabales; family Fabaceae; genus Neltuma; species Neltuma alba. The sequence goes on from NW_021635379.1 coordinate 399,585, forward strand.
ATTACCGAATTATTATCGGTAGAATATTGATTTTTGACGGAATAAAATTTAGAAAATTATAGAGGGAGGTAAAACTTGAGAAAAATCATGGAATATCCTTGAAATGAGAGGAATTTAAGGAGGTGTTGAAATCAAAATTTTGTGATAGTAAATTGGACAGGATTGTTGGAAAATCGAACTGAAAATACACAAATAATCAGTGGATTGCACTGAATATTGGATGAGTCATTTTTCTCCCAATTTTTAGAATAATATTTTGGCCAAAATAAAGGGGGAGGACAAGGTTGGAATTTTCCAAATTGTTCAAGGGCATAAAGGGAAATAAGAGACAAAACATTAAAATAATATTTTTTTACCACATGAAAATCACATGGTGAATAGGTGTCCTTCCATGTGTCATGATCTTAAGGCTTGTGCTCCAAGATTTGTCCATGTGTAAAGTGGAAAAAATGGACTGCCGAGATTGCATCTTTTTCTCCAAGGGCATTCTTGGTATTTTGAAAAATTCAAGCCTATAAATACCCCCTCACCCTTCACATTTCGGCCAAGAGGTTTTGCTAGAGAGGGAATGTTTTGCTCTTAAGTTCTAGGAGAGAGAAGGAAAGAAAGAAGAGAGAGAAAGGGAGAAAGAAAGATTAAACGCCTCTAATCGCCGATTAAGAGCTAATTAAGGTATATTTACCTCCCTAAGTGTTAATTATTTTTAGTTGATAATTTATTTGAGGAAGATTAGGATTAATTACCTTGATTAATTATGGTTTAGTGATAGCTAAGATTAATCATGCTATTTGATTAAAGATTAGTAAGTAATTAAGGTTAGTTACCTTGATTAAATAATGACTAGTGATTAGTTATGTTAATTGAAGGATGATTAATTATGATTAATCATGTTGATTAAGGAATGATTAAAGGTTAATCATGTTGATTAGATAATGATTAATGGTTAATCCATAAGGGATTAGTGACTTAATCTTAGAGGATTATGTTGTATTAATGACTATGTGACTTGAGGACCTTAATTAAATATTGAATTAAGGATTAAGAGTTAGTGATTAACCAAGAAAGCATGATTAATCATGGATTAAGGAAGAATTCCAAGACCTTATGTAACATCCCGAATTTTCTGACTCAGGATGAGTAGAAAAGAGAAAGTTCATTAAAATTATTTAATAGCTCAATCACAATTGGGGAAAATTATGGAATATTGATTTTTCAAGGTTTAGAAATATTTTGGAAAAGTTCATTCCCCAAAAACTGGCTTAGATGATTTTAAAGCTATTTTCATAGAAAAATGGGTTATTTTCTTAGGAAAATTATTTTATGGGTCAAAGAAGCTAATGGATAAGAAAAATCCATTTATGATATTTTGGTTTAATTTCTAGATATATCTTATATTTCAGAAAAATAGGAGAAGGAATAAGATTGGAGGAATAATTATTTAGGAGGGCAAAATGACTCAGCAACCATGTAGTACACGTGCTGCCTTCTTTGTTTGCCACCTGATTCACTCCCTCAATTATCAGCTGGTCATCCACGTGTTCTGTCTCTTTAACCTCCAGACCGATCCTACCCTCCTTTTTCATCTCATTCTGTTCTGCAACGTAGAGGGAGAGAACGAGAGAGAGAACGCAGAAGAAGCTACCAGCGAGAAGGTGATCGGAGGTGATTCAATTGCATGCAAACCGATTAATTGATCAAGGTGAGTCTCTTAAGCACACTTCCATCGTTATTTTCTGCTTTGGGAGGCTGAATATGAAGTTGATGATGGGTTTGAGTTCGGGTTAGTGAGAGGAAGTGAGGGAAAGTGGAGGATAGGTGATGGAATCGCGTTTTGTGAGAAGATGGAAGTGTTTAGCGTTAATCTTCCAGCCTACACGTTACTATTACCGCTGTTTCATGATTTCCGAACAGAGCATGGCATTTCTGGGTTAAAAGGCATCGGGTTTGAGGTATTAGGAGAGAGGAAACGTGTAATACATGAATACGAAGTTGCATGTTGATTACTTCTTTGTTTCCTGGTTGACTGACTCTGGTTTATAAGATTTGAAGTCAGACCTTTGATTCCTTCTCGGTGCTGTCAAACTTCTAGGTGGATTAGAATCTTGATGATGATATTCGGGTGAAGATCTTAGAGGTTGGTTCGGACTCCATGTGAATGATTTTTCTGGTTTATGACTGTCTAAAAAATTGGGTCTGTGATCTAAAATTTAACTCTATGTTCTGTTTTTATTTTAGCGTCGGTTTTAATGAAATTGAAGAGAGATTATGCCACATATATATATATATATATATGGGACTGCACAACGTTGACTTCTTTTGGTGACTTGGTGATTATTTTGGGAGTATATTTCAATCTGGAAAATGTCAGACTTGCCGAATGTGGCGTGATGTTAATGTTAGGATGCGGGAGCTGAAACTAAATCACAAGGCAATTATTTAATTATATATATAGATATATGGAAAGTATTTTCGGGCAAGTGGGTTTCAAGAGGAACTGTAATTTTAAACTGGGGACTTTCAAATGGTGGATAGAATGATGTTTATGAAGCTGGAATTTCATATCAGTAAGAAAGGAATGTTGTTATTATAAATTATAAGCACGTTGAAAACATTCAAGGGTGCTAATTCATTGTTGAAAGAATTTGAACTTGCTCGATTTGAATTCAAATGATTAAAATTAGAAGTCAAAGATAGAGGACATATAGTTGAGTTTTCAAATGTAGAGAGATATTAGTGGGTTGAATTATGAATGTTCAAGTATGTTCGTAAATTTGGAAAATATTTCCAGATTAAGTGCAAGGTTATGTGAATCATTGGAGATATAAACATACATGTGTATAGGGATGTGCTGTAATGAAAACTCAATATATATAGTTACTGTTTAGTATCTCCAGTTGTTGAACAAGTATTGTAGGTTATTAAATTGAGTTTAGAAACTTCAAATGAAGTGGTGCTGGTATGTTTTAGGGACGTGGCATAGTTTGATTGAGATGCTAGTTACTAAGTAAGGTAATACTATGGGTTGAGATAAGGAAGGAAGCGTTCCAAAGATAATAGTTCAAATAAGAAAAATTGTCCAGGATGACCAACTATTAAGTAAGGGTAGAGATTGAAAAAGATTGGGATTTAAAGAGAGTTATTTAATTTATAAATTATGTTGGATCAAGCATTAACCTACCCTTACTAATATAATAGGTTTTGATATCTGCAAAAGCCTACCGAAGAAGCTAAGAGAAAGGAAACAAGTAAGGTTTGATTTTGAAGCAGAAGGTTCAGGTAGTAGTTCTTTCCTCCCTTACACTTGTGTAGGATTGCTGCATGTCTGTTTGTGCCATATTGCTATTCAAAAAGCATGAGAACATGTAATCCTTAATTCCTTGCATGGATTTTTAGCCGTGATCAATAGACATGGGGCAGTGATTGCCAATTATTTGCGCTTTACTTATTCAGCTTGTCTAACAGACATGGGGCAGTGATTGCCAATTATATGTGCGGCAGTGATTGCCAATTATATGCGCGGCAGTGATTGCCAATTATTTGCGCATTATTTATTCAGCTTGTCTATCTGTCATTGCGCATAAATGCTTAATTGCATTAGCTTGCAAGGTTTTGTTCCATATGGCTTGTTTTGCATGTTTTATGTGATCTGCACATTTGTTTGATGGAAATTACTACTACGGGGATTCTTCGGAATCTCACCCCCCAATTTATGATGAACAGTGAAGGCTAGTAGCTAGAAGGACAAGGAGGTTATTTAAGAAGAAGATGGGCTGGTTGAAGATCAGAGATACCTGTTATAATTCTGTAAATTGTATAGCAAAATATATGGACAAGTAACTTTACTTGCTCTATGGAAATATTATTTTGTATCCTCTAGAAGAAGGAAGTGAGCAATGCCAGGTGCACTTATATGCTGTCAACCAAGAGCGTTGCTTTATTTCTAATATAATATTATAAGATTGTATAGTATGAAATTATTTTAGATGATAATAGATTAAGTTGAAAGCAGGGTTGATATTGGATCACTCATCAGTTATCTGAAGCTTTGAAATATTTGATCAACGGATTCCAATGTTGAAGGAAAAGAAAAAAAAAATTCCCTGTCTTTTCCCAGGACGGAAACCTGGCGTTAGTGATTCACAGACGTTAAAATGATCCTATTAGTATATAAAAGTGAGGTGTTGCACCTTAATTGAGGATTAAGGCTTAGTCAAATCAAAGTCAAAGGATTAGGAAAGATATACAGAAGTTATAAATTGAAAGGCACAAGGGTAGGATTATATTGAGAAAGAATTGTATACTGGATATGGAATTTACCATACCCTTACTGTATGGTTGATAGGCAATTTTCTAGAAAACCTAGGAGGATCTCAAGCAAGGAAAATAAGGAGGAAACAGTAAGCATGGAACCGAGGTAGCGTGAACTTGCAATTTATTTTGTTGACCTACATTTGGTGTCTCTGCTATATGTGTTTATGTGCCATGAGAATGTTTATGCACAGATGATGTGAACTCCTTGCAATGTATGCCTTGGCTCTTGCATGATTGAGTTTTGACTAGAATGATTATATGCTCCATGATGATGACATGGATACAGAATGGTTATAGCATGGCATAAAGACTAGCAATGTTATTTTACTGCATGTAGCCTGACATCTTATGCATGTTAACCTGATGGTTGTATGTTCAATGCTACTGGAATTTCTATGAAATCTCATTCCTCCTATAACACGATATCCTTGGTGCCACTACTTCCAAGGAGAAGGGAAAAGAAGTAATCATGGCTTGAGGAAATTATGAGTTATGTATTGTATTATATGGTTTTAAACCTTTCTTTTCCAAGCCATGTAAGCATATTCTGATCATGAACACATAACATGATACCCTTTTTGGATGTATATTAATGGTAGAGTAGCTTTATATGCGAGTATGGTATACTTATAGTGAAAAATGAAATTGTGCTAGAATTAGTGAAAAAGGGGGATAAAAATGGTCTAAATTTGACCAAACTTTGACCAATTAAGACCCTGGTCAAATGGTTGAATTTTCCCCTGAAATTTAGTATGCAAATAGATCTTATTGTTTCCTTTAAAATGAGTGGTAAAGCATCACAATCGGAGCTCTGTGCAAGAAGTTATGCCTTTCCGAAATTAGGCAAAAATCCTGAAAAATAGAAAAATGACCAAATGAACAGTACTTTTTGAAATTAAAATCGGATGCGTTTCTGATTAAAGTGGAACCTGAGGTCATTTTTCCTTGATAGATGATGTTAAGAGCTTCGAGTGAGACTTGGAACGACCTTGTTTCAATTTTTCTAGAATTAGTTATGATTTTCCAAAGTTATGCCAAGTTTAAGGTTACAGTGAATAGTAATGCGGGAAAAGAAATTTTTAAATTCAGATTTTTCAACCCGGTAACCTGAGATTGCGCTTCCGAATATCTTAACTTGGCATAATATAAGGATGCAAACGTAAGGTGTTACATCCTTCATCCGACATCCAAATTTCGCATACTTTATATCAGTTTCTTTTTTTTCTTTTTTTTTGTCTTCTACACAATATGATAGGTTTTGGGCCCTAAAAACTTGATTTTAAAGGGACCCAAAAATGAAAAAGAGATACTGTTGAAAACACTTATGGTATAAAACAAGTTTCACAGAGGTAAAGAACAACCCAATATGACTACTAACCAATACAAGTTAGAGAATAATTATACTGAAAGTAAATGAAAGGATTTGCATGATATATTATGAAGCAAATCACATCCGAACCTTTACTCAACGAAATAAGCATATGGAGCAGTAAAAATGAACATAGGGCTTTAAAAAAAAATGCAACCTACTGAATAACTAGGCTTTGAAAAAAAACGCAGCTTGCAGAATAACCAGGCTCTGATACAATATAAGATTTTGAGCATACTTAGAGAGTGAATCAAATTCAGATAGCCATGTAGAGGTCTGGTTACTTTGGTGAACTCGGATATGATTGCTCACAGCAAATGCACACCGGGAGAGAGAGGAGCTGAAGGGAGAAGACGAGTTGAGAGAGGGAAGAAAGGAATACATGCGGCAATTTTTTTTATTGATATTTAATTAGGGAAAAAGTACCTCCATATACCCCATTCATGTTAACCGTTCCCTCCAATCTTCAGTTTAAACAAAAAATGAGAAAATCGCAATTCCCAACCCAAATGTCCTCTTATTTGCACAAGAGTCCCAAAATTAATGGGCTTGGGTCTAATCCTCCCAGGATGGACTGGCCTATTTTCTTACATAACTCATAGACTAATGAATGATTTTATTATTCATATAATTTTACCTAGCTCTATTTGATCTACCTTCTTCACCCATGCATCCTATTGCTAAATTTTATAAAATGCCTTATATTAAATATATATTTCTAAGCATAAGTTCCTGAGTTTCCTATATTAGATATTTGGGCTAAGATACAAATCTACCTAAGAAATATTTTGCCATGAGCGTCTAACATTATAAAGTTTTCTTGAGCATAAAAATATACATGAAATTTTTAAAATGATGCAAAATGGTGCAAAAATGTCATGGTTGTTGGAAACTTCATATGTATTTTTACACTGTTATCTTTTACTTGACATGCTTGTTAAACGGTCAATGTTAATTGACTGAACCAACTTGGTATTTTTCCAACATTTTAAAAAATTTATGTGTACTTTTGCACCAACGAAAAGTTCATGGTGTCTGGTGTCTAGTGTCGTTGACAGAATATTCTATGGATAGATTTACACCTTAACTCTAAAATATATAACAACTGTCATAAATCAGTTATATATACAGTGAAGATATTTTAGGTCATTTTTAATCCAAAGGACACAACAAATTATTCAATATTGTTATAGATGACAGTATAGTGCCTTTAATTGGATCTCTTCCCATGCTTCACTTTCTGGTCCTCTAATGACTATGTCCATCACAAGTCTTCACGTGTACATGTACACTACCTTTTTCATAGCAGTATGTCTTAGTGTGAGTTAAAATTTAAATTATTATTTTTCTGTTAAACGAAATTTAAGTTATATACTGCATTCATGAAATTAAACTGCTGTTATGCATTAAAATAAAATTAACTTGATGATCATAAATTTAATTCGTCTAGCCATCTCGTTCAAGATAGTACCTCAAGTGAAGATGGAAGGTCAAATTACAATCAGGGTTGATCCTCAGCAAGCTACTAAGTTTATTGGTTTATTATAAAATCTCACTACCCTTGTTTCATTAAATGGCCAAGAAATATATTTAGAAATGATCGACGATGATCTTTTGACTAAGGCTTTTCAGTATCATTGCCAGCAATTTTCGAAACTTATTCGTCTGTTTCACTAAACATTCTCTTCAGCATAGAGCACACAGTAATCAAACTGCTTCTTATAAACTAGTAAGTCTCACTCACTTTTACCGTACTTCTCATAATGTGAAAACTGCAGCTCAAAATAAGCGATGGCTCTCTAACTGTTCATGTCCTCACTACAAAAAAATAGACTTTAGGCGACGACTTTCAGCGGCGACTTTTCTAATCGCCGCTGAAAGTTTGCCATTGAAACCAAGACTTTCAGCGGCGACAAAAGTGTCGCCGCTGAAAGTGGACCTTCAGCGGCGACTTTTTTTGTCGCCGCCGAAAGTATAATATAATAATATATATTTTATTTTACAATATTAATAAACAAATTGCCGAAAATGGACCTTCAGCGGCGACTTTTTTTGTCGCCGCCGAAAGTGGACCTTCAGCGGCAACTTTTTTTGTCGCCGCCCAAAGTGGACCTTCAGCGGCGACTTTTTTTGTCGCCGCTGAAAATATAATATAATAATATATATTTTATTTTACAATATTAATAAACAAATTGCCGAAAACGGACCTTCAGCGGCGACTTTTTTTGTCGCTGCCAAAAGTGGACCTTCAGCGGCGACTTTTTTTGTCGCCGCTGAAAGTATAATATAATAATATATATTTTATTTTACAATATTAATAAACAAATTCAATCTGGCTCAGCGGCAAGAAGGTTGGACACGAAGGGAGGCGGTCACGAGTTCGAACCTGGAAGAAGACACATTTAAGGTGAAAATATTTAGACGATGACGTGGCGAGGAGGAGTGACGTGGCAATGACGTGGAGGTGGCTAGTGATGATGTGGCGGTTGGCGGTGATGACGTGGCCGCAGATGGTGATGACGTGGAGGTCGACGGTGCTGATGTGGCGGCCGGAGACGATGACGTGGCACCGGCGGTGATGACGTGGCATTGGTAAAGCCAATTCTTCTTAGGCATTACTTTCAGTGGCGACAAAAAAGTCACCGCAGAAAACACTTTCGGCGGCGACATTTGTCGCCGCTGAAAAGGCTTTCAGCGGCGACAAGAGTGTCGCCGCCGAAAGTGTTTTCTGCGGCGACTTTTTTGTCGCCGCTGAAAGGCTTTTCAGCGGCGACAAATGTCGCCGCCAAAAGTGTTTTCGGCGGCGACATTTGTCGCTGCTGAAACTTCTAAAAGTCGCCGCTGAAAGTATCTTTTAACGGCAACCTTTTTAGTCGCCATTGAAAGTTTTCAGCCACGACTGCTACGGCAACGACTTTTCAGCGGCGACTTGTCGCCGCAAAAAACTTTTGGCGGCGACTTTTGTCGCCGCTGAAAGTCAATTTTTTTGTAGTGCCTGCATTTGGAGATTATATTACATGTTCTATCTATTTGAAGTAGTAGTCATTAATCTTCAGGTCATCACTGACACTTGAAACCTAAGTTAAATTCTAATAGTTGTCAATTCTGAAAGTTTTACTATTAATTTTTCGGTCAACTAGTTTTACTATTATTTCATATAATTAAAGTTGTAATATCCAAGGTTTGAGGTGCAAATCTACTTAAAAAATTTTCATTCAGGAGCGTTAAGTATCCGAAATTCGGATGGCAATAATCCTTCTACCGTTAAAAATTTTAATGGTCAACATTAGGTTTTTAATAGTAGGGAGTAATATTGTTATGATTTTAAGCTTCCAAGGCAAAATGTAACATAAAAAACTTCTGGCCATTCAACACTTCTGAGTAAAAAATTTTGGAACAAATTTACACCTCAACCCTTTTTTAAAAAATGAAGTTGTCATTAATCTCAAAGAATCAAAAACTTCAAAAGGTTTTGACAAGATCTATGTTGAAAGTATATTTGTAGATTAGTGAAATTTTATAAGATCCGTCACAAAATGATAAAGTAGTATTTTCGTCATATTATTACATTTTAAAATATATATATTATTATAGTAGGAAGGATAAATATGCAAAAATACCTATAAACTTTTACCCAAAATATACCGACCATCACAAGCTTTTCCAAGATACAAAAATACTCATAAACTTGCAAAACCATGGCAAAAATGACATGACCGTTAAATTTGATTAGCAGCCATTACATTTTGTGATGGGGCCCACGCTAATGTTATGAAAGTAATAAAATGTCCCTAACTCAAAGAAACAAAAAAAGATAAAGGTACAAAAATATCCATAAACTTTTAGTTAAAATGCGCCAAATATCGTATGTTTTTCCTTCTAGGTGCAAAAGTATCATAACCATGCAAACAAACTAATTCTTTTAATTTTAACAAAAACAACTCTGTTAAATTTTATCATACTATTATAATACAAAAATTTTATGGTTAATATAAACAAAGTTTACGTCAAGTTTTAATTTAGTTCCTTAAAAATATATATAATGTATTTTCAATCACTAAATGTTAGCACTGTTGTTCTCACTAATGAAAAATACTAACCTAATGAATTTAAATGCTAATAAAGTACGCTTAAGGTTTAATCATTTAATATAATATTTTTATATATTGAAAGATAGGTTGTTGATGTTAAAATCAGACAACATCTTCGTTAAGTTTTATTTTAAATATTTTTCCATTTACAAATTTTAGATTAAAAATTAATATTTCATTATTTAATAGTAGATTTACCATTTAAATTTGCTAAATCAACATTTTCCCTTAATGAGATTAATGGCTTTAATATTAAGAGGACTCAAATACATTTTATAAATTTAAAGGATTAAATTAAAACTCGATGTAAATTTATAAGACCAAACATATATATTAACCATAAAATTATTAGTATTATAATGGTGCAATAAAAAATTTTATAGAGTTTTTGCTACAGTCATGGATACTTTTGCACATCAGGAAAAAAAATATATGGTGTTTGGCGCAATTTTGTTAAAAGTTTATGGCCATTTTTGCACTTTTATCCTTTTTTGCTTTTTAGAGTTAGGAATATTTTGGTAATTTCATAACATCAGTGTGGGCGCCACTGCAGAAAATAATGGTTTGTTATGCAAATTTAACGGTTATGTCATTTTTGCTCTAGTTTTACAAGTTTTTGGGTACTTTTTCACCTCAGAAAATCTAGTAGTGGTGGATACACTTTGAGTAAAAGTTTATGGGTATTTTTGGACATTTACCCTAATAGGAATAATTGTTCCAATACATAAATGATATGTTTATTTTGAAATTTATTAAAATTAAATGAGAAATTCTCCCAATTCATTCTTTATTTATGGCATTATCCTTACTTAAATGTCCGTTCTAAATTAAACTAATTTGAATTCATGTAAAAAAACGATGAGTTTATTGAACAAGTCAGTTTTTTTGTCTTAGGTTTTTTGATGTCGGAAGTGCATGTGTGGTGGATGGGCTGAATTGGCTACACATGCATCCGTTGTGCTATGCAAAATAGTTTTCCAAGGAACATTTCACGACAAACCATGCTTATATGCCCCAATTTGGTTTTTCTGTTATCTGAAGTTAAATTAATGTTGCTCTCTCTTGGTAACTTTTAATTCCCTTGTATGGATACTCTATTTTTTCCCTGCAGCTTTTGGAGACTGTTGGAATCATTATGGAAGATCCCTATTGTAAGAGAATTTATGAACTCTTACTTAGGAAAACTAAAAGAGAAAGTTTCAAACTTTGCTGAAAAAACAATTGAGAAAACAATCGAGGAACAATTCCTTAGTTATTTCCTGTATGGGTTCAAACTTGAGGAGCTAAGGAAATCTCATAAGGACCTCCAAGAAAAAAGAGACATGATGCAGCATCTGGTTGATGAAGAATATCGTAATAGCAAAGATACTAACAAAAATGTTTCAAAATGGTTGGATGAGGCAAATGGCATTATTACTGAGAATGATAAGTTTTGGCAAGATGAACACCTCCCGTATATCGTGTGTTATCTGCCTAAACCTTGGATAAGGTATTGTTTAGCCAAAAAAGTTTATAGATTGTCAAAGAAAGTCAACAATCTTTGCGAAACTTCATTCCCTGATGGAGTTTCTTCTGGTCTACGGCTAATGTCAATAGATTTCCTTTCACATGTCATTAATTTTGAAAGTTTTGACTCAAGAAAACAAGTTACAAAGGATATTACCAAGGTACTGACAGATCCGATTATTAAACTTGTTGGGGTGTATGGAACGGGAGGTGTGGCCAAAACCACTTTAGTCAAAAAAAGTGGCTAGCAGAGCTCGAAAAGATAAGTTGTTTGATGTGGTTATCTTTGCAACCGTGACAAGAAATCTAGACATAAAGGAAATTCAAGGCCAACTAGCTGATCAATTGGGTACAGGATTAAATGAAGAAACTGAGAGTGGAAGAGCAAATCGCTTAAGAGATATATTTAAAAGGGAAAAGAAGAATACTCTTGTAGCTCTTGATGATCTATGGGCTGAATTGGACTTGAACAAGTTGGGGATACCTATAGATGATGTCAATCTTACTCCAAATTCTGCTAGACAAGAAGGGACGATTATTAATGGGCAAGCAACTAATAATTCCAAAATACTCAAGATTTTGTTGACTTCAAGAAGTAAAGAGATAGTGTTTGATAAAATGCATGTGAAAGAAAATTCAGGTTTTGTCATTGAAGGGTTAATGGACCAGGAGGCTGAAGATTTGTTTAAGAACATGGTTGGAATGGTTGATAAACCTCCCGAGTTTGGACCTTTAACAACAAAGATTTCCAGCAAGTATGGTAGGTTACCCATAGCAATCGTCACAACTGGGAAGACAATTAAGGACCAAGGGCTACTTGCAGTGGGAAGAGTGGTCAACTTGAACGACAAGAATTCACTGAGGTGGCTGAATCTGTAGATTTCTCTACAAAATTAAGCTTTGAATATCTAGAAACTGCAGAGCTAAAATCTACTTTCTTGCTCTGCGCTCAACTAGGTTATCATTCCCTAATTATGGACTTAGTGAAGTACTGTATTGGTGTGGATATATTTGAAGGATTTCTTACAGTCAAGAAAACTCGTGAAAAAGTACTTAGATTGATTAAAAAGCTTAAAGACTCAAGTATGCTGTTAGATAGTTATTCAGATGATCATTTCCACATGCATGATATGCTCCGTGAGAGTGCCTTATCAATCCTATATGAGGAGTGGCATTTTTTCACCATGCGAAATGGGGAACTAAAAGAGTGGCCTCACAAAGATGAATTTGAGAAGTATAATGGTATATCTATATGCTACTGTGATATCAATGATGAGCTTCCAAATTTTGTAAGTTGTCCTAGACTAAAATTTTTTCATGTTGATAGCCTTAATCGTTCTTTCATTATACCAAAAGGCTTTTTTCAACAAGCTAGGCAAGCTTTATCATTGATATTGATTGGTATTGATGTATCAGAGTTTTGTTTTTCAATTGGATGCTTAACATACTTAAGAATGATTTGCTTAGAGCAATGCAAGTTAGGTGACACATCCTTCATAGGAAAGATAGAGAAATTGAGAATTCTTAGCTTTTCAGGATCTAGATATGAAAATCTACCCATTGAATTAGGCAAACTACGTAAGCTGCAATTGCATGATATCAGCAATTGCTGGGAACTTAGAGAGATTCCGCCTAATGTATTGTCAAGCTTGTCTAATTTGGAAGAATTGTATATGAGAAATATGAAGTGGGGAAGCGAGGAAAATCAAACTGAGAACATTGTTCTGGCTGAGTTAAGGCGCTTGCATCAGTTGAAAAATCTAGATATATGTTTACCAAATGCTATAGTTCTACCAAGGAACCTGTTCCTCAACGAGTTGGATTGCTACAAGATTGTTATTGGAGATTTTGAGACATTTTCAATGTGGGATTTCAATATGCCAGGTACACGAAGATTAACATATGTTTTAAGACTATCTATTTTGTATATGTTCAATATTATTTGAATTACAAAATCATATGAAACACATGGTTTTGTTGTTATAGTTTTTTCAAGCATTGATAAGTATGATAAATTGTTTAAGATAAATCAACTAGGTATTTAAAAGAAGGGCTGATAATTTTTTTTATTTTGATGCCAAAAATTTACTAATAATTTATGTTCAGTACTCTCAACCTCACTAATTTTAATCATTCTATCTATTCCTTATAAAAATAAAAGGTGTGTAATAGCATAGGTATATTTCTTTTAAATAATTTGATTAACCCACCATAATGCGATAAATTAAAACATGACAAGAATTTTAGGCAGGCTTATAAATAATTTTTTAATTAAAAATAATAGTAGGATCCCAATAAATTAAACTTGATATAAATTAATTTTTTTTTTTCAATTTCAATAAGTTTTTTATTTTCATATCACATTAATTTAAAAATATTTAATTAATTTTATTAGTTTTAGCAAGTAATATTATTTTTTTAGCTAGAAAAAGTACCATTCCCTTTAATAATTTCTTTTCCTTTGCTTTTCTTCTTTTTCCCCATTGTTTCTATCTCCACAGTGAAAGACGAAGCATTAAGAGTTTTGCCATTACAGACAAAAGAATGCAATGCTATTCACTATCATGAAGGTGTGAAGATGTTGTTCAGATAGAGGAGTAGAAAAAATGTTACTGGGGGAACTTAATGGTGTTAGAAATATTTTCTGTGAGTTAAATTTGGAAGGATTTCCATGTTTGAAAGAATTTTCTATCATGCATAACTCTGATATTGAATGCATCATCGATCCAAAGGAGTTGCTAAACCTTAATTATGTCTTCCCCATTCTCGAATCACTTTGTCTCTACCAACTAGGCAACAAAATGAAAATAATAAGCCACAGTACCAATCTTAGCAGCATCTCATTCTCAAGACTAAAAGTTGTCAGGATCCAATTCTATGATCGAATAGAAAATGTCTTCTCCATTTCTATGGTTTTGCTCCTTAAAAGCCTGGAAATAGTTGACATTTCAGATTGCAAGTTCATGAAGACTATTGTTCCTAAGGAAGAGCATGATGTAAAGATCAATAACTTTCAAAAATTACGCTCACTAGCGTTGATTCATTTGTATAACTTTACTGGAGTTTATTCCAATGATCAAGGTCTAAATGATGACATTATTCTCTTTATTGAACAAGTATGTCTCTTCAACTATGATTTTTATACATACATATTATTTAAAATATTTTGAAATTATGCATTACTCTTCAACTATCTTGCATATTGCTTTATTTGTTAAATTTTCAACATCTTCAAAACCTATATGTTTTGACATTCCTCCAATTTTTACTTTCTTGCCTAAACTTTCCAAAAAGCTATCTGAGTTGTTCCTAAGACATATATTATTGTCTTTGTAGGTTGAGATTCCTAGCTTAGAGAGCTTGGAGTTGTCTTCAATGCCCTTGAAGATGTAAGCAACCAATCAAAATCCTTTAAAATTTTGACTAAATTGAATGTGGGAAATTGTCATCCTATAGAATATTTATTTTCATTCTCCATGGTTAAGAGTATGACAAAACTCAAATGCTTGTCTATAAGTGAATGCGAGGAGATGGTGGAAGTATTTAAATATGAAGATGAAGATGAGCGTGAAGCAACGGGTAAGTTGGCATAATAAATTGGACTATTTGGTACTCCTCCAGTCCTAAATATAAGACCCATTTTGTGGTATAATTTACACTATAAAATGGGTCTTATATTTAGGACCGGAGTAGTACTTGATATCTTGTTCTACATTAAGTTTGCCTTTGCAAAGTGTGATTATGTAATGGGATATATTGAATTTGTTTCCTAATGCTTAATTAATTTGTACTATAGAAAGTTTGCGTGTTTCCCAAGCTGGAGGAAATCCATCTTCATCGAATGTACCAGTAGACAACTATATGGCCTAGAGAATCTAGCCAAGATTCTTTTACTAGTCTTAATTCTATATCTATTCGATATTGCAGTGATCTTATGACGGTGCTTCCAAGTCACATGGTGGGAAGATTTGGTAGATTGGAGTTCTTAAGTCTGGCATCATCAAAGCTCTTTTCCTAGTCTCAACTAGCATCATGAAAGTTCTTTTTTGCAGTGGTGTCACTCAAAAAATTGGTAGTGACTAAATGTCCAAGGATGACGAAATTCTGCAACCAGGTAGACACTGCACTAAATTTACAAGTAGTTGTGATCAATGCAGAAAAAGAGAATTGGTCTTGGAAAGGGGATTTGAATGATAGAATATTGAAGATGTTCATGAATTTGGTACGTACTAATTGTTTTTATCATATCTATTTACGTTACATCAATATACCAGTTTTAATATTCTTACACGACAAGTTAAATTAGGCTGTCCTCTGATCCTAAATATAAGATGTAGTTTGTAATATAATTTGTATTACAAACTAGATCTTATATTTAGGATTGGTGGTTGTATTAAATGAATTTAAGAAAATCAATATATAGTCTTGCTTTTAACAACAACAAAGCCTTATCCCACTAGGTGGGATCAGCTACATAGATCGCACGATGCCATTAAGCTCTATCCAAAGCCAAATCTTTGGATAAATTGTTAATTAAAAGATCTCTCTCAATGACTTCATTAAGTGTTATCTTTAGTCTTCCTCTACTCTTTTTTAGAAGACTCCATACTATTGGATCAACTCTTCTTATCGGCACGTCCCAAGGCCTTCTTTACACGTGACCAAATGATTTCAATTGATTTTCTACCATTTTCTCATCAATAGCAACTACTCCAACTTTTCCTTGTATATGTTCATTACGAATCTTGTCTTTTCTTGTATGACTACCCATGTATCTCAGCATTCTCATCTTAGCAATTGCCATTTTATGTTCATGTTGTCCCTTTAAAGCCCAATACTCACTGCTACTTATAGCAATACGATAAAACTTTTCTTTGACCTTATTTGGTACTTTCCGATCACAGATAACTCTTGTCGCTTTTCTCCATTTAAACCACCCATCTTGAATTCTATGACTAACATCTCTATCAATTTCACCATCTTTTTATATAATTGATCCCAAATATTCAAACTTTTCCACTTGTGGAATGACTTGGTCTCCCAATCTGACCTCTAACTCTGTATTAACTTGTCTTTTATAAAAAATGCAGTGCATATATTCTGTATTGCTTCTACTCAAATGGAAACCCTTCGATTCCAAGGCTCTTTTTTACGTCTCAAGTTTAGCAATAATCTCTTCTCTTGTCTTAGCCAATAGAACTATATCATCAGCAAAAGCATGCACTTTGAGATTTCTTCTTTGATATACTCAGTTAGAACATTGAGAACTAGATTAAACAAATAAGGGCTCAAAGATGATCCATGATATAGGCTAATCCTTACAAGAAAGTCCTTTGTCTCACTGCCTGGCATTCTAACACTAGCTGTGACTCCCTTATACATGTCTTCTCCAAGGCTCTCCAAAGCACTTCTCTAGGCACACAATCGTATGCTTTTTTCAAATCAATAAAAATCATATGTAGGTCTCTTTTATGGCTTCAGTACTTTTCCATTAACCTCCTCAGTAAATAAATCGCTTCTATTGTTGATCTTCCTGGTATGAACCTGAATTGGTTTTCAGAAATAAAAGTCTCCAATCTCAACCTATGTTCCATCACCTTCTCCCACAATTTCATGGTATGGCTCATGAGTTTAATCCCTCTATAACTAGCATAGTTCTAAATATCCCCTTTATTCTTATAAATAGGTACTAAAGTACTTTTTGTCCAATTATCAGGCATTTTCTTGGAGCGCAAAATCTCATTGAATAACTTAGTAAGCCACAACACCCCACCTTCATCCAAACATTTCCAAACTTCAATGGGAACGCCATCAAGTCCAACTACTTTATTATTTTCCATTTTCTTGAGAGCTACCTTAACTTCATCAACTCAAATTCTACAATAAAAGCAAAATTATGTTCCTCTTCTCTAATTGTCAAATCATCAAGCTCAATAGTCGCTCCTTCGCTCCCATCATTAAATAGCTTATAAAAGTAGACTTCTCAATGATCCTTAATATCACCATTAGTAACCAAAACTCTACCTTCTTCGCTCTTTATACATCTTACTTGGTCCAAATCTCTTGTTTTTCTTTCTTTATCCTTCGCGATCTTGTAAATCTTGTGTTCCCAAGTCTTAGTCCCTAAATCCTTATAGAACTCCTCAAAAGCTTTAGCACGAGCTTCTCCTACTACTCTCCTAGTCTCTTTTTTAACTATACAATACCTTTCCCAATTTTCAGTATTATTACACAAATGTATTGCTTTAAAATAATCTCGCTTATGCCTGATTTTCTCTTGCACGTTCTCGTTCCACCACTATATCTCCTTATCTCGCCAACCTCAACCTTTCGATTCACCCAAGATTGCTTTGGCAATCTTCTAGACCTTATTAGCCATTTCCATCCACATAAGATTAGCATTTTCTTGTAGCTCCCAAGCCCTTTCCTTTAAAACAGTCCTTTTGAAAATCTTTCATTTCTCTCCCTTTAACTGCCAGCATTTGACCCTTGGGATTAACACTTGTAGGTGCTTTTATTTTATACACTTAATACGCACATCAAGAACCAGTACTCTATGTTGTGCTGTCATGCTATCTCCAGGAATCACTTTACAATTTGTGCAAAGTTTTCTATTAGGATTCCTTACCAGAAAGAAATCAATCTGCAACCTATGGGTTCCACTCTTGTAAGTGATTAAATGCTCCGACTGCTTCTTAATGCAAGTGTTAATAATCTTGAGGTTGTATGTGAGGGAGAAATCAATAATAGCTTGCCCTTCATTATTACGCACTCCAAAACCCATACTACCATGAGCTCCAACATATTGTCCCGCTTCTTTACCAACATGTTCATTAAGATCACCACTAATAAAATCTTTTCCATGAGTGGTATACTTTGGATCAAACCCTCCATGTCTGTCCAAAATTTCTCCTTAAGCTGGTCTTCCGCTCCTATCTGAGGCTATAAGAACTAACCTCATTGATAGTATCCCTCCTTACAATTATTCTTAAAGAAATGATTCTGTCTTCTATCCTTTTGACTTCGACCACATCTTGTTGCCATTCATTATCAATGATAATACCAACTCCATTCCTTATGCCTACCTTTCCCGTATACCAAAGTTTAAATCTATTAGTAAATTCGAAAGCCTTCTCTCCAACGTATTTAGTTTCTTCGAGGCACAAAATATTAATCTTCCTTTTGCCCATTACTTCCATCACCTCCCTCGATTTACCATACAGTGTCCCTACATTTCAAGTGCCAAACCTAATCTTGCTTTCATGAACTAACTTCTTTAATTGACTTCATCCATAAGAGTATGGTAGCCCTTGCTCATTTAACACTACATTTGGGCGACAATGCAGCGGCTCTTGCTTACTTCTCACTATACTCGAGCAATACAGCACGTCACTTCCGGGCAACGACCTAGCAGTAGCACAATTTCTTCTTTGATTCATGTCATAAAAGATTCGACAGAGTTTTACGTTGGTTGTCGAGGGCCTAACACAACCCTCCTCCTTTACCCGGGCTTGGAACTGGCCATGCAACATAGGCAGAGTTTATAGTCTTGCTTTTAAATCATTAAAAAATTATTTTAATTTTGAAACATATAGATATGAAACTACTTAGGAACACTTTTGGATGTTGGGAAGTGTGAGTTGAATATAGGTTGATTTGAGAAGTCAAGAAATTCTATATTAGTTGAACCTAAACTCAGAAAATGACATTTAAGTAGAAAAACCCATAGGCTTAAATTATTAAAATTTTGTATTTGAATATGATATTTTACTTAAATATACCATCACTTTTCTTTATGAGAAAATGGTAAATAAAGACCCCCCAGTATGTGAAATTATGATTTGGGACCTTTAATTTGGAAAATGACAAATAAAGACCTAGTCCCATATTGTAAATATGAAATTTTGGTAAAATGTCTGAAATGCCCTTGGCCATGTGACAAGTTGATTGTGAGAAATCACTAGTTCACTTTAGCGAATGATAACTTTAATAAACCAAATCACAACTTGGCTGAGGGTATACCAAATGGCAAGTTGACTGTAAGAAAGGACAAGTTCATTTTAGCGAATGATAACTTCAATAGATCAAATCATAATTTGACTGAGGGGCATTTCAGATATTTCACCAAAATTTTATATTTGTAATATGGGACCGGGTCTTTATTTGCCATTTTCCAAATTGATAGTCCCAAATCGCAATTTCACATTGGGAGTCTTTATTTGCCATTTTTCCTTTCTTTTTTATATAAACACATATTAGTGGGCTCCATTTCTTCACCCACTTAGCTTATTTTATGTGTCATCTATCTTTACAATTTACATTAAATCACTATGAAAAAATTCATATATATAATGACACACAAAAATTTCTCTTCCAAACCATATTTTTCCATTATAAATTCTCGATATTTGGCCAATTAATAAGCAAAGTCATACCCCAAATATAGAGTAAATTCTCTCCCTGTGATTTTTTTTATCACAAAATTTTGAACTTCACTCAAGATACATTGAAGTCTTTTATCATTTTGCTTTTGAGTTTGAGAAAATTACTATGTCAATATATCATTAATTTCTTCTTGTTACACTCTTGTTTTAATCTTTTTACAGCTTCCCGACTGTATAGATTTATCACTTTTCGACTATGCTGAGTTAGTATATATATCGCGTGAGGAAATTCCCTTGCCAGACCAAACTTTTGGCACTTAGAAACCTTGGTGATGGAGAATTGTGAGTTTCTATCAACTGTGATTCCATCTCATTTACTAACTGACTTGCCAAACTTGTACGAATTGAAGGTTCGAAGTTGCAGTTCAGTGGTGGAAATATTTGACGTCAATGAGAACGTGAATGTAAAATACTTCAATTTGAAAAAAATGACTTTAGATCATTTGCCGAAAATGAAGCATGTATGGAGCAAGAATCCTGAAAGGATTTTGAGCTTTGAAAATCTTGAAGAAGCCGAGGTCACTAATTGTGACTGTGTGCAAACTCTGTTTCCAGAAGCTTCTATTATCAAAGAAAGACTAACAATACTTGTAGTGAAAAATTGTTGAGCACTTGCGGAAATTGTTGGAGAGGTTGTTGAAGAGACTGAGTTTCCAAGTTTAGAGATTCTGCTCTTAGGAAATTTGCCGAAGCTCAAGTCTGGCATCACGAAACTGCGATGCCCTTCTTTGAAAGGTCTATTTGTTTATCACTGTGGTATGTTCACTAAGTCGCAAATATTCTTATTTAAATCCCAGGCCTACCAAGGAGAAAATGCTGAGGATCAGATTTGGACTTCAAATGACTCACAATCCTTCTTCTCTCTACAAGAGGTTAGGCATCTTAGTTTGGAAATTTTTATGGATATACTAATGTCTCACTTTTTCTTTTTTTTCAAATTTTGCATTGGAAAACAAGACCAATCAGTTATTGAAAAAGAGTCAAAGGTAAGTTAAAAGTACAAGGAGGGTAAATATAAAAATGTAAGACCTATAATTTAAAAAAATTAATAAATATTCTATAATTTAAAAATAAAAAGAAAATAACTCTATGATCTTATATTTTTCATAATTTATGTGATTATCTTAAAATTTATAGTTCAATAATATATTTACATATATTTCTTGTGCATTACCTCACAATCCTTCTTTTGTTTCAATGCTCATAATGTATAAATATGCATAAAATATAACTGCAAATCATGATTTAATTTATTTGAAAAAATTTACAAAACTAGGAGATGACTAATTTAGATTTGTTCAATAGTTCACCAATCTTACGCTAGTTCTCGTTCTCCCTCAATTCCGAACTAGACACTAGGATGGTTCTCAATCCAATCGGTTTGTCTAGTCCCATTTTTTTATCATTGCTTCTTTTCGCCTCACTACAAAACAAAAACTAAAAACTGTACCGGTTTTTTTTTTTTTTTATAGTGGTTACCATAAACCACTACAAAACAAGACATTGTAGCGGTTTTTTTGTAAAACCACTACAAATCTGCATCGGTTTACCCAACTTTCACTTTCTGTCACACATTGTAGCAGATTTCCGCTCAAATAACCGCTACAAATTTGCTGCCACCTTTCCACCAGATGGCAGGAGATTGGTGCCAAATTTGTAGTTGGCGGGAAGGTGGAGCCAAATTTGTAGCAGTTTATTAGTTGCGATTCAGTAATAATAACTGCAACAAACTATTTGTAACGGTTTCTTTGTAGTGGTTGTCCAATAGGTAGAGGATGAACCGTTTTATTTTTGTAGCAGTTGTAATTAAAACCGCAACAAATGTTAAAAATTTTAGCGGTTTTAGGTTAACTGCTACAAATTTTTCACAATTTGTAGTGGTTTTCTAAACAACTACGACAAAGTGTTGAGTTATTCAACGCAGACACAACACGTGTCACAATTTTATAGCGGTTTGTCCGTAAACCGCTACTAATATCAACATCTACAAAATTCCGGTGTCTATATAAGCGCTTCTCCTCCCTATATAAGCGCTCCCCCCCCCCCGGTTCCACTTTTGAAGTGTGTGTGTAGGGAGGTTCTGCCAAAATGTTTCCTGAATTCCACTGTAGCCCCAGATCCAATTCCAGCTACTTAGGTGCGAATATATGTTCATTTATTAGTTAATTTGTTTAATAGTTACAACATTTAAATATTTAATTAGTGTTGTATTAATTTAATATTTATTTTAGTTTGCTTATTTAATTGACATTGATATTGTTTGACTTCATAATTATATCTGGTATTGTTTTAAATTTTTGTAGTTTGCATGTTAGTTATAATTGTTTAATAACAAAATATATTTATTTAATAATTAATTCAAATGACACTAGAAATGATATTATTTTAATTACAATTTTTGTATTTTATTTAATTCAAAAAATTAAATTTACTGTTTTTAATTATTAATTACAAATTGGAAGATAATTATAAAATGTTTAGAATTTATTAAATTCATATTTAAACAGTTTTGTATTTTGCACTTTGTTTAATTAGTTATACGTGATTTAGATTGTTGAATTAGTTAATTGTGATGATTATACATCTTATTGTCTTCAATTTTTTTAAGTTTGCATGTTATTTGTAATTGTTTAATGATAAAATTTGTTTATTTAGTAATTAATTTTATTAGACATTAGGAGTGATATTATTTTAATTACATTTTGTAGTATTTTATTTAATTTCAAAAACTTGAAGTTGGTTTCTATTTTTAAATTTTTATTTAAGGTTTCAGATGTAATTATGAAAATGTTTAGAATTTATTAAAGTCATGTTTAAAAAATTTTGGATTTTGTATTGTTTAATTAATTATTTGTAGTTTAAATAGCATCGCTTGTAGACATGGTAAAGATCCCGTTAAGCCTACAAGACCCCCTCGGCATCCTAAGCAGCCTGGGCCATCCAAGGTGCCGATAGAGGAGGATGAGGGGCCCATGATTAGCATGGAAGATTATGAGATTGATGAGCATTTTGATCTCAACCTAGAAGGGGATGAGGGCAGATTCGAGGGTGATGTGGAGGGAGAGGTACGGGGCTTGGAGGAGGACTAGTAGCAGCAGCTGCATCGACTTGGTGGATAGTTAAGCAGTTGGGAGGTGGAGGTTGTGGGTAAATGAAATAAATTATTTAATATTAATAATTAAATGTTATTGATATTATCTGATTATCAATTTAATTGTGCAAACCAAGCTGGTAATAGGTCCATGAGGAGACTGAATGTGAAGGACAGGCATTACATACAGGATGCACGTGTCACAGTTCCTTTGAATGAGCACAGTCAACCGATTGAGCTGTGAGGATATCTGTTCAACCGGTATCTGGCTTATCTAGGTGGGCAATACATGTTTCCAATCTACGAGCCCACCTGGAAGAGGATGTCACGGAAGAATAAGAATGACACTTAGGAGCTATTGAATTAGTATTTGAAATTTAGGATTAAATATTTTCCTTAAAATAATTATGAGTTACATTATGAATTCAATTTCTTGGTAATTAAATCATAATTTCATTATGTAATTGCAGAAAAAATTTGTCGTCAGGATAACATGAAGACATATGCAATGAAGAAGTTAGGGGAGGATTGGAAGAACAGGAGGGCCCGCTTGTACAATGCAAAGAAAGGAGACAAGACGAGACCCCTGGAGGAGATACAGGCAGATGTGCTAGATGGCATCCCTACCAATGACTAGGCATCATTTATCTAGCTTAAGGCGACACTTGAGCAGAGGGTATGGCTTTAATTTATTACATTATTGTTATGTTATTGCCATAGAAGTTAATTAAATTTGTTATATTTTTGCTGCAGTGTCTTTCTTAGAGAAACACCGTGAGCCGCAGTCATCAAGATATCCAACATACGGCCAGTTCGAAGACATTTGCTATGACCTATAATGAGATTGTGAGTAATACTATAAATTTAATCAAATTATATGTACGTGTACATATATATGTGAATTTAAATAATAAAATGTTTTTTGGTTTTACTATAAATTAGCAAGGGAGGAAGATGCAACAGGAGGAGGGACGAACACCCATCTATGGTGAGATGTGGTCGCAGCTCCATAGGCATAGGGACGAGACTCCTATATTTGAGCAGGCTCAAGGAAGTTGCTGTTAGTATTTAATTACAATTTTATTTTTTATTTAGTGTTTAAATTTAATGTTCACATTTTCATTGTTAATATTATGTTAATTTCATTTAAATTGATTAAATTGTTTTGGCAAGAGAGGATGACCTAGAGTGTTGTAGAACTCCGAGAGTCAGGAGTTAGCTGTGGACTCCACTGCCTCACTAAGGTAAGACTTAGCCAAACTCGAGCACCAGGGACAAGTTAGGGGACTCGGTTTTGGTGCCACACCAAGTACCGTTTACGGTTGGGGCCGTCATGCGTCTTTTGAGGCAAGGACCTCCTAGTTAGCAGTAGCATCACACCAGACCTTGTCTTGAGTGCAGCTTTTACTCCAAACCTATGCGCCTTCCACATAGACATAAATGGTGCTTCATGGGTCACTAGCAGTTCCTCGATTCAAAGCACAGATTTAGATTGCAACAAAATTGCTTCAATGATAAATAAGAAAAGAGAGATCTTCCTCTTACTTTATCTGGCATGGATATATTTCAACAGCAAGAGGGTGTTGATGTCGAGTTCGGCAAGATTGATGAAGTTGAATGAGGCGGACGATATTCTCGTGGCATATTTGATGGTCAGCCAATGCAGTGGCGGAAAAGAAGTATCTTCTTCACCCTTCTTTATTAGAAATTTAATTTGATATGTCATAGTCTTAATGTCATACACATCGAAAAGAATTTGTGTGATAATATGCTATACACATTGCTCAACGAATCCAGAAAGCCTAAAGACCACCTCTCTGCTAGGAAAGACTTATAGGCCCTTAGAATTCGTCCAGATGGTTGGCCTGATGATAATGATATGTTTCAACCAACTAAATTCACATTGGCGAAGCAGAACAAGGATATCTTCCTGTCAACATTAAAGAAAATAAAAGTCCTTGATGGATATTCCAGTAACATCTCAAGGTGTACTAATATGCAAGCTCAAAAGGTTACTAGGTATAAACGATGGCTCTCGTGCTCTCTAAGAAAAACAAAGGTGCAGCAATGGCGACAACCTCTGACGAAGAGGAGGATTTACTTCGACGTAGCGCTAAAAAAGTAAAGAATGGAAGAGGATTTGCTAACTCTAGCGCAAACAAATGGCCACCATTGGGATCTCAACCTGTCTCTCAGAAGAAAATGAATGGCCTAACCTTCGCTCAGACGCTTAAAGGAGTGAATCAAGACGAAGAGCTAACTGATGATGGAAAACAAGAGGATAACAATCTGTCTGATGACTTTCTCTCTGATGATTCATCACAAGACATGGATCAAGAAAATAAAGAACCAATAGTCAGGATCAGAGAGGACCCCAACAGGAATTTTCCTACGTTCCATTTTTCAGGTAGACTGAAAAAACGTCTATACAGGGCCTGGAAGAAAGCTGTCATTGTCAAATTACTGGATAGACATGTGGGATATAAGGCACTAGAGACTCGCTTGCAAGCACTGTGGGCTAAACAGGGTGTGATTAGTTTGATCAATATTGGTTATGGTTATTTTGTAGTTAAACTCTCAAGCAGGGAGGATTACTTCAATGCCTTGACTGGAGGCCCCTGGATGCTCTATGATCACTATCTAACAGTATGTCCATGGGAACCAAGGTTCAACCCAGCTAGAGCAAAAATTGATAAAGTAGCTGTATGGGTACGTCTTCCCAGAGTTGCTTTAGAGTATTATGATGAAGAAGCTTTGACTCTCATTGGTAATAGAATTGGAGAAACTATAAAGGTTGATATGAACACTTCATGCCAACTCAGAGGGCATTATGCTAGAATTTGTGTATTGGTTGATTTGGGTAAACAACTCATGTCTGGTTTCTCTTTAGATGGTGAGGATTATTATTTAGAGTATGAGGGACTCCATTCCTTATGTACCAATTGTGGCATTTATGGTCATAATTGCTCCGTTTGTCCTAAGAGGAAGCTGGAAACAGAGTCGACAAATCCAGCAATCAATACTCAGTTTGTTCAGCAGAATGGTGCACAAAACAATGCACCGTTTAATGGAGATAATACCAGCATTGATCAAGAAACCTGGAGAATTGTCCAGAAACCTCGCCGAACGAGGAAAAGGAAGGAGAAGCAGGGAGACCATCTTAGGCAGAACAACAAAGGGTCACGATTCGATGTGCTTACTGATGTGGAAAATGAACCGATGAATTTAACCAACTTTATTGATGCAAATGCGGTACCAGCTGAGCCGCAGGATGGAACCATACAAGGTAGTGGAGCATTTGCAAATGTTGTGCGTCGCGTAGGCAGTAGCAAGGCTGTACAAAAGAAGAGGAATGACAAGCATAACGGTAAAGATATGGTGGTCCCAAATGTACAAAAGGACAACATAGTTGAGGTGATGGGAAGGGGCAAAAGAGAGAAAAGAACGAGAGAAATGTTTGTTAACCACAAGAGAGCAAATGAGATTTTAATGCTTACTTTGGATGAGACAAATGAGGAGAACTAGGAGAAGATGAACACGAATGATGTAGAGAATTCAGCTTCTGAGAAAATGCATGAGGAAGATGAATTTATGGAATGCCAAAAAGGGGTCTCTTTACTGCATGATCCTGGAGAAGATGACTACACAAAGGAGCCTTGGGCTAGCAATAGTGGGCCGAGTACTCAAAGCCCCACGCAAGATAGCCCAATGGCAGAAGATTCAATGCTGGGCTCTCCAAGTGCTGGAACTGTGGTCCCACAAACACAGTGTGCAAGCGAGTTGTGATTCTTAGGCTTTAACTTTTTTTGACAATTGTTTTTATGGATTGCATCTATTATTGGAACACTAGAGGGGCGTGTAGTAGCAGCCTAGTGAGACACTTGAAGACAACGCTGAAAGGTCTTAGGCCCATGATTCTCATTCTTGCTGAAACAAGGTGTGAGAATATTTCCCGTTTCAGCTCTCTGATGGCGCTAGGTTTCGATAATTTCAGTGCAGTCCCTAATGTGGGAAGATCTGGAGGTATTGTGGTGGCGTGGCACAGCAACTATGTGGGCCTTACAGTTCTACAAACTAATCGCCAGTTCATCCATTTTCGCTGCTCTCTTACTGGTAATCCCAATTTCTATATTACTGCTGTATACTCTGTTCCTCACTCGAATCTTCGATGTGATCTATGGTTGGAATTAAAGAATTTATCCACCTCAATTACTGAACCTTGGGCTGTTTACGGTGACTTTAATGCAATACAATCTCCTCTAGAAAGAGTTGGAGGTGCTTCTGCTAATTTCAGACTGATCAATTGGTTTAATGAACAAATTAATTGTTGTTCGCTCACTGACATTGGAAGTGTCAAACCCAGATTTACGTGGAAAGGGCCTAAATTATCTGGTTGTACTAGATTGTATGAAAGACTTGATAGAGCTCTGGTCAATCCTAGTTTTCTTAATGTGTTTCCTGACAGCTTTCTTAAAGTCTTCATTCGCACAAAGTTCTCTGATCACAACCCTCTGGCTCTATTTTTACATGAACCGAATAGAGTTTCTAGAGGACCCAAGCCTTTTCGTTTCGAAGCTATGTGGATTGAGCATGAAAATTTTAAGGAGTTTCTGAAAGCTTCTTGGCAAACAGAGGGAGATTTGGACTGTATCTTATTGAAATGTCAAAATGACCTTCTAGGATGGAATCGAGAGGTTTTTGGCCTCATAGAAAAAAGGAAAAAACAAATCCTTGCGAGACTTAATGGCATCCAGAATTCTAATTCTTATCCCTTTTCCCGATTTCTCTGTAATCTGGAATTGCAATTACAAGATGAGTTGGAGGAGGTGTTGAAGTTAGAGGAACTCAAATGGTTTCAGAAAGCCAGAACTGATTGGATTTCCAAAGGTGACCGTAATACTAGATACTATCATCTGAAAACTAAATTCAGAAGGAAAAGAACAGGGTCTTAGCTTTGAAAAATGATTCTGGAGTTTGGGTGGAAGATGATGAAGAATTGAAATCTCTGGTTGTTAATTACTTTGAAAGTCTTTATAATTTAGACTGTAATGAACCTTGTCTTTTGAGAACTGTTACTCATTTTCCTATGATTGAGGGTTGCTTTGATGGTTTGTGCGAACCGCCTACTAATGAGGAAGTCAGGAATTCAATCTTCTCCTTGGGTCCTTTTAAAGCTCCAGGATATGATGGTTTCTCTCCAATCTTCTTCCAGAAGAATTGGGATACAGTGGGATCTATAGTCTGCAAATTTGTACAGGGAGTTTTTAAAGGTGAAACCTCGGTTATGGAGGCTAATAAAACTTTGATTGCTTTGATTCCAAAAAGAGATAATCTGGAACATGTAGCTCACTTCAGACTAATCTCTCTTTGTTTGGTACATTATAAATGTATCACTAAAATCCTTACCCAAAGATTAAAGAGAGTACTGAATGATCTCATTTCCCCTTTTCAAGCTAGCTTCATTAAGGGGAGGCATATCCAAGATAATATAATTATTGGGCAGGAACTTCTTCATATTATGAAAAAGAATAAAAGCAAGAGAGGGCTTATGGCTTTGAAGATTGATCTTGCTAAAGCTTACGATAGAATTCGTTGGGATTTTTTACAGTCTGTTCTCCTGGAGACGGGCATGGATGAAAATTCTGTGAGACTGATTATGAACTGTGTTACTTCTGTTTCATATAATGTACTGTGGAATGGTACTAAAACTCACTATTTCCAACCTAGCCGGGGTCTTAGACAAGGAGACCCGATGTCCCCTCTATTATTTGTGTTATGTATGGACAAATTATCTCATATAATCACTGATGCAGTGAATGAAGGGAAGTGGAAACCTGTGAAGATAACTAGCCAAGGACCTATGATCTCTCATCTTTTATTTGCTGATGACTTGTTGCTGTTTGGGGTTGCTACTGAACAACAGGCTCTTTGTATGATGGAGTGTCTTGAAAAATTCACTCATGCTTCTGGTGAGATAGTCAACCACAGCAAGTCGTCCCTTTATTTTTCCCCCAAAGTTCCAGCAATTACGAAAGGGAAAATCAAAAGAGCTACTAATATGAAGATCTCCTATGAGATTAGGAAGTATCTGGGTTTTCCAGTTACTACTAAGAGGAAAAGATTCGAAACCTTTCATTATATTATAGATCGTGTAAGAGCAAAACTGAATGCTTGGAAAGCTGAAAGTCTAGCTTTAGCAGGAAGAATTACACTGGATAAATTAGTGTTAAATTCTATCCCTCTGTATCCAATGCAAGTATCCTTATTGCCTAAAAAAATATGCTTGGAGATAGAAAAGATTCAGAGGAATTTCATATGGGGAAACAATCAGAATGCACATGGTTATCATCCTATTGGTTGGCACCAGTTAACGCTACCAAAATCCTATGGGGGGCTAGGATTTAAAAGGCTTACTTCTGTGAATAGAGCTTGTGGTGCAAAATTGGCTTGGAAATTATTGGTGGGAGAAAAAGGACTTTGGGTAGATATCCTGACTCACAAGTATATGAGACGGGAAGATATGAATCTACTTACTGCTAGGTCCGGGGATTCTCAGCTTTGGAAATTTATCTGTCAACAAGAAGAGATTGTGGAGAAAGGTACTAGATGGCAGATTCGAAATGGGAGATCAGTAAACTTCTTTAATGATTGTTGGCTATTTCCTGATAAAAAGATCAAAGACCTATGTTTAAGACCTCTATCCCAAGAGGAAAATGATAGTGTAGTTGCGGATTGGACATGTTTTGGTGCCTGGGACTTCCCGAGATTGAGCAGCATTATTAATCAAGATGTTGCTCAGCGTTTGATAAGTATGTTACCCCCCTGGATGCAGCTGGAGATGATGTTATGGTGTGGAATGCGACTGAAAACGGTTGCTTCAGCTTGAGAAGTGCATATTATTTGATTAAGGAAAACGACCAGAATGCCAGCCACCCCACTTATAATCTGATTTGGAAATGGAAAGGAGCTGAAAGAATTAGAGTCTTTCTCTGGAGAGCCTTTAATGATAGGCTACCAACTAATGCTTGGAGGAGTAAATGGTCATCAGCTTCCGCTTACTGCAATTACTGTCAGGTGGAAATTGAGGATGTTCTCCATGTTCTCCGTGACTGTAATTATGCGAGAGAATTCTGGTTGAACATGCTGAATCCCAGGTATATATCCAGCTTTTTTCAGACTTCTCTAAAAGACTGGATTTCTGATAATCTCAAAAATCATAGGGGAAAGAATATCCATGATAAATGGGATTTACTTTGGGGTGTTTCGGTTTGGAAGTTGTGGTTGTGGCGTAATGATTCAATTTTTAAACCTGCCAAGTTCAGACCACCAGACCCTGTTTATTTAATTTCACATTGCTGGCAGAATTTTGTTTTGCATGATGATGATAATTCAACCCTAGTTTCTAAAGCTAACGGTAAGGAGAATACTTGGCTCCCTCCACCTGTCAATTGGGTTAAGATAAATGTGGATGGTGCTGTAGTGGCTGCAACTTCCAAGGCGGGGTGTGGAGGCATTATATGAGATCATGCAGGGGCTTGGATAGCTAGATTTTGCTCTAAGACGGGGATTTGTAGTGTGATAGAGGCTGAGGAATGGGCAATATTTAAAGGCTTGACTCTAGCATGGGAGTTGGGATTTAGAAGAATTGTGCTAGAATCTGATGCCAAAAACTTGATTGACAGGCTGAACAAAAGGGAGAGAAATGGCAATTGCAACCTAACATGTGTTAAAATCTATGAAATGCTGGAGCTCAATTGGGATATCCAATTACACTACGTCCCACGTGATTGTAACAGGCCCGCAGATGTCCTTGCTAAAATGGGTTTGTCCTGCACTACTCTATTTGACTCTTGCCTGGCGGAACTGAAGAGCCTTGTGGAGAATGATTCTAGGAGCATTATTTCTGCTAATCACTAGTTTCTTTGGGCTTTAGCCCTCTCTCTTGTACCAAAAAAAAAAAGTTACTAGGTTGAAAAGTCATGACTCGCATGTTTTGATGCAACAATTACTTCATCTAGCATTTAGAAACACACTCCCTCCTAATGTCTCTATGATTTTAGTGGAGCTATGTTCATTTTTCAAAAAGTTATGTGTGAAGGTTTTGATACACGAGGAGCTAGATCAACTGCAAAATAAAATAATTTTGATACTTTGTCATTTGGAGATGATATTTCCTCCATCCTTCTTCATTGTCATGGTTCATCTTACAGTCCATCCTGTTCGAGAACCAAAACTTGCTAGCCCAATTCAATAGCCCAATTCAATATCGATGAATGTACCCTATTGAAAGGTGTATTATATTATCTCTTTCTATTTTTCACATTTTAATTTCATTTATAGACAATTATTAATTATTAATTAATTAAACATGTAGATATTTAGGAATATTAAAATGTTATATCAGGAATAAGGTGTGGCTAGAGGGGTCAATAGTAGAAGGTTATGTTGAAGATGAGGTCTTAACTTTCTATTCCAGATACTTTGACAACATCAAGACATCTTTCAATCACCCCCCACGCATTGATGATTGCCCACTGGGTCTTTCTAATTTGAGCAACTTCTTTCCTCCTATTGGGAAACTAGTTGGAGCATTTGAATACTTCAAACTGAATCCTACCGAGAAGTTACAAGCACAAAAATATGTTTTGATAAATTGCACTCAAGTTGGACCTTTTCTCTAATAAGTTGTATACTGATTTTTTTTTATGTTTAAAATTTCTTCATCATTGCCTTTTCTGACAAATAACAACATAGGGAATCTAGAAGATATGTTAGGCGGCAGCTATAGGTTCATTCATAAACATCCGTTAAGGTTGACAAGAGAGTCCATAGATAATTTCTGAGTTGGTTTACATATCGAATACGCAATGACAACAATCCCCACATAGCTGAACTCAAAAGTCTTACTTATGGTCCGTTTGATGATGCCAGGAGTTTTACTACATATAATATCAATGAATTCAAGTTTCGTACAATAGCACATGATTAGGGTTTGCTCACACAAAACTCTAGAGTTTTTGGCAAGTTTGGAACGAGGAGTTATGCTAGTACCAGTGACAGTGGCATGCGATTTGGAGGCATTCCTTAATATGGAAAGCTGATTGATATTGTTAAGTTAAATTATTAAGGACTTTTCACTGTTACTCTGTTCAAGTGTTGCTGGGCAAATACGACAACTTCACGTGGACTCACTACTGACGAATTGGACATCACATCTGTTAATTTCTCTAGGCTCATTCATATGGGAGAATCTAAAGATCATGAGCTATACATTCTTGCCTCTAAGGCACACGAGATTTATTATGTCAAGGATGAGAAACATAGAGATTGGAGCATGGTGGTCCACCTCAAGCCGCCAGATCTTTATGACGACAGTGAACCCTTCCAACCAACAAATTTTGAAAATTTCTTCTTTGAAAGAGATAACAATTTACCAATTGTTAGGTATTTCTTTTTTACATATAATTTTGGTTCATTTTTGTTACGTTAATTAACAATATACGTTTTAATTTTTATGTGTTATAATTATTTCTCATTATTTAACTTTATATATCTCCTCCTAGGCAAGATGATGAAGACTAAATTTTCAACAGTTCATTCCAAACCATTTTTTTAAAATTAGTAATTTTTTTTACAAAATTTTAATATTTGTAGAGGTTTTTCAACTGCTACAAAAGAACAAAACCGCTACACAATGAATATAACCGCTACTAATATCACTCGCCCTCTATAAATACCCCCACTCTCCTCCTCATTTTTCACACCTTCTCCGTCTCTCCTTCTCTCCTCTGGTATTCTTCCTCTTATTTTCATATTGTAATTTTTTTAATTGTTCATTTATTTTTATTTTCTCATAGTATTTAATTTAAATTTGCTAATAATTTGTTTTCTCACAGGATTTATTTACTTTTATTTTCTACTCTTTCTAATTTATTTCTTATCTTCATAAATAATATTTTAGAAACTTTTTTAATTTTTATAATTATAAAATTGTATATCTTCTTATAATATTTATTTAATATTTAATGTGTTAGTAAAATTTCCTTATATAACAAAAATTTGAATAAAATTTAATTAAAATATGATAACAAATTTAATTTCAAAATTATATTTACAAATCATATTTAATTTATTATATTTTATCTTTAAAATTTAATTAATTACAAACCTGATAACAAATATCTTTCTTTTTTTATATTTTCAATGTAACATTAAAACCGCTACAAAAATTAAAATTAAATAACTTTTTTACATTTGTAGTGGTCATAACAGCTGCAAAATCCTTTTAGTGGCGCTATTTTTTGAAAAATTTTCCATTTGTACCGGTTAAATAACCGCTACAAATTTTTCCACCAAATTGAATTTTTGATTCCTGCCAGACGAAAATTTATGCTTACTCTTGGTAGTGATTTTGTTAACCATTACAAAATTTCAAATTTCATTTCCCACCTACCCACATGTATTTGTAGTGGTTTTTTCGACCGCTACAAACTGCCTCAAAGTGATCTCATTCATCTCGTTATTAGTAGCGGTTTTATAATCGCTATCAATTTCTATAGTGGTTTACTATCTTGCATTGCGGTTCATCTGAACTGCTACAAAAATGTTTGCATCGGTGGTTTTTGTCACATCTCACTAAATTTAGCATTGATAGAAAGGATAAAAAAATTTGTTTAAAAGCCAATAGAAAAAGAAGATTGGCTAAGAAAATTAGACATGGTGTGAAACCCACAAAAGGTTTGGATCGGCATTTTCAAATTTATCAGTCTAGAAAGGGCAAAATGGAAAAATTAGAAAAATTTGGGAACAATTCTCCAAAAATAGAAAATTAGTGAATTAGAGGTTTTGGAGCCTCAATGGAGACCCTAGAGGTTAAATTGGTGTAAAAATAAATTCTTAAAGAATTTCCCAAACACGAAAGTTTTTAGGAAAACAATGAAAAATTGAAGAAAAATAATTATTTTAAATAGCTAAACGCCTTAAAAAATCTGGGAAAAATATAAAATAATTGTCTAAATATTTTATTGAATTTATAAAATTAATTTTAGGTCTTGAAAATACAGGAATTAATTTTAGAAAATTTATTTCCCGCAGTTACACCAATAAAGGCCTAATGGGGAAAAATTCAAAATAAATAGTTAGAGGTAGAGAAAAATCCTGAAAATTTTCAGATCATGTCATCATATTAAAAGAGGATTTCTCATGGAGATAAATTAATTTTTGAAGGCCTAAAAAAATTATAGAATGTTACTAGTGAATAGTAATTGATAAAGTTTTAAAATAGTTTGAGATTGTGATTTGATTTGTGGGTCATCTTTTTGGGCCATCCTAAACCATTTGTGAGGACCAAATTGAGCCTAATTAAGGCCCAATTTCATGCATATTCTGGATCCTTCCATTTAATTGGATTCAAGCCCAATTTCAGTGAAAATATCAATAGGAAAGTTCTGGAGACTGGACACTTGTCATGATCTGAAAATTGGGGCATTAGATGGCAGCTACATGGCCATTTTTTTGGCCAAATTTTGTCCATAGATGAAGGAAAGAGGTTAGATTTATTTTTCCTATAAGTACCCCCTAAATACCTAGAAAGAGGTAGAAAATTGGTAAAACCAGGGGAGGTGCTGCCCATTTCATTTCTTGAACTGGAGACTAAATTTGATAAGGGTTTTTGGATAAGAAATCATCAAACTTTAGTTAAGGATTCACCAATGTATGTCTAAGCTTTACTATGGTCGAGATTAAAGCTTGTTTGGTTAGGTTTTTGAATTGAAATTCCAAGGAGGAGATGCTGTAATTTTTGTTCAGCATGCTTATGCTTTAGAAAAAGATAAAAAACTTAAATGTGATGTGTAAAAAGCATGTTTAAATGGTGTTTGGATTGATTTTTGGAAGAAAACCAAAATAGGGTCATTAATGGTCCAATTCTGCCACTATGCTATCTTGGGATAGGAGTTTGTTTTGATGTGTTTTGATGATTCCAATGAGTTCAAAAGGTCTTTTTGTGTAGGGAAACACCAAGAGAAAGTGTTTGAAATGATTGGAATCAAAAATAAAATTTTTGAAACATATACTACCCTATTGAGCTTAATGTCAAGCATTAGTGTCTATGCTTGAATTATTGATAAATTAGAATGTGTTTATGCATGAATTGATAGGTATTGTGTAAGAGAACAAGAAGGAACCCAAAGAAATTGAAGAGGCCAAATTGGTTCAAGTATAAAAGAGGTAACTTTGAATCTAATTTGATTGTTTTATTTTTCTTGCTTACTTAATGTTGCTTGCTTTATGTTTCTATGAATTGATTGATTTATACTATGGCATGGAATGCTCTTTGATATTTTATATGCTTTGGCCAAATGTACATTGATATGAAATGTAAATATATACTAATTTTCTTGATGGAATAATGTGCTATCAATGGTATTGGAATTTATGCATTCTAACATGTCACATTATGTGGAGAGTGATTAACATGATAATTATGATTCATTGCTACTGAGATTTCTATGAAATCTCACTCCCCCAATGTATAAACAATAATAAGAACCCCAAGTGGTGTTGCCAAGGACAAGGAGAAAGGATTGGAAGTGATATTAGAAGAGGACTAAGCTTAATATCATTGAAGTTATGATTTGTAAATTTTTATGAGTTGTTATGTATTGGTGCAAACTATGTTGGAATATTATATTAATATTCAAAGATGCTCTATCTATGAGCAATTAACTAAGAAATTATGTTGATGCGTGTATTATATGATTGGAAAAGCTAGATGAAAGGAAAAGAGAAAGAAAAAGCAAGAATGGTATGGAATAGGGATAAATGTTGACTTTTTGAAAGCCAAATTTGACGAACGTGATTTTGGGCAATTAGATGAATCTGAATCTGAAATTTGGCATGCTTATAGATATCATTTTTAGCTTTAAAATAAGTGGTAATTTATTAAGTTTGGAGTTTTGTACAGAAAGTTATGCCCTTCCAAATTTGGGCATAAAATCTGAAAAATTAGAAAATGACCAAATAAACAGTACCACTTTAAACGAAATCTGGGATTGATGTATGAGATCTAGATACCGATAAGTATTTTTCCTCTAAATAGAATGTCAAGAGCTTTCTATAGAACTTAGAACCATATCATTTCAATTTTTTTATAATTAGTTATGAATTTTCAAAATTGACCAAAAATGCTATGAATAGTGAATAGGAACTTGGAACCAAAGTTAAAATCTTGAAACTTTCTCACTCATAAGGCTTGTATAATGGTTCTAAATGGTTCCAATTATTATATAATGGGATAATAAAATAGGTGTGACAGTTTTTGTAGCAGCAGTCATAGAACTGTAACGATTAAAACTGCTTCAAATCACCTATTTTAACCGCTACAAATTACCTCTTTTTTTGTAGTGCCTATTTAATTTTCTTTTTAACAATGTTTGGTACAATTAAAGTTTGATTCTTGGTTGTGTTCGGGAAAAACCTTGGTGAGATGGCCAATACCCCCTTGATTGTTGTCAAAGATATATATACAATTTTAAACCTTGTGCTTTTGCTTCTTATTAGGTCAGCATTATAGAAGCACTATCACTCACAAAGGAAGAGGCAATCATGCTATGCAATGGAGACATTCCTTCTGATACTTTAAGTCAATTAATATTCCTTCAACTGCATTGTTTTCACAATGTCACCGAGGCAGACAAATTACCATTTGAAATCCTTGGCAAGTTGACCAACATGAATGGTCTTTTAGTGGTTTGCAGTGACTTCAGTGAGATATTCCCCCGAACACTTGACCCTGAGATTTCTAATCAGTTAGGGTTATTAACATATTTGGGATTGGATTTTCTTCCTAAGCTCAAATGTATAGGGATAGAGCACCCCTCCATGAACACACTCCAGGAAAATCTCACATCCTTAACTGTAGACAGGTGTCCTAGCTTGGTAAAACTAGTACAGTCTCCAGTGTCCTTTTCTAATCTGGAAGACATGTGTATTAACCGAATGCCATGGATTGGAATATTTATTCACAACTTCTACTGCTAGAGGTTTGCCCAATCTTTGGGAGTTGAGAGTCTTGAACTGTGAATCAATCAAAGAAATAGTGGCCCAAGAGGAAGACGAAAAGGATTATGATTATGTTCAGATAATATTTCAGAGATTAGAAAAGATCACGCTAAATTCACTTCCAAGGCCAGCGTGCTTTTATGCAGGACCACTTTGATTTTCCCAAAAATGTACCAAGTGAAGATAGATCAATGCCCCGTCATCAAATTTTTATCTCAAGGGCATATTACTGTGCCCCGGATGCCAGTGGATTACATTCCACCTCGCGTAATTGGCGATTATTGGCAATTTCGTCAGTAGACTTATTCTAGTACCTCACTACACAACATGTGTTTCGAGAAAAAGTTAAGCATTATTTATTTCTCAATTTTATTATCTTTCTTTTTCTTACATATTCCCATTTACAAATATAAAAAAATTTAGGGTTAATGTGCAAATTTTTCCTGAAATTTTAAAATTGTAGTAATGTTGCCC
The DNA here is from genome assembly GCF_004799145.2 of Neltuma alba. Lineage (NCBI taxonomy): Eukaryota > Viridiplantae > Streptophyta > Magnoliopsida > Fabales > Fabaceae > Neltuma > Neltuma alba. The sequence continues at coordinate 436,932 of NW_021635379.1, forward strand.
CTTATTGTTAAAAATGTTAACCGTCAATATCACTATTTTAATAGTTAGCATTAGTTTGTTTATGATAGTGGGCAGTATTTCTACAATTTTAAATTTTTGGGATAAATTTGCATCTTAACCTATACATTTACAAAATTTAAAGTTCATTGAGTGTTTTATGATTTTTTTGTTTGCTATTTTAATGTTTAATTATTATAAATATATTAATTATACCAAATTATTTATCTATTTGATAATAGTTAGAGTCAACATGAGGGAAATATTTTCACATGTTTCTAGCTACCAATTAGAGCATTTGGTGTGGCTCCCGCTTGTTATCAACACTTTCATTTTATGTTCATTAACCATTAATGCTAATGTTTTGCTTTCCTATTTCCCATTTTGAAGGCTAAGGTGGACTCCAGTGACATGCAATTATTGGACAAGGACAAGGACATTGATCGCATTAACCACTTCTCGGTCACGTTGTTTTACAAAAGTTAAAAAAAAATAGAAAATTAAAAAAATGGTGTGTGAAGTTTGTTGGGACCGTGCAATTTTTGTCATGTGTGCTTTCCTTAAAAATTAAAACAAAAGTCATCTATGCTTGTGTTTAGGGTTGTTTTGGACAATAAACTCCTCATGTTTCTTTATTTGGTGATGGTGATTGGTAAGTTGCATTCACAACATCAGAAGGGATGGGAAAAAAGAAGATATACAGCCTTAACTTTTTGTCCCGCATGTGATTTTACAAAATAATGAATCGATAACAACAAATAAGTGAATTAATATTTTTCCATTTTTCATTTCTCTAAACTTCATAAGTGAATATACACATAAAAATAGCTACAATTTGCAATTTACAAATTAACAAATACAAATTAAAATTAATAACAACACGTAAACAAATTAAGATATACTCCTCTAATTTTATTTATAAGACACTTTTAATATGTTTCACATAAACCAAGAAAAGTCTTAAATTGTATTAACTCTGTAATAAAATTTAATAACTTTTTAACTTTATTCCTGTTTAATATATTTACCTTTTAAAAAAACTATTGACACTGTAATAAATAAAGGACAAAATAAAACATCCATACTAAAAATTTAATAAAATAATTTATAAATACAATAAAAAATTTCTTCTCTTTTGCCTTATAAATAAGACCAGAGGAATAACTTATAAAACTCAGTTTATTACATCTATAAATTTTTGCACAATATAATTTCATGGGTTCAAATCCCTTTGCTACCTTCTTTGTAAGAATATTCTTTGTGTTTTCATTTTCATTTTTTAATGTTTAGTTGAAGTTTTGGAATTAATGTGGGTAAACGAAAATTATGTTGTTAAAGTGTTAATTTAAGGACAAATTTCTAATATATACCACTTCGGTCCTAAATGTATGTATCTGTAAGGTGAGGTTTTGATCCTACGTCATTTATAGGATATTTAGTATTTATTTTTTAATTTAACTCTCATTTAATTATCATAAAAATCAATGTTTAAAAAAACGGATCGACGGTCCAAACGAAAAACCTGTTCGATTTGGGTGACTCCCAAAACCATGGTTTGGATGGAATGTCACCCAAACAGCATCAATTTTGATACCATAGTCTGAAACTATGGTTTGGGCCAACCCAAAACCATGGTTTCAGGAGAAGTGAATCCATTCTGCTTCTGGCTCAAATTAAAAGGTATGATTGTGCTTGTCAGAGTAGATTTCAACAATAATATGACTTTAACATCCCCCAATTAATTTTTTATAAACATATTAATCTTATATCTTATAAATATATATACACATATTAATTATTCATTAATTATATTATCTTATATATTATTGATTATGTTGGTAAAAAATATATCATTAACAATTTTATTCCTTCAAATTAAAATATATCATAAAATCCATCTTTTATGTAATTATCATATTAACTTATGTCCTTTTTAGTAATTTGTATATATAAAAAGTGTTTCTGATAACAACTATCCAAACACTCTCACTTCTTAGAATAACTTTTTCACAAAATCTATTCTTCACAAAATTTATTATTCTCTCCAAAATCTATTTTCCAAAAGCTATTCTCCAAACCAAGTTTGCTTTCATCCAAACACCCTTTTGGTTCAGTGCCTGAACAAGAGGAGAGGTAACCCGGAGCAACCCGTTCTGAACCAGTAAAAACCCGCTAACTTGCTGGGTTGGGTGGTTGCCGGGTTATATTTTAAGACTTCTCAGATGCAAGAAAGGATTCCTTTTTTCCCCAAAAAATAAAAAGGAAACAACACTGCCTCAAGGGTTCAATTCTTCTACCTCTAGCTTCGACCTTCATTGCGAGCAGCAGGAAAAAAAATTATCAGAGAAGAATACCATAGAAGAAGAAAAACAGGGAATAAAAGAGCAATGAATCGGAAAATAGAAGATGAAAGAAAAAATGGAGTAAGAGCTATAAAACCTACCGTCAAGCGCACAGAATGAATGTAATGTAAAGGTGATACTTGAGAAAGAACAGTGATGAGGAGAGATACAGCCATACAAGGAGGGGTGAAGAAGAGAGATGAGCAAAAACTTGTTAAATTCAAAATGCATATTTACTGCTAGTCTGCTTTTTCCTCTAATAAATCATTGGCATTTAATTTCGATCAATACCAGTGCGATTGACGGATGCTGAGAAAAATGTGCAGAAGCGTGGCTTTTGACAGATGACAAAATCCACGCGCTAAATTTCTTTTCCATGTGACTGCGCGTCTACACCTACTGGCTAGTAGTGATCTGCTGAAAAAACTCCACTTTAAATTATTTTATGATATCATTTTACTGCTAGTGGGAGTAATATGTACAGATTTTTCATAAAGAATTAATATAAAAATGAACATCATTTTTTACATATTATTTTTTAATATTCTTTTAGATTTTATATATCATTTAAAATTTATTATTATTTGACATTTATTTTTGTATTTTTTGTATTTTTATCTAACTGGTTTGATATCGGATTGACACCCCATCTAATATATTAATTCTTGAACCAATACCTTCATGAGTTTATTCTCCGTCCCTTTTTCTATGGGGAAAAAGACTAAAAAATGACAGATTAACTTGGGAATGACAGAAACGTCTGCTAATTTGCAAAATCTCATTTTGGTCAAATGAGACCAAATTGGGATTATCATGTTAAAAGAAAAGACCAAATTGCCCTTCATTTTATTTATTGTTTTTAAAATACCAAAGCTCCTATTGGTCGGCTGGTCGACAGAGCTATGACAACCAGCTGACAGTTGGTCACCGGAGCTTCGGCGGTCAGAAATAATTTTTTTGAAAATTTTTACAATTTCAGTATAACAGTTAACCACTTTTATAACGCTATTAACAATTTCAATATAACAATTAATAACAAGTTTTCTAAGAAATTCAACAAGTTTTGGCCGGAAACAATTTTTTTGGAAATTTTTATAACTTCAGTATGACAGTTAACAACTGCTATAACGCTATTAACAACTTCAATATATCATATAACAATAGGTTTTTCGGGAAATTCAACAATTAGTTGCCAGAGTTCCCGTGGCCGGAAACAATTTTTTTTGAAAATTTTTACAACTTCAATATAACAATTAACCACTTTTATAACACTATTAATAACTTTAGTATAACAGTTAACAATAGGTTTTTTTTGGAAAATTCAACAAGCACTGGCGGCCGGAAACAATTTTTTTGAAAATTTCTACAACTTCAGTATAACAGTTAACAACTTTTGTAATGCTATTAACAATTTCAGTACTTCAGTTAACAACAGGTTTTTCGGAAAATCCAACAATTGGTCGCTGGAGCTCCGGCCGTCGAAAGCAATTTTTTTGAAAATTTTTATAATTTCAGTATAATTGTTAACAACTTTTTTAATTTTATTAACAACAGGTTTTTCGAGAAATTCAACAAGTAGCATTTTTACAATTTCAATAATGTGTTAACAAGTTCTGTAACTCTATTAACAACTTCTGAATAGTATTTAACAACATGTTTTCCTAAAAATTAAAAAAATGGCATTTTTACAACTTCAGCAACTACTTTTTTTTTTGGAAAATTTTTACGACTTCAGTATAACAGTTAACAACTTTTGTAATGTTATTAACAACTTCAGTATAACAGCCAATAATAAGTTTTACAAAAAATTCAAAAAGTAGGATTTTTACAACTTCAGTAATATCGTTAAGAAGTTTCGTAATTCTATTAACAACTTCGGTATAGCATTTAACAATAGATCTTCTTAAAAATTCAAAAAAATGGCATTTTTATAACTTTAACAACTACTTTTTTTTTGAAAATTTTTTACAACTTCAATATAACGGTTAACAACTTTTGTCACTCTATTAACAACTTCGATATAGCAGTTAGTAACAGGTCTTTTGAGAAATTCAAAAATTAGCATTTTTGCAACTTCAGTAATATCGTTAACAAACTCAAAAAATTGTTATTAACCGCCATACTAAAGTTGTTAATACTATTACAAAAGTTGCTAACTGTTATACTGAAATTGTAAAAATTTTAAAAAAAATTGTTTTGACTGTTGGGGCTTCAGCGACCAATTGTTGAATTTCCTGAAAAACCTGTTGTTAGCTGATATACTGAAATTGTTAATAATGTTACAAAAGTTGTTAATTGTTATACTGAAATTATAGAAATTTTAAAAAAAATTGGTTCTGACTGTTGGAGCTTGTTGAATTTCCCAGAAAACCTGTTGTTAATTGTTATACTAAAGTTGTTAATAACATTACAAAAATAGTTAACAATTATACTGAAGTTGTAAAAATTTTCAAAGAAATTGTTTCCGACCGCCGGAGCTCCAATGATCAATTATCAGCCAGTTATCGGAGCTCCGGTGACCAATTGTTGGCCGGTCGCAGGAGCTTCAGTGATTGCCGCCTTCGGAGCTTCGGCGATCAGCCGGCCAGTGAGAGCTTTGGTATTTTGAAAACAATAAATAAAATGAAAAGCAATTTGGTCTTTTCCTTTAACATGATAGTCCCAATTTGGTCTTATGTGACCAAAATGGGATTTTGCAAATTCAGCGAATGTTTCTATTATTCCCAAGTTAATCTGTCATGTTTTTGTCTTTTTCCCTTTTCTATCCCTTAATAAAAAAGATAAAAAAGTGTATGAGAATAATTTATAAATATAAAAAAAATTAAAAAAATTAAAAAAATTGTACTGCTGCTTAATCCTAGAATCCGCAGCTCTCATGCCCCCCTGGGCGGAGAAATTCTTAGGTGAACCTAGAGTACCATGTAATCTGTGGTCTGTCCAATCAGGAAAAAACAACTCACATTATTTTAATATGATATGGCACTTTTTAAATATTAGCTGGCATATACAAAAATTAAAAGAAAAAATTTGTGAAAAAAGAGAAAAAGAGCTCCATTTGATTTTCATTTCCTGTGTGCGCCTCCCACTACCTCTCATTCCCCCCCTCTCATTCCATGACTAAAAAGACGATATGTTGAGCCTGTAGCAAGCAAACAAGTAAAATAAGCTTTTTCAGCCATTAACCTCTGTATCGTGGAAATCGAAACTTGGGAAGAGGGAGCTTCGCATGATCATGCAAGTAGATCTATAAATAAATATGATGCAATACATCTAACAAAATAAATAATCTTCATATTATGATTATACTGTTAAATTAGCCTTGAATATTGTTACAATATTCAAAATTGGAAGCTTTATTGTCTCATGTATATGTTTAAAATGGGGGTTCTAATGAGAAATTTATTTTATAATTGTGTACTCATGTTTTGGTGTCTTATTTGCTTTTATATATGCGTGTATGTTATGGGGAAAAAGTTTTCCTTGTTTTTCCCAACAAAAAGTGTTTGTGATTTAATTAACTTTTATTATAGAATAGTTTTATGGAGATTTTGAAGTTGTTTTAATTTTGTGCAGAATGAAAATAGCAAATGAATGAGAGTTAGATAAGAGGGAAAAAGAAAAATCCCTGACTAGTTCTAGCTTTGAAGATACATATAATTCTGGTGTTGAAAATATTTACTTGGGTCAAGTTGTAAATAATGAAGATGAAGCTTATACTTTATATACAAGATATGCATATCAATTGGGTTTTTCTATGAGAAAATCAAAACAAATCTATGTTGCTGGGACTAACAAGATTCATACAAAGGATTATGTGTGCTCAAAACAAGGATCTAAATATTTAGAAGAATGCAACAGTAGTTCATTTAGTAAAATGAATGCAAGGACAAATTGTCAGGCCATGGTTCAGTTTATTGTTTAATTAGATGGTCTGTGGAAAATCACCAAATTAATTATTGAGCATAACCATGAATTTGTGAAACAAGAGCATAGGCATTTGATGCGTTCTGCTAGGAATAGTCCTACAGTGAAGGGTGAACTTATTAGTTCTATGGTAATTGCTGGAATTAGAACTAAGGATGTGTGGAGTTATTTGGGTGAAGAAACACTTGGTTTTGATAATATTGGATTTTCAAAAAAAGATTGCTATAATTTTGTCAATAAACAAAAGTTGAAAGTGATAGAAGCTGGGGATGGAAAAAGTTTAGTTAATCTATTACGAAGTTGTCAAGTTGAAGATCCAATGTTTTACTATAGTGTTCAATTTGATCATGAATTGCATTTGACAAGTGTTTTTTTGGAGGGATGGGAGATCAGCAATTGATTATGATTGTTTTGGAGACGTGGTGATTTTTGACACAACTTATCACACAAATAAATATGATTTAATTTATGGGCCATTTGTTGGGATAAATCAACATTGGCAAAATGTAATGTTTGGTTGTGCCTTTTTGATGAATGAATCAACAGAATCTTTTGAATGGTTGTTTGAACAATTTTTGATGTCCACAGGAAACCAACCACCACAAACTATTGTCACTGATCAAGATGCTACCATGGCTAAAGCAATTGAGAAGATATTTCCTAATACACGGCATCACTTGTGCTTGTGGCATATATCTAAAAACGCCCCATCTCATTTAGGCCATTTGAACTCTAACAAAGAGTTCCAATCATTATTTTAGAAGTGCATGAAACAGTGTGACTCAGAAGAGGAATTTGAACTCACATGGGATGAAATGATTAAGAGATTTGGCCTCAATGACCATAGTTGACTGAATAGAATGTATGCAATTAGGCAAAAATGGTCAACTGCATTTGGCAAAGATATGTTTTTTGCAAATTTAAAATCTTCTCAAAGGAGTGAGAGCACTAATAGTGTTTTGGGTGATATATCTACAAAAAAAAAAATCTCTTACAGAATTTTTCTTAGCTTTTAAGAAGATGGTGGAAAAATGGAGAAGTGCTGAGAGTGAAGAAGATTTTCACAATAGTGAAGGCATTCCTTCATGTGCTATCAACAGTAATAAGACTTTATCTCATACATCAAAAGTTGATACTAAAAAGATTTTTAAATTGTTTGAGAAGGAATATTTGGATGGAGTGGGGATTTTGTTTAGAGAAATTAAAAGGGATGGAAATATTTTTTATTATGAATTGTGGAAGGAAGGAAAAGAGTCAAAAAGATGGCTTGTCCAATTTGACTCATCTAATGAGGATGTTATTTGTAGCTGCTAAAAATTTGAATCTATAGGTATTCTTTGTTCACATGCATTGAGAGTTTATAACATTAATTGTGTGGTAAGAGTACCAAATAAATACTTCTTGAAGAGATGGTCAAAGAGTGCAAAGTTTATTGATTGTCAACATAAAGAACAATGTGCAAGTAGTGAAGATCCAAAAATTGTCTACCGCAATTCTATTACGCGGTTAGTTTATAACCTGGTGTTGGCCTCACAAGATCACAAGGAAACTCAAAATATCATGTGGGATGTTATCAAGAATGGATCCCTAAAAATTCAGGAACATCTATGTAATTTGAATCAAAGCAGCAATATGGAAATGAGTAAAGAAATTCATGCTCATAATCAAGATGTATCTCAAAAAATAGATCAAATTCTTGATCCACTAAGAGCAAAGCCAAAAGGGAGTGGAAGTGGTAGAACAAAGGGTCATTTTGAAAAGCAACGAAAATCAAGTAAGATATAATTTTTATAAGTATTTGTTATGTTATGTATATATTAGTTATTTGTTTTCCAAATTTATTTATTTTTGGTAGAAAGACAAAAAGGAGTAGAACATGTTACTTCAACCACATCAGAACAAGTTTTTGTTCCCCAAAATAGTGGTTACACTTAACAGGTAAAATAAATGTTCCTACAAAAATAATAGACATGACAGTTATTTAATTATACTTACTGAATATAATTGTAATCTATTATAGGCCAATTCTACTCATATTGTTCCAACAAGTCATTCTATGATTCCACATGTCTTTTGTGGTTCTTGGAATATTAGAAGCCCATTTGACATGATCGATATGAGCAGCAATTTAAATCAGGTATATTTCAACTAGTTACGCTATTATAATAACTTCATCTTTCTAAGATATGTCAATTAATTATATTATTTTGAATTTATTTCAATGCATTTTTAGGAAGTACGTTCAGCAATTTGGAGGCCACCTACGTTTGCACAAAACAAGTAATTACCTTCAAGCATTTAAAGTGAAGCCAATGAAAGAAGATTCTTTTGCTCTCATATTATTTGTACTTTTATATGCTGGAAAGTAAACCAGTAAATGGCTTCGAGCTGGATTTTTTTTGATGCTTAGTTCTTTTAATCATAGAAGACATGAGCAAGCTGGATGTTTTGTGGTTCAGCTCTTTTAATATATAGTCAAGTGGATATATTTGTACTTTTGACCCCCTTGAATACATGGACAGCAATCAAAATGAAGCTTTGTTTGTGGTCTCCTATAAAGTATATTTTAACAGCATCAAAACAGTATATTTTGATAGCATTATGTATTTGCTGTCATATTATATATTTTGGGTGTTGCCCAAAACTAGATTCATGAAACATATTTTTATTAATTGTATGTCTTTTCTCTATTAGGTATTACACCACACTTTGATAGCATCACATTACAGAAAACTAGATTTGTGAAGATTATTGTAGCCTTGGATGAGGATGAAAATCTGAAGGTTTAAGAGATATCTTCAGCTTTTTAGATCCCAGAATGACCCTTTTCTCTTTTAGAGCTATTTTTAGTTTTACTTTCAGTACTAATCCCTAATTAAAATTTTGAGTTTCAGCCCACATTAGTACATAGTGATTTTGATTACTGAAAGTTGTTGTTTCATTACTACTGACAGTGTGATTTTGATTTGGAGAGCTTTTGGGTAGGAAGTTTTGATATTGTAATAGTGTAGTTAGTTTTGTGTACTTCATCATGAAGATTGTAATAGCTAATTTTAGCTTGTAACCTCCATATGAGATTGAATAAATCAAGTTTTTTGGCACTTTCCTTGATGTTATGTCTATGGATTTGAGTAGTTTCAACAATGAATACATGGATAGCAACCTGATAACAGGTCGTGATATGTTAAGTTTTAACATATTTTGCTTTCAATACATTTGAATCAATTTTGTAGTAAACTTGCTAAATTGTGTATATCTTGATCAGGTTACTATTTTAGTGTTTTTCGCCATCCATGCAAAAAAGAGATGGAACATATCACCAAAAATGTCTAATAATTTATTGCATTTAATAGATATCCACAGTACAAAGACAAACATCTGGAAGGGAAGTAAATACTAAACTTGTCCTATGCTGAGAATTACAATCAAAACTAATAAAGAAATGAAGACTAATATATCAAGAAGTTGAATCCCTTGTGCAAGGAAACTAATCACGAGCCGTGCCCCATGCAATCTTGAGTCTTACATTCCATGATAAAGCTGACTTCCCTTCATCATTCACATCCAATCAATCATCCAAGCTTTCATTCTCCAAGGAGGGGTAAACTATGAATTTGTCCCTATCAAACTGAAATGTATTTCCTGATCTGACCACAGTTGTCAGAGAGTTTCTTGATACCTTGCTCCATTTGGAAGAATTGTGCCCTTTACACAAGACCAAACCCACCATGATCAGGCACGTTTGCTGGTTGAAATTGTGCAGAGTTTCCTCTGCAAAAGGAATTGCAACAGAAACAATGCCCAACAACAAGCTAGCCTTTTTCAACTTGCTTCCTTGAATTGCAGCACTAGAAAAATTCTGCAAAGAATCGTATGCTCATAATCTAATCTTTAAAGCATTCCATGTGAGCAGTGGGGCCAACGTGAACCCTGAGAATATCAAGAGGCTATACAAATTTACAAATTTCAAGCATACCCATCATATGGAATTGCAATATTCATGGTCTTTCGCAATATTTATTGCTTGTCTTCGCTAATTGTCGAATACTCAGAACAAAGGAAAAAATATGCAGACTAAAAAAAAAAAAATCTCTCTCAAAATCACCGACTTCTACAATTACCAAATTCAACATACCATTTGGTTTCAATTAAAGTAACTCCCTGAACAAAACGAAAGGCAAATAAAGGAACATAGAAATTTTGAGCTGTTGGAATGAAATTGGTACCGAAAACCTTAATAGGATTATTTAGGGAGGGAATCGCGTAAGATCTAGATTGAATCAAAGAAACCCAGGACTTGAAGAAGAAAAAGAGGGGGGACAGTAAGAAGACAACCACCAGATTGAGGAAGTTCACCTATGCCGTAGACTAATTTGAGGATCGTAAAACTCGGCATAAAAAGAGAAGCCCCTTGCATAATCAATGGCGAGAGAGAAGCGACCAACCCTCTAAGTAATTAGTCCAGAGTAATCGACATTGAGAGTGCTGATGGCCGATGATGGTTCCATCCCCATGGCACCCTTGTGGCGTCAGGCAGAGAAGGATGCAGGGAGGGAGAGATGGGAGAGAAAGAGACGCTAGGGCAATTTTTTTTTTTTTCTTTTTTTTTGAAATTGTGAATTATGAAATTTATTATTAATTAACTTAATAATGTGAATAGGTGGCTGCCAGGTAGATTATCATGGAGTGAGTTGTTTTTTCCTGATTGGACAGACCGCATATTACATGGCACTCTAGGTTCACCTAAGAATTTCTTCCCGGGCAGGGGCGGGAAGATGCATTGTCGCTTGCTCATCTTTCGGACTAATCACTCTCGCCTCCAGCTCCGATCTCGCTCCTCGAAAATCGCACGCAGACAACGTTTCCCAGCTTTTCACTTTCCTCTCCGCCATCGCTCTCGACCTATCATTCTTGCCGTCTGCCCATCGCCTCTCACCCCCACCTGTAAGCTTTTCGACTCTCTCCCACTGTCCTGTCTTTTGGAGTCATATACTCTCGTATTTGGGGATGTAAGAGTCTTGCTTATTTATTATATGCAGTGCCAATATTTTCAGTCTTCGTTGGCTTATAGTATGTATATCTAGTCTACCTGATAAATTTGTTTGGTGTTCGCCTTCCCATTACGGTCGCTAATGCGAATTAAAACTATAATTGATTCTAATGTTCTCTTGAACTAGACAAATTCTTGTTTAACCCTCGTAGTAAAGGCTTTTTCTTGAACAGTAATCTGATAATGAGTTAATGGGCGTGGTGATCCAAATATGTGCTGGTCTACTAGAGGAAAGAGATGGAGATTGAAGATTTAAAGTTGTTATTTTTGGTCTGTGCTGGAAATGGAAGATTTGATATCTTTTTAGGCCATGAATGCATACACTCACGCACATATAACAGGAAGGAATCGAAGAGGGATTTTTATGTGAGAATTATTGTGTTTGGAATCGGATACAAATCATGCCTCTGAGGATTTTCATGCCTCGCGGCTCGTGCAGTTTGTCCCACATTTATATTCATAATTCTCTGATTTTATGTATATATAATTATACATGCCTCCTTCGCACTGAAAATTAGGGGAAATATTATATTATTCCTGTCCAATTACTTGAGATTGTAATTGGCCCAGCTAAGTATGGTTAGTTTGTCCAATAATTTGAGATTTTAATTGGCCCAATCCCAGCTGAAGTATGATTTTGTTTTCCCCAAAAAAAATAAATAAATAAATTCTGGACTGAATAGGACACGATGCTGCTATAAAGAAAGGGGATTGGATAAGTTGTGATTAGGGGCAACAGTGGTATCTTTCTGGAGGGTATTGATATGTATTATGAAGTTGTAATAAAAGGAAGTTAGTTAACTAGTCCTTAAGCCTATAATAAAGGGGATTGAGCAAGTTATATTGGACTTGTGAATAGTAATAAGTGGATGGAATAGAGTTTCCTTTCTACCTCTCCCATATCTCTTTTTGCCTCTCTTCTCTGTTCTTCTCTATCTTCTCTCCCATTCTCCTTCTTTCCCCCGCTTACTCTCTCATTCTTCATTACAATTCTCCAACACTCATCCTTTCCTTTCCTTCTTTGCGATGCTTTGGTCTGAATTTAAGGGTTTTGAATTTGATTCTTAAGATTATCAATTGTAACTAACTTCCTTCAATTACAGTTACACATCAGAGAGGATGAGAAGAAAGCCTGGAATCGGAGGCTTACAAAATGCTGCTGCTGCGAGGAATCAATTTCGCCTGGTGGGTGAAAATGTGGCCAAGATTAAAACCGATATGATGAAGGGGCAGCTTGCAACATTCCGATCCCAGCTTGAGGAGTTTGCTCGCAAGCATAAGGCCTGTCCTTTTCTTCCTTTCGTGTAATTAGCTTTGACTTGAAGAGTTAAGTTTTTTGTTCTGGGGTTTATGGAAACTTACATTTGGTGCACCAAATGGCTGGTTTCAGTTCAATATCAGTGTTTTTGTCAGTTTCTTATTTATTTACTTGATTTAAAAACAAACGAATTGTTACTTTATGAGACCACTTTTGATTATGGGATTCATACCATGTTTAATTTGGATAGGAATTCAAAAGAAGTGTGTGTAAAGTGCAAACACAGCTGCTTTTAGTAATGTGTATTTGAATTGTACAAGAGTAGGAGAGGAAGACAAGAAATTGGATGAATGTAATATCATAATGGTAGATGATGGTGATGAAACCTCAAAGGCTTTTGAACTTATCATAAGGTATAGTTCCGTTCTGCAGTTAATGTATAAGGTATAGTTCCGTTCTGCAGTTAATGGATACATGTTTTTTTCCCCCTTGACACATGGATAAATGTTTGGATTCAGATTCAGTTTCATTCTTTCCCTTCCCATTCTGTTACCCCTATAGATCAGTGATTGTTTTGTATTTGTTTCTTTGAAACAAAAGCATTTGCACTTATTATTGGAGTCTATAATCTTCTGTTGATAAATTGCCTACTTCAATTCCATCATTAAGTGGCATATCTGCCAATGTAAATAGTTTTATAAATCAAATCCCTTCTGAATCTTCAGCTTTAAAGTTTTCTACTTTCCTGAAAGCTTAACTGGTTTAGACATCTTGGAGCTTCAAGGGAATGATTAACTAATGACTTGTGCTGTTTATACCTCATGCCATGGCCTTGTAATGCAGCCTCGCTGTGAAATCCTCTATGATGTATTATTGAATAAGTCACAATAATATTTAATATTACTTGTTCAGAGTGACATCCGCAAGAACCCTGCGTTCAGATCACAATTTCATGAGATGTGTGCTAAAGTTGGAGTAGATCCCTTAGCTTCAAATAAAGGTTTCTGGGCAGAGCTACTGGGAATTGGCGACTTCTATTATGAACTTGGTGTAAAAAAAATTCTTAGTCTTGGTTCCTTTCCACCAAATACTTCTCCTGTGTATATACTCATTGTTTCTGTAGTAATCTTCACAGGCTATTTCTGATAATTTGCAACTTATAGGAGGGTATGTTGAATATCATAGAACAAAATATAAATTCGATTACTAGCTAAACTTATTTTGGTAAAGAAACATAACTGGGCCAATTCAGACACCTTGGGTAGCAAACATAGCAATGAATCTGCATATTTCCAGAGCTGCTTGCGGGGAAAGAGTGAGATGTAAAGAATATTTTCAGTGTTTAAGAACCGTGTGCTAGCATATAGTGGCAGGAGACCATTGGATAAATCCCCGACTATGAGCTTTCAATGTTACACTGCACATACTAACTATCCACTAAATTAAGTAATCTCAATTATGTTTTGTCTATATCATCAGTAAATCTTTTCACATTATGATATAATCTAATTTCCTATAATTATAAAGCTGTTTATTGTTTTCATTTTGTATAAATATTTGTCATTTTGCTAGTAATCTATCAAACTTAGATTCTGTCATTTAATAACATCTTTACTAAGATAAACTGCTTGGCTTATCAGGAGTTCAAATAGTGGATATCTGCCTGGCCACTAGAGCCCACAATGGAGGACTGATCAACCTGCAAGAACTCTGTCGTTTACTTTGTCAGCGACGAAAAAGTGATCGTGGATCTGTTTCTGAGGATGATTGTCTGCGTGCTATCAGTAAGCTGAAGGTCTTATATTTCAGCTTGCCCATAAATTTGAGTATAATTATTGGAGTTATGAATCTAAAGTTGATACAGTAATTAAGACTTTGGTTACATGATTTTTCTTGTGTTGAACTTGTATCCAGTCATAGCGTAGGGCTGTAAGCTTTCCTTTGAGCCTTTCTGTTCTAATCCTCCTAACCTGTTCTGTGGTTGATATCAAGTCACTAACCACTACTTAATCTCTTTATTCACATCTAAAAAATTATTATAATATAAATTTCCTCTAATGTCCTCGTTACCTACACCTAGAATGGGAACTGATATATATGGTTCTGTCAGGCTACCAGAGCCCTTTTATGTTGATCAAACTCCAAAATTCAACTTCTATGATAGTGACTATTGAAAAGAAGAATAAATCTAGCATGATTCAAAAGATTTGTTTTTTTTTTTTAATTTTAGCTGCTGTTTTTTTCTTTTTCTTTGATAGAAGCTTGTCTTAGCCTTCTAGTGCTTTCTCATCTCTTTATGGCTTCTTTTATCCTAAAGGAAAAGAAATAAAGGAAAACAGAAGAGTTGCATGAGACTAAAAACTTGATGTTCTCTTAGTAATTCATTGATTTGTACATCCAACCAAGAATCGATTAGTTGTCACATTAGGACCCTAACTCTGTGCCTTCTTTACTTATCCTATGTGGTTATTTTTCATTGCATCGATCTTGTAGGCAGATGTTTGACTTTTGTTACATGAACTTCAGGTGTGGGTAGTGGTTTTGAAGTTATTTCTGTTGGGAAGAAAAAACTTGTTCGTTCAGTTCCCACTGAGCTAAACAAAGACCACAATGAAATTCTAGAACTTGCTCAGGTTAGAACTGTTTTCTTCTGAGTTATGGACTTTTTGACCTGCTGTTGTCATGAATTTTCTTGAACATGCTTGGTAAAAACCCAATGTGTCCATAGGATAAATATCTTAAAGAGGGTTAAATCTGATTTCTTAAATTAACTTGGAAAGCATCACCAAATAACGGTTCAGACCTAACTTGTTGAGGATTCTCTTAGCAGCCAAAAAAAGGACAGTATCAGGAATTTATCCATGACCAACCTTCTTGTAAAATAATCTTAATGAAGTCTGAAGTTTTGATGTAAGAAATGAAGGAAAATTCCTAACTCTTCAATGGTTATGTCTGACCTATCATGACAACTTTGATACAAGTCATATTGGTGCTAAATTTTTATGATGTAAAGTTCAATTCCAATATATTGCCAGCGATCTCTTGAGAAATATTCTTAGTGGTGCTCTGGAGCATGATTACCAAATGATGTCACTGAACTGGCTCGATTAAAATTTATGTAAAATTCATATCTGAATGTGGAAAGCATGAACAAACTTAGAATGATCACTTACCAAGTGTAGCAAAAGCCTCATTGTGCAATCGGTTTGCTAATTCAGAAAGATTTGTTGTCTTCTGACATTTCCATGGATTCTTCTGCACTTCAGGCTCAAGGTTTTGTGACTGTTGAGGAAGTGGGGAGACGGCTATCTTGGACTCCAGGTCGCACTATCGATGCCCTTGAGACCTTACTTAAAGTAAGTTTTCTAACCAATTTTATTTTGTCAGCTTCTTTCCTTCTTCGTAACTTATTAAAACATGCATCAACCAACCCAAGTTCATGGAATGGTAAAGAAATACTTTTTATTGATGCAGGAAGGACTTGCAATGATTGATGATGGTCATAGAGACGGTAAACGCAGGTACTGGTTTCCCTGTGTATCACCCATTTCTTCTCTAATGACCGCTGATTCCTAACATTAGGCTCATCAGAAGAGCATCTGTTGAAGATTATTAAGGACCTGGAATCGCATTGTGCACTTAGTTTGTTACTCCTGTTTTCTCCTTTTTCTTTGTCCTGAAATGTGTGATTTGTTTTCTGCAAATCTGCTGATATATGTAAATAGTATACTGGGGTCTCAAAAAGTATATGTTTCTTAATTTAAAGAATCGCACACGAGGTTAATACTTGGATGCTTGTTGATCTCATCTCAAGGCCCCTTGTACTCCTTTCCCAATTGCTTGGAACTAACGAGCACTGACATAACTACAGGACATGATATGATAGGAATACGATACTACAATATCAATATTCAATATATATAATTAACTAGTATAGGTCGACGTATTGTTTGCCTCTTAGGCAAGTCAGCTTGTGCTAAGCATAAGAGCTATTTAACTAGTAATTTATATCGATAAAGAAAATTAATTAGTTAGGGTTAAACCCACAACATGTTGTTATACTTTTGATGAGTTTTCATTGTTTTCTGTACTGTACTTTATGTATTTGTAATGTTGGTCCCTATGGTTTCATAGGGACCTGTATAAGAGCTTAATGGTATTATCTTCGTTTTATTTAGTGATAACATCGTAAAATAGGTTGACATGGACAGCTGACTAACATGACCTATCAGCAAAGACTGGATAAAAATCAAAACTCAATATAGCGGCAAAAAGTAGGTTAAACTTAATAAAAATGACGGAAGACAAAAAAAAAAAATTTATTTGACTGACATAATCCATTTGGGAGAATAAGCAAGCTATCATCAACATCGATATTATTTGCGTGTTTTAAAAAGAAAGAGTCAAGTGACAGAGAATTTGTAGCTTAAAAGATACCATGACTCATGTATACTTCTTTTGGTTTTTTTATAAGAGGCGAATAACTAATTTTCAAGCTTAGTAATATATCCCTATTTTATAATATATTTTTATATATAACTAAAGGATTTTATAATGTTTAAAGGGTTTAAAATGCAGAAGATACTTATATTTTGAATTAAGAAAATTATGTAAATTAATTGCTTAAAAGTGTATTTTTATTATTTTTTATAATTTCTCTTTGAAAGGTATCTTTGTTTTGATTCCGGAAAATATTCTGTTAAGCAAAACATGGACCCTATGAAAACTATATTTGTGATAGTCACGTAGCGTTAAAGAGAAGTTTCTAATTATCTAATTGGAAATTATTTAAAATGTTCAGCTAAAATATCTCTTATTTTTCACCACAAATTAAAGAGTTTGAATAATTAATTTCTTTTATGAATAATTCTTTTATCATATTGTGAATTTGAATAAATATTTTATTCATATTCCATTATTCATTTAATTCTCCAAATAGTCACATTATCATTTTTATCCTCTTTCTAAACCCTAACCCTAATTCATCTTACCACCATATCTTTATTCAAATTTAAAATTATCCTTTTATCTAATATTATTAAATTCAAAAGCTTTTTTCCTTTGGCTGCCATAAAGATCATATCAAACTCAGAGAATTCAAATCCAAAGTTCTATCAAGATTATAAGATAAAAGAAGATAAAAGATCAAACTAGAAGTCTTAAGGATTTCCTCATCCAACTAGGATAAGTTCAAGTGCTATAAAAGGGGATTAAGGAAGCCTTAGAGAAAATGAAGCCATCTACACTACACAAGCACAAGCATATATTGGGTTGCCTCTTGTGTTTAGTTGTTTTACTGTCTTCTTTTTATTATTTTCTTTTTATCATTATGGTGTTATCTAGTCATATGTGTGGCTAGTTCTCTTTTTCCCAAGGACAAGATAGCGTGACTTGAATTTATGTTTATATTAGGAAACTTGTTAGTTTTCATATTTCAATCCACTAGTACGTTGCTTTTATGAATTTCCTAGGTTAGGATTTTGATTTCTTTGTGGACTGATAGTTGATCTGTGTTTTAGTGGAACAATTATGTTTTGAAGTTTTCAATAAATATATTTTCAGTTTCCTCATATTTCTATAAGTGTTTATCTTTATAGATTTCTATTTTGATTTACTCAAGTAATTCATGCTCTAGGGTTTTTGATAGACAACTCTCTTCAAGGAAGAAGATATAATTGTTTAATTGAATTCACAAGTTAAGTGGTTTTTAAATAAATAATTGAAAGGTGATTATATGCTAGCTTTCTAAGTATAATTATTAATTAATTAATCACAAGTTAGATGTTATTTAGGGTTTTTTCTTTTGACTTAGTAATTGCTTTTATACAAACTTCTCATCTTTTTTAATCGTGATAGCCACTCATCAATGTCCTTCGGAAGTGCACCATTTTGATAAAGTCTTTGTTCCTTTTGCTTTCTTTTAATTATTGTTATTTCCTTTTATTTTTCTTAATTTATTTTCCTACAAAAATCAATCAATTTTCTTTCCTACTACTTTCTTCTCTACATCACATTTTTTCTCAATTAAAAAGGTTTTCAAAATTTTAACAAAGCTCCTCATAGAGAGAGATGACTTAGGTTGATCTCTATACTATATAGGGTTAATTTAGTTAATTAATTTGAGAGCTTACACGACAGGACAATCAAATTTTGGCACTGCTGCCGGGGAGCCAAGTTTCTTTTGACTCTTTTTTAATTGTGAAACTTGATATTTCTTATCTACATCTGCATGTGTGTCTTGTTTTTTCTTCCTCTTCTTAATGTGTAGTAGAGTCTTAGTGTTTTCGGTTTGATAATTTTCAAGTTATGCTTACTGTTTACTGGAACTATCTTCGAACGTGCTCAGAAAAATTCAGAAATATTTATATTGCATGTTTTTTATGCTCTAAGCATTTTTAATAGCTTTAGCTATTAGGTCTGATTGAAACTTGCCAAATTCAAATGTTTTCATAACATTTTCGGTTTGTCTTAATTGTTTTTCATTTCCCCCCTCTTTTTATCCTGAACATTAGCTACTAAGGATTAGGTATATTCAACATAATTAATTATACTTTCATGGCCTGATATAATAACAATTACCATTTTAATTATCATCTAACTGTGCCCTCTTATTCTTTCACAGATTATAGCACTTTAAGGGCTCAAGCATGATTGCTGATTTCTTCTATTTCACAAAATAATCATGAACCATTTTTTGAATATTGGAACTAATTCCAAGGTGTTTTGGATAAGTATCCATATCACCAAATCCCTGAGGAACAACTTGTAATATACTTTTATAAGGGATTGAAAGAGCAAGACCGAAAAATAATAGATGATGGAGTAGGAGGAGACTTGTTAAATCTAACTATTGGCAAAGCTTGGGAGATTTTTGGGATAGCCGCTATAGACAACTACCAATACACCATTCGGATGAGTCAACCAGCCCAAAAACCATATCATTAACCACTCTTTCTACCACATAGATCCATTATGAACCTCCTTTTATCCCATATGAACCACCTTATGAAAGTATGCCATGTCAAGAATCTCCTTTGGATGTGGTGATGAGAGACATCTAAAAATTAAATGACCAAATGAATAAATTTGCACTTGAAATAGACAAAATGGCTGAGCTTCTCATGAACACTATACAAGAAAATCCATCTCCAACACCTACCTTTGACATACGCATGCAAAAAGAGGAGGAAAATCAAGTATATCTTCAAATTCCAAAGAATCTCCTCCTTCTTTCGGTAATGTATCTCCTATCCTTGAAGAAGTTGATCCTTTTTGGATTTTATTTTTATATTGAAGCAAGTGAAGATGAGGTTGATGAGGAAATAGTTGTTGAGTCACCTCTCAATGTTCAAAAACGCTATACCTATTGCTTCTAGTAGTGAACATGCTACCTCCACATCCTTGTATGACTATCCAAATGTCAACTATGCTTCTCTTCCTAGTGCTAGAGATGATGATAATAGTACTGAAGTCAAAGAAACTATTTTCACATGTGAATTTGATAAAGAAAATGCTTCTACTCCTGATCATGATTGTATTCTTGCACTAGTAATGTTGTTAGTCATAAGCATATTATTTGAAAAGGTTGAGCCTCATTTGAATGCTAATATTGATAATAAAGATGAGAATACCCATAGTCTTGAGGGTCATAATCCTACTCATTCTATGAAATTACTTGAAATAGTGACATAAAAGGGAAGATCCTACAATTTCTCCTAAGCAATTTACACATGCTAATGAATCTTTCCAGCAAATTCTTTCTTGTGATTTGCCACCAGATGTAAGCATGCCTATTATTGATATAATTACATCTTTGGAACCCAAGGCTGTTACTGAAGGGAGTCTTATTGATTTTATTGGATGAGAGAATTATCTTTGCTTATCTTATTATAAACATCTCACATCTTTAACTTTGATAAATAACATAGAATGCTTAAATTCTTTTCATGGGTTTAAATATTTTTGTTCTAGCCCTTTACTTGGTGTTGGAAAGGCATTGCTTTGGATTTGTTGAATTCTTTGCAGGGACTTCACTTGGGAGACTTCTATAGTGCTTACTCTATTTACTACATTTTGGCACCTCCACAAATTGACTCTGAGCCACCACCCCAAACTACTAGAGAGGGCTATAAAAAGAGGATCTGCTTGAGTAAAAGCATGTTTCTCATCATAGAGATGAGAATTTCAACTTCGAGACACTCAAGTGGCATAAATGCACTAGGTTGTCTCTTTCTTTTTCTTATCTATTTTTGATATATTTTGAGCCTTATTACTTAGGATAAGTGTGGAGGGAGAGACAATTTTAGTAGGAAAAAAAATAGTAGTATTTATTATACTTTATGCAAGTAAGAAATCCTACATATTCATTGTTAGCTGTAATAATTTGATTAATTATTATTCTTAAGGTCAATAATTGAAATAGGGGAAATTAATGTCTTGTGATTAATATGCTATTCAGTTTATTAATGTGAATTACTTCATGAGTAATAAACCCTTATTGGAAGGTATTTTGAGCCTAATTTTTTCTTTCTTTGTGTGTTTTCATTTGTTTTAGTTTATTCTTCAGGACTTGTCTTAATTCTTTTTATAGCTGCCTAATTCATGTGTAATTCTTTAAAATGATTGAGGCTTTCATATTCTAAACACTTTTATCTCAAATGCAAGCCAAATTTATATGTTATCCATAGTTACCCCTTTGAGCCCAATGCTTTTCTTAAATTCTATCTTATAGTAAGTATATATGTTTGTATATAACTCATTCTCGTGACATCTTTTATGCAATTCACTAAAGTGCATTATTTTTTTTTATTGTTGCTATTGCTCTTATATATTATGAGGTACAACAAAAAAAAAGGAAAAAAAAAAAAAAAAAAAAGAGAGCGAGAGAGAGCGAGAAAGAGCAACAAAAGAAAAGAAAAAACGGATAAAAAGAAAAAAAATATAATGCTCCAAAAAAAAATAGCAAAAAAAAAGAGGAAGGAAATACCTCTTTATTTCTTATAATTAACAACATATTCATTTTCTATACACTATACATATAACATAAAGATGTCATCTATTTTCTTCTACATGCATATTACTTACTGTTCATCGTATTCCATTCCATATGACCTATTTCCAACATTACAAGCCATAAAGACCTTTTGATTTCTGAATGCACATGTAACTGGTGGCGGTAAATTAGGACAACTACAAGCTTATGGTAGGGTGGCTAAACAAGTGAACCGAGTGAAACAAATACCCCATATGGGAGAGATGAGCGATGCAGACATATTCTAAGTGTTCTCTCATGCTTTGTTCCCATTAATTTAACTAAATATCAATTTAATCAATTTGCATTAATTTATCCTATGACTCTTACTAATCTAATGGATATAATCGATCAGATTATTGCTTTTGTGCTCGAATATTGTCTGACTTTCTACCTGCTTAGTTGATTTAAATAATTTCATATTTATTGCTTTGCTTAGGAGTGCAAAGGATTCATTGTGGGGACTTTGATATATCCCTATTTTGTGATATATTTTTATATATAATTAAGGGATTTTAAAATGTTTAAAGGGTTTAAAATGCAGAAGATACTCATATTTTGAATTAAGAAAATTAGATAAATTAATTACTTAAAAGTGTATTTTTTATTATATTTCTATAATTTCTCTTTTGAAAGGTATCTTTGTTTTGATTCCAGGGAGTATCCTATCAAGCAGATATGGACCCCATGGAAACTATATTTGTTGCAGCCACAAGGCATTAAAAGAGAAATTTCTAATTATCTAATTAGAAATTATTCAAAATATCCAGCCAAAATATCTTTTATCTTCCACCATAAATTAAAGAGTTTGAATAATTAATTTCTTTTCTGAATAATTCTTTTGTCGTATTTTGAATTTGAATAAACATTTCATTCATATTCCATTATCCATTTAATTCTCCAAATAGCCACATTATTATTTTTATCCTCTTTTTAAACCCTAACCCCAATTCATCCTACTGCCATATCTTTATTCAAATTTGAAATATTATCTTTTTATCTAATATCATTTAAATTTAAAAGCTCTTTTCCTTTGGCTACCATAAGATCACATCAAACCAAGAGAATCAAATCCAAAGTTCTATCAAGATTACAAGATAAAAGAAGATAGAAGATCAAACTAGAAGTCTCAAGGGTTTCCTCATCCAACTAGGATAAGTTCAAGCGCTATGAAAGGAGATCAAGGGAGCTTTAGAGAAAAATGAAGCCATCTACACTACATAAGCAAAAACATACACTTGGCTTCCTCTTATATCTAGTTGTTTCACTGTCTTCTTTTTATTATTATGGTGTCATCTAGCCATATGTGTGGCTAGTCCTCTTTGTTCCTAAAGACAAGATGGCGTGGCTTGGGTTTCTGTTTATATTAGGGAGTTTGTTAGTTTTCATATTTCAATCCACTAGTATGTTGCTTTTGTGAATTTCCTAGGTTAGGATTTTGATTTCTTTGTGGACCGATATTTGATTTGTGTTTTAATTGAACAATTATGTTTTGAAGTTTTCAATAAATATATTTTCAGTTTCCTCATATTTCTATAAGTGTTTATCTTTATAGATTTCTATTTTGATTTGCACAAGTAGTTCATACTCTAAGGTTTTCGATAGATAACTCTCTTCAAAGAATAAGATATAATTGTTTAATTGAATTCACAAGCTAAGTGGTTTTTAAATGATTAATTGAAAGGTAATTATACGCTAGCTCTCTAGTTATAATTATTAATTAATTAATCACAACTCAGATGTTATCTAGGGTTTTTTCTTTTGAATTAGTAATTGCTTTTATACAAGCTACTCATTTTTTTTAACCGTGATAGCCACTCATCAATGTCTTTGGGAAGCAGTGCATCATCTGGTAAAGTCTTTGTTCCTTTTGCTTTCTTTTAATTATTGTTATTTCTCTTTTATTTCTCTTAATTTATTTTCCTACAAAAATCAACCAATTTTCTTTTCTACTACTTTCTTTTCTACATCATGTTTTTTCTTAATTAAAAAAGTTTTCAAAATTTAACAAAGCTCCTTATAGAGAGAGACACTTAGGTTGACCTCTATACTATATAGAGTTAATTTAGTTAATTAATTTAAGAGTTTACATGACAGGGCGATCACTTAGAAAATATAGAGTTAAAATTAGTTGGATTAAATAATATGTTAAAACTTTGCCCAAAAAAATAAATGTTAAAAATTTAAATTTACTTGCAAAAATATTATCAATTAATAATTGGTTTTTCGCTTTTAATAATTGCTCAAATACTCTTTTTAACGAGCATATAAAAAGAAAGTTTTAAAAAATGCTCAAGTGTAGAAGTTTTTTTTTTTTAATTAGCAGGACTAAAAAAAGACCACACAGTATTAACTGTGTATAGTATTTATAAATGATTATGAATTAACTTCACATTATCTTACTTTTGAGTAATTCAATGGTTGTACACTATCTTCTAATATCTCTAATCTAACTACTGAAAAGCTCACAATTGATATGGGATATCTCTAATTTGGAGGTCTTCGATATAAGAAAATGGTTATTCTTCCTTAATGGGTCACAAATTGAGATTTGTTTTTACAAATACCAGTATAAATATTAAACTTCAACCTTTCTTAATTATTACTTCCAAATTTAATGAAAGACATAATTGAAATGATGTAACTAATGCCCTAAATAAAAGTCATATGTTACTCATAATTTAGAACAAAACAGCTCTTAGAAAGTTCTCTAACTAACATGTACAAATGGGGAAGAAAAAAGACAGGAAAAGGGCCGAATGAAAGATTAAGTAAATTATCTCCAAAAGACTAACATAACAAAAGATAGTGGATGATAAATTTTGGGCCATCAACATGTACATCAAAATTACATTTATATACACTACAAAACAAAAAACTCTTCTTTTTTTTTTGGGTAAAAAGTCAACATATCATTAAAATGAAAAAGTGTCACAAAGTTTCAAAACAAATAGAACAACAATTATCCTAAGTGAAATTTAAAAACAAAGAATTAGAAACTACCCTAGAATTAAATTCCTTAAAACAAAATAAAAAGAAGTAAATATCCTTCCAAATTTGATTGATGAAGCTTCTATTGAAACAAACTAATTGTCAAAGAGTGGTGCTCATTTTCCTCCAAAATTTCAGAACTCATTAGCCATAAAAGTGTTGCCCAAAAACAAATCTAGAGAAGCATTTGACTCTTATAATCTTTACTTCTCGAAAGGAAAGCTTGCAACGAAGATTCCTAAAAGCAAATAAATACTCTAACAATGTGATATCCTATGTTTCTTGTATATATGAAGAATGATATCATAACCCAACAAATTAGGAAAAGGACAATCTCCATCAGCTAACTGAGAAAAGGAAATTATAAGATTTTGAAGAGAGAAAAAGCTAGTTCGTATAAGGTGACACAACCATTGGTTTCTTTAAGCATATCTGCAGTGAAATTCTCCCTCCTTGATGAATGATGGAATTTCTCTTTCTCCATAAATCATTCAGTAAACAAGTGATTCTCTTAGCCATATGTTTGTGACCATCTCGAACAAAAGCCTAAAGAGTTTGCTTTAACCGTTCCACAAAGCTTTGAAAATTGTTTTGTTCCATTCTAGCAATTAAACTTCCAAACCATAAAACTCCAGTGAAAGGACAATTAACAAATAGGTGCTCCAAGGATTCTTCAATATCACAACCAGGAGCACTTAAACCAGAGACAAGCATATGGTTAAGCTTAAGCACATCGCAAGAGGGGATTGCATACCTGATTAGCTTCTATACTAACAAAAGTAATTTATATGGTAGAGGAAACTTCCATAAGAATTGCCAAAACTCATCCAAAATTTGATTATCAACATTCATCAAACAATAAGCTCCATCTTTTACTTTATAAATTCCTAGAGAATTACCTTGGTAGAGTAATTTATCCTTGCTACTTGTGAAAGAGAGGGGAGTTAATAGAATAGATTTAGCAATTGAAAGGGATAAAACTGATGACTTAGAGAAGTATTGCACTTAACTGAACACAAGAAGAAGAGACATTATGCAATAAACAAGATTAGCAACATGTCAAATATCTGGCATTTGTGCTGGATCTTGCTGCATTGGCAATCATAAATGGTGA